>NC_140644.1:3247906-3847906 GCF_978046115.1 Saccoglossus kowalevskii
AAAGACATTATGAGTGACAATAATTCAAGTTAATAAATAAGAGCGTGATAATGGCCTTTCAAAGTTCACTAATTAACAAGACTCTCCAGGGTATAACACGAATGATAAACATAATAATATGTGGAAGATGCAAGATATACACCAGTAGGGTAAACAATAAGTTTAAATTTTCTATTGGCAACCAAATCTTCCAAGAATCCAAGGCATATGCGCAGCATGATCCTTAACCCCCAGCATATCAAGTTAGATATACAGTCCGAGCATCGATCATATAATTTTGGTCAGTTTGACAGCTACATTATTACAGTAGTTAATTCAATAAAAGTACATCTGTGGTGACTAGTCAAACAAATGTAACAAATTAATTGAAGATTCATTGAAATGATTTTTCGAACGACAGTCATCTGTTTGCTTTAACCGTATTGACATACTGTGCATATCATATTTTTTCAAAGTATATTTTCATATGAATTTGTTTTTCAATGTATATATGTTGTCTGTAACCTGTAATCACCCCTATGTGATATTGATAATAATAATAATAATAATGTGCTCATTCACGGGGAAAATTGCAATTACAGCGCGAGCCTCGTTTTGATTTATGTATGCATGTTAATCGTTTTTGTTTGTATTATAAGATTATTATGAGTGACAGCTTTCTTGATGAAATGCGCGATGGCGCTGAATGACAATAATTACAATGTATGGTGGGTTATATAGAATTAGATCAGACATAGCAATTCATTTGTTGTTACATAATGAACCATTTATATGCGTTCCGTGTAGATCTGAGGAAAATTGGTTAAATTATTTGGACGGCCGTGGAAAATACAATTCTGATTTTAAAATTGAACGGATTAAGTCTGAAATTATTGGACGCGATTGGACCATATAACAACCATAACTAAACTCGTGGTATGTGTCATGTGTTATTAACACCTCGGATATTAACGTATTTATACAGAGGGCTTAGGGAGATGGATAAATAGTTAAATCCAATCTCGGTCTTTTATTGATGTCACTAATCAACACACAATTTTTTTCATGCATTAATCTCTTAGATAAACTCATCATATGTAATGCATTTTCCTGTTTCACACAACAACTAACACAATGTACTTAAAACATATATACTTTGTGTATTCAAATTGTGTATCATCGTTACTTAACTCTCGTTCAGTGTACGCCAAATTTTTCGTGTTTAACAAAAAAATAAGAACCCATAATTATAAATGATTATAAATCACCGGCATTTAGAAATAAAGTTCACACATGAAGGTTTGAGTCGAATTAAAGAATATATATTTCAAAAGGGACAGTGGTCTCTTTTTTGGAGATACAAGAGACTGAAATGTCATGGAAAAATATCGTATTCGTATGCAATTTAGAAACATCTATACTTGTATTCACACGTAAATGATTAACTGCCATGCTTCTTCTCTTCTTCTCACATGGAAATTATAAACCTCTATGGCTGTATTCCGAAAAAAGTTATAACCCGCTTTGTTTGTATTTATGTGCAATTATAAACTTATATGGTTGTATTCATATGCAAATTATAAACCGTTATTATAAACTTCAGCCTTGTAACTGTTTACAACAATGGACGGCAAATCCATCTCATAATCTTTAAACCACAAATTACTAACCTTGTATGTTTCGGGCAATTGATGTGTTTCCTGACAAGCTGTTTGTTGATGAAAAACAGAATATTTTCAAACTTACGTGCACATTTTAAGAACATATCACGTGTTTGACAAATTCAACATCAAGTAATGACTTTGGGAGTATGGCAGTGATCGTACATACACAGTGATGTAGTATTCACTACGAACTTATAAAGTCTATTTCCACACACAAAAATAGTTAATTGAAATCAACATTTGCCCAGGACTTGGAGGGACAAATTAAAAACATTGATCTATTTCCAAACAAAATATATGAACGAAGCACCAATTGTATATTTACATCGCGTCAATCAAAATTTGTCGTACAAACCCTTTAGTTTGTACCTTGCTAGCTAACTTATTTATGAACATAATCTAGTTCTTCCATGGTTATGGTTGAAGTGAATAATTTATATGAAGATACATATGTATTTACGTCACTGATTGCTGGGTCAATCAGCTAAGTGTATATTAACTATGTTTATTGTTTATCTAAAAAAATATGTCCTACTTTTATATCCATCTATACCAAAGACAGTAGACAGCCCCTTGACATTGCAGCTAGAGCTTCACTTGACATACGGCATTGTCATGCACTATAATTATATACAGCAATGATGGTCGTATACGCAGTAAAGTAAAGATCGCCGATGTCACCCGCTGTACGTCAGAACACATATTCGGATTAAACACGGTAGAATTAACTTAAGCTCATAAACTGGAAGATCAGCAAAGGTCTATGATGCCCATGCGAGACGCCAAAGTCTGAATAATACCAATCCACAAGAAGACGATGGCGCCTCGATTCCCAGGATAATAGACATAAATCTCTTCCTCGTTACCTCGTTATCTGAATAGCCAACCACGTACTGTCAGTCAGGGTAAAATAAACATTGTTATGGATGTATTTTAGAAAGGTAAGTACTGATTACGTATGCAGTCGTGGCTCATATCATTAGAATTGAATGTACTGCCAGACGTGTGCCTCTGGTGGTTCTAGTCCACAGGGATACCATTATACAATGCAGTGATGTCATTGAACTATTCGTCTTTACAACTTTACGTCTTTACAAGCCCTCTAGTAGTTGCCGGTTATTACACAACACTTAAGTGCTATCACAAACAAAAGCTACGACACTCTGAACCCCTGATATCAAAACCGCCGTTGCACCTTTTGGGAAAGAGTTTTTGTGTGTGAGTGTTCTATTAACATAGATGAATAAATGATTTGCTTCGTTTAAAAAAAAATGTTTTTGTGCCCTGCCACAGTTATGGACATTGGATGTCACAGTTGTCTCTAGTGACTATTTGTTATATGTGCGAATTGCAAGTGCTAGTGCTGACACATAGTGATTTTTTTGCCACAGAAGCCATGGAACTACATCTCCATCTCTTCATCATATGGCAATTTAATGCGCTATTCTGGCGTCAACCAGGCTCGGTCGAACACAAGCACCTGCGGACCTTAACCAAGGTTCTCCACAAATCACATTCGTTAGTGAATGACTCTCGGCCAGTGGAATTGGTCTTCTCAATGAGTTGGTGGCACACTCACCCAAGATAGGGGTCGGCCCTTTTTGGTGTTCAGCCTGAGGTAGGATTCAAACATGGGTCTAACGATCATGAGTCTGATGCAACAACCACTGTGCTACCAGTGCCCGGTACGGAATGATCTGCTTCTGATGAGGTCGGACATGGGTAAACTCGTACGGGGTAGCATTATTTATAAGGAACAAACCAATCATATGAGTGTGCTATTATATCTAACAACGTACATAGATGGATATTTAGATAAATTGAGGTTTATGAATAATATTAAGCTAATTGTACGACACATAACTTATAAGTCAATTGAGAAAAATGAAAAAAAAAATACAGTAATTACTTATTAATGTATTAATAGAAAACAGTTGACGGCACATCTTTAATTATTCATAGCACACGCATGTATGTCATACATTTGCAAATAATATTGTTGTTAACAGCGAGTTCGGTAAATGCAGGCCTTTATTTGCTTTATTGTCTGAAGGAATATTGACACCAAAAGACGGTATCAAGTTTCATTTGGCGAAAAAACATCAGTAAACTAATCTGACCAGAAGCCCTGTACATTAAAAGTCAACGACATCGGAAAAACCCGCGGTAAAATAACTCACACTCTCCTGAATCAGCACACGTACAGGCGACAAGCTTATGTTTGAACAATCAGTCCATCAGGCGTCAAACTAATAATGAAGACAATTTACACAGCAGTTTACTCAGAAAACAAACAAATGTATCCTATTTCTTAATATGACAATAATTGATAGCCAACCGAATATCGAACATTTTATGACTGTATTAATTTAATGGGGGGGGGGGCGTTTCTTCATACAATTTTCTGTGACACAGTAGACACAGTTATGTAAAGTGAACTATCAAACATGTGCCTAGAGTGATTATTACTATCCGTCACATTCGTTGAACTATTTGCCGTTAAAACCTAAAAACCGTGAACTGTGTAGTAGTTGTATGGAATCACAACACAACTCAATGATACGCTGAACGGGGTGACAAAAATTTCGGTTACCGAAAGTTTATTAAACACAAGTGTAGAAATCAATCAATCAATCAAATATTTTATTTTACCTAATAATGTACACTTGTAGTTTACAAAACTAGAATCAATTATAAATAGGTAAAATAGGAACCAGAAATAGCCGTTGGCTAATCTAGTCTGATTCCTCAAAAAACAAAGTGAATTACACTATCTTTGAGGGTGATTTATAATAACCTGAACCTGTAAGTGAAGCTAATAATAATAATAATAATAATAATAATAATAATAATAATAATAATAATAATAATAATAATAATAACAATAATAATGATAATTATTATTATTCAATTAATTTTTCTTTCATTTTTAACTTAAATAATTTCCTTGACGTAATGTCTTTTATATTCTGTAGTAGCTGGTTCCATAGCTTGGGGCCAGTATTTTTAATAGAACGTTGACCTACATTAATACGGTACTTTGGAATTATTAAATTTCCTTTGGTTTGAAATCTAGTATGATAAGTTTTGGGTACATGCCGAAAGAGTTGGGATATTGAATTAGGAAAATGTCCATGAATACTATCAAAAACGAAAAAGGCTAATTGGAGCTGGTGTTGTTTGTATATATCAAGTACATGTATATTACAGCTGTTAAACAATGGGAGAGTATGTGAAAAAGGAGGTGAACCAGAAATAGTACGTACAATTCGTTTTTGAATAATTAGCATTGGATGTAAATGAGTTTTATAGGCATTTCCCCAGGTTTCTAACATATATGAAATATGTGGCAAAATAAATGAGTTATACAATAATAATAGAGTTGGCCTTGGAACAATTTTTTTTAATTTATATATGATACCTGCTTTGACACTTATTTTGCTCATCACATGATCAATATGTTTTTTTCCAATTTAACTTGTGGTCCAGCAGCACACCAACATATTTAGTACACGTTACTTCACTAATGCTTTGGTTTCTAATTGTCAAACTCCCAAAAGTCACTACCTTTGTATTTTTACCTCTGAATAGTATATATTCAGTTTTGTTAGTATTTATTGTCAGTTTATTGCAGTCGCACCAGTCAACTATTTGATTTAACTTTTCATTAACATAGTGTAGATCAATACTGTTCCCAGATTGAAATGTATGAAATAGACTGGTGTCGTCTGCAAACAGATGGATGTCAAAGTACGTGGATGATAATGCTATATCATTAACATAAAGAAGAAACAAAGTAGGACCAAGTACAGACCCTTGCGGAACACCGCATATTATTGGAAGCGAGTCTGATGTTACACCATTCACACTTACATGTTGTTTCCTTTTTTGTAAATAGCTCTCGATCAAGTCCAAAGGTAGACCTCGAATACCATATCCAGATAATTTTCTGAGTAAAATTGAGTGATTAACAGTGTCGAACGCCTTTCTAAGATCTAAGAAAACTCCAAGAACTACATTCCCTTGATCAATTTCATCTAATATCTTTTGTGCTAGGTCTATAACAGAGAGTTTTGTACTAAATTTTTCTCTAAAGCCGTACTGCTTGGAATAAAATATATTGAATTTATTCAAATAAACAGTTAATTGTTTGTTGATTATTTTCTCGAATAATTTACTTAATTGGGGCAGTACTGAGACAGGTCTATAATTACCAGGGTCAAAAGGAGTTCCCTTTTTAAAGATAGGGGTAACCTTTGCTATTTTAAGAGCATTTGGAAACGAACCAGAAGAGAATGAAAGATTTATAATGTGAGAGAGGGGCTTAGAAATATACTCCGCTGCATGTATGAGTAGCTTAGCACTTATTTGATCATAACCAACTGCCTTCTTTTTATCTAACCCTCTCAATATATCTGACACTTCATGAGCTGTGGTACCACACAAGAAAAATGAATTTGTCACATGTGCATTGTAAATGTCGAATGTACGTGGTGGGATTTCGTTTGCAAGGTTCACCCCAACTCTGGTAAAAAAGTTATTGAACCCATTCACAATTGCATCTTGGTCATTCAGTGTAGTCGTTGCTACCGGGGCAATGGACATCAATGTGGTCCGGTAATTTTAGTTTTGAATGTCCTCTTCCTAATATTTCATTTATTATTTTCCAGGTTTTATCGGTTTTCCCATTATATTCAACAAATTGTTGTGAATAGAAATTACGTTTGGCATCTCTTAGAGCATTTGTCACATAATTTATATAGCGTTTATATTTAGCCACGCTGTCCGCATTATAATTACATCTAATCATTTTTGAAAACAATTTATGTTTTTTATTTATTGCCTTTTTTAACTCTATAGTTAACCAGGGATTTTTGGGGGTAGTGCGGGAACCAATTTGTTTGGTAATGAGAGGGGCATGAAATGACCCGATTCTAAAAAAGTCAGACACAGGTTGAGTGTAATTTGGCATAAAAACACTATAAAACGAATCAATTACTGAACCTCTTATTGCAAGTTAAAACAGAGTAGAATAATTGTTCCTAATGTTAATTGGTATAAATTGTTCATAATATTGAGCACATGTCATGGGGGAAATATATACGTTATAATTGTCAATGATTGAATAAATACTAGTATGTTGTGTCTTTGCTGGGAGTAGCCAACAATTCAAGGGATCTGCAAAACATCAGCGAAATCGGTGATGGTAGCCTTTTGTTTCAGGGCTGAAAAATGTTCGACCCATCGGTTTGGACTATTTAGTCTGATAGACGCCGAGCCGGTATTTGAGTGTTAATAAAACTAAACTATCATTTAGCCTTGTACATTAACGGTCTCCTGTATCTTGGCAACTCGTGGTGTAGACTATGTACAAATATTATCTCAATAAACCTTCTCTAAACAATGAAGGGTATTCAGACAACTGTTTACTCGTAAACAACATGGATTTTTTAAGGGGTGATTGCCGACTTAGGGTAATTCAGATTTCTAGCAATGTCGTGTGTTATAGATCGATATGTGTTATAGAAAAATCGAATCATATGCAATCCCCAAATGAAGTCTAAAAAGCAATCGAGAGGAATTCACTGCACAACAAGAGGGAAATAAATCGACCTTCCGTTGGGAAATGTATGACGCTTGAGTCTATGTTATTTTGCCTAGAGAGGAAGCACGAGAGTAACATTTGTGCCACTACTCAAAACTACAAGAATGCGTCTCATTTAGTGCAATTCCCTTCTGTTTTATTTGAATGCAAAATAAGCAAGATGTAATCTAATTTCCAAAGGCTAATGAACGTCTCCATGGCAACGACTACGTAGAAGATTAATAATACAAAGGTCGTATTTTAAAAACCTTGTAATTCCCCTAGTTACTAGTAGAAACCACATTATCCACGGGATTTACAGTAACCAATTATGAAGTCAATTGGATGTTTGCAAATTAGGTGCGATCAATAGTTGGGTGGCTACATTGTTCAGCTAATGTATTGTTGACAGGCATCTCGATAAAATCACTGATCCTAGCAGTAGTTATGAAATCAACGTGTGAAATGCGACAGTGCTTGGTGATGCGCAACTTTTGATGCTGCTATTTTCTTATTGTGATATTATTAGTGCTAAATGCACATAGTAGAAAGTTCAACAGCTGGCGCACTGATTCTCATTGAAATTGAATCATGAAAACATATAATCAATCCGTTGTAACAGGAGAACTTTGGAGGCTAAACAATATCGCGCAAATAAATTGAGACGAATGACCTAAATGCTCGTCAATATAATTCAGTTGAAAGTTACTGTAGTACATGCATTACAGTACATATATTGAATTATTGTAATTCGCAAATAGTAGAGCCAGAAAATAGTAATATGTTCTGGCCAGACTTAGTATAGAAATAATTTGTTGGAAACTTTGAATTGTGTCAAATTAAGGAGTGAATTATACTGGTAAATAAAATGTATTATTGATTGCAGAGTCATTGCGTTGGCGTTACTCAGTATGTCATACGATGATGGATATGGGCAGTACGTACACTCGATAATGTTTTTTGGAAGTAAACATTGTCTCATTTATGTATAAATGCACAATACATCAATGTGCAATACAATACTAAATGTGCAAAGTGATGACTTCGGTAAACATACATGTACTACATGTTGCGGACATAAGATGAACCCTATATTAGATCGCACTGAATTGTGAATAAAAAATAAATAAATCGTTTTGATGAATATTACTAGTTGTATTGAATAGCGAGTATCAATATATATCACATTGCAAAGTACCGACAAGCTTAATTTCCCAGGGCGTTCTTATTTGAATCTCTTTGGGGGTATTTCCCACTGCGTATGGTATTCAGGTGTTGAAGAGGTTTATCTTACTGAACAATCTGATAGAATAACGACTAGTGTAATCATAACAATAAACTTAAATGTAATGATATACTCGGGGGTGTGCGTACTACTATTAAACACTATTCCAGTCGATTAATAATCTGAAGGTTAAAGGTCTTCGCCAAGGATGAATGATTCAAATCGAAGTTGTTAACTGTGTATCTGATGAAGTGTATAATATAAATACGGAAAACCTGCTTAAAAACATATCAAAAAGTTAGTAGTTAATTTATCTTAGTCCTTCTACCTTACATGGTAACAGTTATAATAACATGAGTTTATCCATGATAGAGTTTATCGAGTTCTTGTCGGCAATCGAATCTAATTAGATTTACAAGGAAATCTTGAGCACCTTCAAGTAATCAACATTATAAATTTAGCATACGATAAGGACTATCATATTCATGGTTGTAAATTGCTAGACCTCGTGATAGAGAAATATGCAGGACCTGTCTTCAGAGGTGTTGTCTTTACACTGATTCTAGACAGTATGGCTGACTTTGGCCTACATTCATTATACAGGGGTTAACAATTTAATCAAAATTGCTGTAGGCATATTTCTAAGAAGTATGTGTTGTTAAAATAGTGTTTTATAAAAAAAAGAGATAATCAATTGTAAATTGCATAGATAGAATTCCAACACAGTAGTACTATGTTTGTATTCAGCGATTGTTATTTAACAGTGCCATTACATTGAATTGCGATGACGCAATTTTGTTTTCGCTACCTAACTGCGTGGGCATCATAGCGTAATTACAATAATATTCCATTCCTGTCTGTCACACTGTTCTCCATTACCCGTTCAAATAAAGCGATACATGTACCACACATCAATTTTTCTTTCATTGATTTCATAACTGTGACGTATTTCAAAACGAGTACTACAACAATCTCACAGTGGCGATTGAATAAATTGCCGGTACCAGGGGAGCTAACGTGCCAATTGTTACCAGGGATTCCAAGGTGATAATTATTATCAGATGACGCTCTGATGATAAACAATACCAGGGGTGCTAGGGTAATAATTGCGGCATGTCATTAAGGAAGATTTTGCAGCCCTCTTTTTCGACTCAATCGATAATAAGCGTGGGGAATTTACACAAATGACTGATAGAACAACCTGGAATGGTGACTTAATAGCTTGTTTGTATCTTTACAAGTAGAATGAGTGACATATAAAATTAATACTGAATAAGTCTTCTCAATCATTTCCCATTAATATGAAATAACAAACGCGCTGCCTTGTACTTTCACAATACCCTCACGTTATCGTATATTTATATCGTATGATTGAATTACGTAGTCCAATTATGTGTTTTCTGAGTATACCTAATCTGTCTTTTCAAAGAAAAACATAGTAGGTAAGAGCCGAGGTAACACTGAGAATATTTGAATTGTTAGTACGCGACGATGCAATTAAATGGGTCATATTGGGATTTCCAGTGGCTGCATTGATTAACGTGCTTCATTGAGCCATTAAAAATAGATGAAAAAAGGTCAAGTCGGATAAGTAGTTTTTCTCCAGTTATTGGAATAGAATTTCGTTTAAACTTGATACATGCAATACATTTAGCTCTACTTCATGTAATCTTATGCCATTGTGTTAATCTCATTATGTTTATAGAGCTGTGTTTGTAAAGAAAATCGTTTAATAATAAAGAAAAAAACAATTAATAATCTCAATAAATGTTTCATCCCCGATCTTGGGATTATTCTGTGTTAGTTTGATGGTAGGCTTCTTCAGAGAAATTCATTAGTTGAATTACCATACCCTTGATAAATCAAGTTGAATTATCAATACCATGTTCATATACATCGTCAGTTTCAAAGTGTATCGTATAACCAATTCATTTAAAATTGGCGACGTTTTGTACTTAAATATCTGCATCTATAAGGCATTCGTATGGAAACACTGCAGGAAATAATATTCTAATTGCCCAATGCAATTGCCCAATGTTGAATCGATTATTGTCATATTATAATTTCGTAAGACGCAAATATTTAAATACAATTTCCTAGAATCATTGATTCCATAATAAACCTAACTTTATTGAAAATGCATGCTTCATATTAGCCTATATTACTTTAAACTATTTTGACGAATATTTGTTTTAATTGGAATGAAACTAATATATAACGCCGTCAAGGAGTTTACATTTTCAGTAGCACTGGTTTGTTTGTCTGCTAGCAGAATAATTCAAAACATTAGTTTAATAAAGACTCACCATATTCAAAGATTTACAACACATAGTTACATCATAGACCTTAGAAAACAGGGACATGCAACTTCTGGCTGAGACAAAGGTAAATCTAGTTTCCTGTGTGCACCGTGGGTTATGATCTTCTGTATAGACATTACCATTAATGCATATACCTATACATCCGAAACAGTTTTAGTTTACGTTTCTACGCTTTTTTATATGTTTGATAAGTTATGCTGTGCCAATTATCCCATTTGTGAGTGTATAATGGATGCACTATGCTATATCTGTTCTAAATATGATGAAAAATTCACTTGTTATATTGACACAAATTTTGACAGGTCATTGTTTACGTTTTGGCAGTTTTGTTTTCTTGTAGAGAAAACTGACCATTTTTTGTTTCCCTTTCCTGTTTTCATAGTAAAATCAAAACTGTTAACTTTGCAATTTTTAGTTTCACTCGTATCGATAGAATGGGCCTGGCTATTCAGTTTGAATTAAATGTAATTTGTCTGATTATATTCCAACCACAAAGTTGTTTGGCTTATGGAACAGTAGAGGATGTAACAGTGGTGTTGACATAACTTTATTGTCAGTTTACCTAAGGTGTTAATTGGGTAAAGGATTATAACTAAGGTTACGTGAAAGGGATACCCACAGTAGCATGTCCCTGTTTTCTAAGGTCTATGGTTACATAAGGTAAGGTTCATGCCAGGTGCGGCCACGTATATGCAGTCAATCCAGCGAACCATTTAATTACAAATACCCAATAAAAGCAGACTAAAATGGCTGCCATTGCATTGCATGTAGTGTGTAAATTTACTGCTTGAAAGTTAAACTATATTAACAAATCATCCTGAATTAGGATTCTACATCCTCGAAAAGCCGACATGGGTTGTGAAAAACACTTGCGCACGGCCACAGCAACATTACTAGGGAAAGAAATAACTACTGACAAAAATAACAACAAATAAAAGATGCAATCAAAAATATAAATAACAAAATAACACCCCTGTTACTAGCACGCCGCCCCGCCCAAAAAGACAAGCATGAACATCTCTTTCCTTAAGAAATTTGGACAAAACAATCCCTGAAAGCCTGTACACGTTGCAAAGTAGGGCGTGCCAAGCGTGTCCTTTGTGGCAACAGCAAAATAAAATAATTATAAATAAATTAATCTGAAAACTGCAGTGTGGTGAGACTGGCCTAGACTGGTATTCCACAATTCTGTCCCACACTTAAATACCCCTGGAGAACCTACATGGCATAGTCTTGTTTGTTTGCTATCATGAATACACGGTAGTTTACCGCTATACTCTGAAATGCGGTAAACAACATACAGGCGTACAGATACTGAGGATACAACAATTTTGGAAATGATTTGTCATTTATGAATCAAAATTTTACGGGAAGGAAGTGATGTTCTTGATACAAGAACGAACTCATTATATGCTGGCAGAGATGTGCGTACGGTTGTTATGGAAACAACCATATCGAAAATATTTGGCCAAAGGTGTGAATCTGCATATGCATGCCAGAGAAAAAACGCAATTTCAGGAATGATCAAATATTTATAACTTATGAAATACGTATAGATGGATTCTCATGACAGAAAGTGTACCAATCAGTAAGAGCGAGGTTGAACAAGATTTTGATCTTGTAGATATGGCAGCCAAATTTGTCGATGACTATTATAGCCTAAAGACTAAATTAAAAAAAAAATTATTCGCTTGCTTTGGAGACAATTTTCTAAACGATTCTTCACCATTGAAGATAGGATCATCCTCTGATCCCAAAACCTATTCGGGATTCAATTTGGTCTTTTTTCGAAAGAAATTAGAAGCTTATTATGTGAGAATAATCAATATATGCAATAATGCAGAGATATTAGAGAAGATGTGTAGATTGTATCAATTGCGGAGATTTACACACTCAGGGTGCCTTCTTTTTTTACAATACTGTGTAAATTCAAGATAATTTATTAAACCTTCGTTATATCTCGAACAATCGCGGGTCACATATGTACATGCGATTCTAATCTCCCCCTTGAAATCGCATTAGTATCAGAATCTTCAGAGCTTTGCGTGCATATTTCTGCTGGGTAAAATCGTTCAAATATTGTAGGCACTGTGTGGTTGAATAGAATCCTTTTTGGGATAACAGCAACTCAAAATAAACAAACCACTCTTTTTTTTAATTTTGATACTTGCCCTGTGTGTAACATTTCCCTGCTTTTCAAGTGTTTACATTATCGTATATGGGAGTCCAATTGTTGTGTGAAACCTGTATTTTGTCGGTAACTCAGGTTCGTCCATGTGGGAGTATATTGTTATATTTGGGTTGTCGTATTCAGCTGTTGTGAGCCAGAAAATTATTATCCATTATTAGTATTATTATTTTCTATATTATTTTTTATGAAGTGTGATTTTTCTTTTATTGATGCACATACTTCGGATTTTAGAGCTAGATATTTATAGATAGATATAGCTATTCCATAACTCTTTTGTAATACATGAAACAGAATAGTGGTCTGCATTCCACAATTCCTATACATTGCGCCCTCTAGTGGAGGGACGCTCCAGTGCCGTCAAAATGACGTATTAATATTGATCGAAGGCAATGTCATTCAAATCGACAACTGTAATTCATTTTCTTGTGTTGCCATGTGGTCTAGAATATATTAAAATCTATAAACATAATCTTCTTTGGCGGACCACTACTGAACAAAACGAGATTGGTCAGGTTTCGTTTCACCCCTTTACGTCAAAGGAGAGATTTGTCGCTAGAGGGACTGAAGGGTGAATAACGCGCTTTCTCTGTACTGAAGAGTAAAATAAGTAGCATGTATTCATGTGTCTATCTATGCGTATCATTCATGGCAGGTCTTTGATGTTTACCAGACTCCGAAACAGCGGAATACATCGTTTAAACTCAGTAGACAAAGCCATACAGCTAAACTCAGAGCCGAGGTATTAATTCATGACATGTAATGATGTACGGCAGCTGTTTCGTGTATTAGACTTAATAACGACTTTTCCACGTAGGACAATAGCCATAAAGAAAATCGCAGTGTTTATTTCGTTCATACAAACCTAGTTGTCACATGCGTTAGTACATCAATAATACAACTGCAATCGATATACGAGTATTGAATTAAAGACGGGCAGTCACCTGCACGAACAAAATAATCCATACGAATGTCACATCCTTGAATTGAATTGTATTTAACACCCAGTACTCACCATTATTTTTCAAAAATAATAATTGATATCAATATAATAATTCAAGGCCTGAAGAAGTAAACATGTTACTAAGCCGGGAAATACAGGCGCCATTTTGTTTTCTCAACAGGCTGCTGTATAGTAATTGCTTTTTCACTCCACTGCCGAGATTTGACATGACGCAGCGTAGCATTCCTGTGTGATGTATTATTCTCTATTATGTACACGTTGTATACTGTCTAGAATGTAATCAAATGTAGAACGTAATTGTAGTCATTTGTAATTATTCAATTTAACCAGATGTTTCGGACATTGACCCTTTCACCAGTAGTGTCTGAATCGATAGTGTCACTATTTTGTAATGACTGTCAATACTGCACAGTTTCTACTGAAAAAAAAAACACAACTGATAATTTAAATTCACGCATTATCGTACAGTCTTTGATGTAACTAAGACGCGGCCATATCGTGTTTCATGTGCTTACGGTCCCAGACATGCTAAGAGCTTGCATAAAACTACCTAGATGATACGTAATGCATTCTTTTATTGAGCCGTATGAGGGCGCTAACACATACCAAATAGGAGGATAAGCGTGAAGTGACAGCCAATATAGTCACATGGCATGCAAGTAGTGTCTGACTGTGGACCAATTATATCGTGATGCAGTTCCTTAAAGCGGGAGGGTTGTCACCTGCGCACGCGAGGGAATTGGGTCCCAAACGACGATAACAACACATGCTAAAAACGCAAAGTCTCATGGGTAGACGCTTGTTTGTAAACAATGACACACTATGGCCATCTGACGCATGCGCAGGTGATGTCTCCCCCGCTTTAAAGGGTTAAAAGTGAATTTGAATGTATCGTGCTCTTACGACAGCAACATGGCAGATGGCGGTGTCATAACGGTGTTATTGACTATGCTTTCTTCATAAACTATCTTTATGTTGCATACTTTTAGTTGCGAGCATGAAAATGTTTATTTGTAAATTGACGACGTCAAAAGATCGATGGTGGATAAAACTCTTATTTGCTTTAGTTTGGGGTGGGGGATTTTGACCTCAAAAAAATCCCATCCAAAATCCCATCCTACAAAAAGTCAAAAAAATCTTGGAGTATTTGTAGTTCGTTTTTTTTATTCAATCATGGACAAAAATAACAGAAAATGAAAAAAATGAAGAAAATGGTTTGGTCTGAGTACCTCCATGGTCAAATTAACTGCTATAGTATATAGTGCCATACTACTGTCCGATTCTCAATTTGTATTTAATGATGAATGTAGTCTGATAATATGATCAATATTTATCAATTAAGTTTCAGTGGGGGTGGGGGTGGGGAAACTTAAGGAATTAAGTTTTTTATCCTACATTGAACTTTTGATGTTGTCCCTTACAATTTTTATCACTAGCAAGACGTGCTGTTAAATCTGAAATGTTAAATGAAAAATTGGTCGATGAGGGCAGTACACTCACAACAAACGCATGGCTCGCGAAGGGCCATATGACAATTTCTGCTCAGAACACTTCGAAGGATTTGGATTATAACACGATTTAAATTCTTCTTTAATCCTATAAACGTTCCTTTGTGTTTAGTGCTAAGCTCCATTGTTGGGTACAACAACAAATATTTTGCTGGTGTTTGTGAGTTTTCGTACGATTGGTCAATACATGGAACAGCTCTTCCAATACTGTGTTTTACTTCCTGTTAATTTGGGCCCTGTGGACAAGGGTTTTACTCCGGGGTTACGCCCAAAGGACTGTAGAAGAGTTATGTCGAGCCACCGCCCCTCAACGGAGGGACGGTGGTCGAGCACGGAAAAACTTTCAATTGTTTTTTTTAAATACAACTGTAATGTTCCGATTACAGTAAGAGGTTTCCTATACAGATTTACTGAACGCGGACGCCGGGAACGTACACAATTCTATGTGATGCCGGCAAATGGTCAAGGTAAGAGAGGAAGTTCGGCGGATTATCTAAAAGGCTTAAAATGACAAAAAATTAGCGTAGCTATAAAATGTGTCACCGAAGTACTCACACGTGTGCATGATTCCAAGAGTTTTTGCTGTGAAAAAACGCCATTAATTGTAGTGAGATTGTATTCAAATAGATTTATGTTTATGAATCATGTTTCTTTTCAAAATGTATTTATATAATAAAAATGAAAATGTTTTTTATACTTTTTTGATAGACTGAATTTTCAAATGCCGAGTTATTTTGTTATATTATCAATCGAATCATGTGTTACGAATTTCTGATAGTTTAGGCTTTGTGTTCTAAGGGCTGTTCTTTCAAGTATCCATGTCCACTGTACACCAGTAAATATTTCCCGTTCGCAAGCGATTTTTGTTAACTTCGCGGGGGAGCTGTTTTCAGTTGCAACTGCTGAAATCAAGGTCGCGTTGTTTTGCTTCGCTGTGTTTGTTGTTCTTACCTGGGAAGACTATTGGTAAGTCGACGTATTTTCTATCATATGTTGATTTATTCTGTAGTGAAACAGCATGAAATGGCGTGGGGCTTTTGAGGAACCATTGATCTACATTCGGGTTGTTGATGGTTAAAAAAAGTTTGTAAAAGTTTCTCGTTTTGTGTGAATTTGTTCATGCTTCGAACTTCAATAATTTATCGATAAAAGCAAACGTATTTCGAAAGTTGTGAAATCATGGTACTGTTTTGGCATTATACGCAGTTCCCCTTTGATGGATTTTGTGTGACTGGCCGTGGTGTTTGTAAACTTATTGAACTGTAGTATTATCCTTCGAACTTCCCATTGCCATCGGGAGTATGTCTACTACACTCGGTGGTGTAGTGGGTATCGATCTTCTTGTATATATATATCTATTATATGAAACGCACCCGAACCCGGAAATCGACAGCAAATCAGGTTGGTCTTGTCACGTAATTTCTTACCTTGTTCTTGATCGCAGTACGCTTGGCTATGAACTTCCACATACTCACGCTAATGGGAATAGTGCATCGTGGGTTATACTGTATTGATCGAGGTGAAACAAAAATCGCTGCCGTAATGCCTGTTGTTCGACTACATCGCTAGTGATTCTTGTTCTGTCTTACAGTTCTCTGTTTTCCTTGATTTTTATTTCAATTAAACAGCGATTTGCTTGTGGCCATGCATTTAGTCGATATCGACTGTTTTTCTCGAATTGGTTGATTGTCATAGTAACATACGCTAAGTACAATTAAACGTCCCGATCTGAACACTGGCAGTAGTCAATTCTAAGGTTCAAAATAAACAAACATGACTATTTAATTTAGTTTAATTCCTTTAGTTAAAATTTGAGTTTCCAAAATAAATAAATAATAACACGTACCCTCTCAGATTTCTTTATTTTCTGCCTGTTCGTCAATCCATTGCTCCAAAACACGCCTTTGAATACTCTTATTTTCCCAGCATTGAGATGGATCTGACAACTCTTGTTATGTTTTTTCAACATCACTTCACCCTATTAACAATTCACCCCTAGACGTGATAATTTCATCTCAATAGTAATAATCCGTCGTCAAATATCTAAATTATCACAAACCTCTTCTTATCCATGTTTTATTTTAACCACAAGCGAAACGAGTGATCTGGGGTATACTTTTTTGATGCTATATGATAATGCTAGACTAAGTGTCACGTGAAACCAAATCAAAATCATTCTAAAATAACGTACTGATACCCAAATGATTCTTGATTCATTGGCCCGGGAGAAAAACAATTATTTTTGCGATAACAACCGTCGACCACGTCGGGGTTGTGACGTTCGGTGGATGATCTATTAGTACTGGTTGAATCTACATGAATACTAACGGATTTCACACAACCGATTGTTTTTGTTGTTTGTTTTTTTTTGCTTTTTCCGATTTTTAATATGTTCAATAGGTTTAGAATGTGAGTGTGACTAAGCAACTTGATTTCGTTTCTAAAATATTTTTTTTATCGTGATTTTATTTTAATCCATTGTAATAAAGTCGACACAATAGGGGTCTTAGACACTAGTATCATGGCACGATGCATGTACTTGCATAGCTAGAGGGTACGACCGGAAAGTATACGTCTGTGTAAGCTGGTGATGAGATCATCTTTTCATTTGTATGAATCATAACGGTGACACAGTATGCCGGAAATATCTATTGCAGACAGCTGCGTTTACACGACAGCATTTTGTAAACACTACGATAAAGACTTTCCGTTTTCGATATTGCGAAATTATATTGTTTTGTGGAAGAAAAAAACAATAACTTTAATAAATATGATTTTACTTGGTAAAAATGCTGTATTTTTCTGCATAAAAACAAAAGTATTTCACAATGTCGAAAACTGAAAGACTTTACCGCAGTATTTTTATTAAACTTTGATTGAGGTGTAATACCTCATGGGACAAACGAAGTCACGTTTTAATATTTGAATCTGATTCAAAACGCGCTTCACGGGGAAACATCGCTCAAAAAATAAACAATCAACAGAGGATAATCTGCAACGTGATTAAGAAATAGTGGGAAACACAGCTAGTCCAGAGTGGTAATTTTAAAATGGATGTCTTATTTCATTCAGCCATACTCATACCCATACTTTTCTGTACTGGTAACAGAAGCTACAGAACATAATTCGCTGGGGAAGAACAATCAATAGATGTGTTTTTAATGTTGATATTGTATGAAGAAATAACAAGTGAACCCAAAGTATGTGGAAACAGATATAACGGTAAAGAGATAATGTTAAAGCACACCTTGCAACGTATTTGGTATAATAAGAGTGGGTTGATTGCTTCTATAAATACAAGAGCTAAAATACACATGTTATGCAGCTTTTCTTCTAATACGCATTGACCTTTTCTTATATTCTGGCATATAAAGAAAATTACGTTTTCGGAAATTCTGTTAACTCGTCGATTTTCTTCAACGAGCATTCTCGTTCCACTCGGTGAAGAATGGCTGACTATTATTATTCAAATTACGGCAGTTTGCATAGTCATGATCAGATGAAATGTGATGGGGGGGGGGGCTAACATAAGTTTATGGTTGTAGAGGGCGCATGTCAACAAACCGGGAGAATATTTGGCAGTTCTCTATTATTGCGGGAAGTATTTATTTTGAATGTGTGATACATATTCAAAGTGCGTGGTAATATAATTTTCCATAAATCAAAGAGGCAATGTTAATAATATTTGGTTGAACCTTTTTTTAAATAAAAAATCATTATGGTCAAGTAGTCAAATAGTAACTTGTTGTAAAGTACCTGGATGCATATTTATTAGTTTGTCATCCTATAAATAAAGACATATAATATTGTTCCTGTCAAGATTCAATGCTCACAAAATTTCCAAAAGTTGTGTATAATAATAGCCATTTGAGTCGCTTCAGAGCTGAGACCATATTCACCGTTCTATTTGTGTGCAGAAATCTTTCGGACAAAAACATATGGGATGCATTCAGTAGATATTGATTGCATATTATTAAGACTGTATGGGCATATTTCAGGGATAATATACACACTCGTTTAATTATTGGGCTAATTTATTTTGAAACGTTTATACAAGCTGCTATAGCAAACACGCTATTGCCTATTTGAAATTCCCTGTATCATAAACACTGAATTCACTTTATTTCAATCATATAATACAACCAAACACACAACTTGGCCACACCATTTTTTTATATAATTTAAATACCATTTCCCCCCATCTCAGAACCCCGGCGTTTCAATGTAATAACTATTGTATATATGTTATATTATAACAGTAATTTCAAAACAATATATTGTATTAGTACAGCAACAAGCTATTATAAGATAAATACCCTTTCTAGAAAAGAAAAGAAAACAAAATCAAAAGCTTGTCAGTGTTTCTTATTAGGAACTATTCCAAAAAAACAACAACAAAAAACAAAACATTAAGGCCAAAAAATTGTTTTGTTGGCATCAGCGACTGACCGAAAAATATGAAATATCAGGTCGCAGTTTTTTTATTGTTTTGTTTTAATAGGCTCAAAATTTAAAAACATTTTAAGCAGTAAAAAAGTGTTTCCTCTAAAAATTAACGATCCTGGACCGTTGTTTGATCCTCAGGGTCCCAGGGGGAATAAGTGGTGACTTTGAACCTCGGGTTGATCTGTATTTAAATACAAAAGACTGAAGGAAACACTTTGATTTTTGTGTTTAATGTCGTTTGATTGATTCCCATATACCTCGGCTGTTTACGATACCCTTAGTTTTCACGAGTTTAAAAAAAAAAACCCGACCGACCGACACAATTTTTCAATTTTCTGACTTGAGGGCAACATAATTTTTTTTATTGGCCTAATGATTACTACTGAGGAAGTGAGAACATCACGGGGCATTTGCACGGGTAGTTGAATATTCACTATTTACATTCAACCATCCTTAATACAGTCTCAGACAACTAATAAACTTATTGGTTGTCACAGCCATAGATCGACCGCATCAACACTGAGTAAAATTGTCACTGAAAACAGTGTGGGTCATCATGAGTGAAGCAAAATTGACCCAGATTGCTGTGCACATTAAATCACAGACCATTAGTGAAACATAATCTCAGCACTAATGACAGCTTAGTGACAATGAAACAAAATACAAAGTATTTAATCAGAATATTTTGTTTTCTTTTCTTTTATTTTACATTTCTGAACCTCTAAGATTTGACTTCTGAACTAACGACTTCTGATTTCTGTCCATTGAAGGCCTTTCATAGTGTATAAAATGTCAACTGCCAATTGCAATTGCCAAATTAGTATGCATTTCGAAGAATTGCTTTGGTGTACACGCGTAGATGGCACTCCAGCCAGAACAGACATTGACTAATGCATACTACTTCAACAAATCACCCTTCTATGTAACGACGACGACCATTAACTTCGCCGGTTTAGGAGCGTCGTTTTATTTGGCCAAAATAGCACCCTCTAGTGTAAATCCTGCTGGGCATACTGTTTATATTAATTAAGTAATTGTTTTTTACTTCGTGGAAAAAAGATCATTTTCAGAATAAACCCACAATGCGTGGCATCCTTGTAAAATCAAGGATCATCATTCTCAAAACAACCCCACAATACAATGCGCTCACACAGCTGAATGAACGTCCTTGTGGGGGTGAATCAACATCACAAAAGACGGACTTTCAGACCGGGCATTAAGGTCGCGTGTATTGGGTTTCTTTGCAATCACGTGACATCCGACCTCGGTATGTAACACCTACTTTGTGCAAGGTGACCTTTGTATTATTCAGCAGAGCTTGAGAACATCGTTTCTGGGTCGCTGTGATAGACCGCGTTTAAATCGGTGAGTTATCTCTGCATTTTGGGTAAACCTGTGTCCAGGACTGTGGCCGGGGGTTTGAGTTGTATCTCGAGATGTTCATAATCCCCGTTACTCGGTGATGTTCGTACGCATGGCGATATGAGCACAACATGGCACCGTTTAACTACCTAACGCCCAAACAAACCCACTAACGTCACTATAAATCAAAGGCTGACTATAACGAGGTGTCGTCGATGTTTTTTCTACATCAGTTGCCAAAATGTGCATAAAGGTAGAAATCAAATGTACCGAAACTCCCCCTCAGAGTCGCATAAACTTCAAAGAAATTACAATCGTCAAGTATTACGAAAGATGAAAACTTACAATATTAATAAGAATAATAAGCAAACAGTTAAAATAAGATATGGTAAACTGTTTTTTACAATGCGATAGTTTGTCGTGCATATTACAGTAGTTGTAACAAGATAAGAGATAACAAAGCTCGGAATTATCAGCTGATACTACTTGATTACGCCCTCTTACGGTGGCAGCAGGTATTCAGCCTACTTGTAAACATTCATGAACAATGTGCAGTTCCTGTATTGTACTTAACTAACAGCGACCCATGAGTGTGGTGATATTTTGTCCATATAGTGCTATGTCCAGTCGTTGCGTGAAGCATATTTGGTTGAATCGCAAAAAAGAGAAAAATAATGATATGCAACCGAAATCCAGTATGTAGAGTCATTATATTTACTTTGAACGAATTCATGTCAGCTATCTCAGAAAAACAGTTGTAGAACTGTTTTATGTTGTTGAACGAATCGATTCCAAAACAAGGTGCAGTGCATGTTTATGTCTCAATACATTGTATTGTATTGTAGAATCAAAAGTGACTGAAACAAACGAAGACATGAAATAATAAAACAAAATGGCATCCATTCGGCCATACACATTATAAACATACCAAGTTTGATCAAAATCGCCTCGGTCGACTGTGATAAATTTCTCAGGACAACTTATAGTGTCAGAATATAAGAAGTCATTTTTTCTCAGATCATTAATGTATACCAATATGTCTTCGGGTAAAAGATCTGATAATGCTTCCAAGAAAATGCTCGGATGGAAGGAAAGAACCCGAATGAATGGCCCTGTTATAATTACCAAAAGCCAACGGTACCAATCAAATCAAATGTTATAAATTGTAACTCCCATCATAACCACCAATCAAATCCACTGTTATAACTCGTGACAACCATATAAGTACCAATCAAATTCAATGTTATAATTTGTAACTCCCATCATAACTACCAATTAAATCCAATGTTATAACTCGTGACAACCATATAAGTACCAATCAAATTCAATGTTATAATTTGTAACCCCCATCATAACTACCAATCAAATCCACTGTTATAACTCGTGACAACCATATACGTACCAATCAAATTCAATGTTATAATTTGTAACTCCCATCATAACTACCAATCAAATCCACTGTTATAACTCGTGACAGCCATATAATCATATACAATGTTGTAATTCGTACCTCCAAACATAACTACAAATAAAATCCAATCTTATATGTCGTAACAGTCATAACTACCAATGGAACCCAATGTTATAATGTGTAACTCCCATCATAACTCACAATCGGTCCAATGTTATAATTCGTACAAACCTTATAACCACCAATCAAATCTAATGTTATGATTCGTAACTCCCATCACAACTACCAATCAAATCCAATCGTGACAGATATAAGTACCAATCGCCAATGAAATAGGAGGTTATATTTCGTGACACACCAATCAAATACGATTATATTATTCCAGCCAGCATGAGCACCAAACAAATATGTTTTCACTATGGTTACCGAACACAAATGTCAGACATGAAACTTCAATCGGCCATCACAATGAGGCAATTGGTCATTTTTCCGCGAACAAAGAAAATTTGATGTTAGATAAATAAGGTATTAATAATTCACATGCAAATCGTGTGTAAACGTCATTGAAACATCATTAGTTCATAACTAACTACTAAGCAACCATTAAAACATTTGAACAACATTTTTTTTATCCATGTATGTTACCTTAACATCACAGAGGCGCGTTGTCATTAGAGGTGTATTATGTTATGACCTTGACGTTTGCGTTTAATATCAATTTCAATATTTAATAAATAGAAGTGTACACCGATTTCCAAAACGTAGTCATTCACTGTATCAGACGCAGTTAAAACAACATTAATGTTGCTTTTACTTTTTTCCAGAAACGTACACATCAGGCAATATGAGATCGAATAAGCTTTCACGTGAAGATATTCCAGGTGACGAGATTGACAACGATCAGTCAGATGAAAAAGTACCCCTTCTAAGCGATAATGTCACCGAGACTACAAAAGAGAAAATAACTCGAGTTTATGGTGCACTGAAGCCATTTGTGATCATCAGCTCCTCATATCTGCTTTATACCATCACCGATGGAGCTGTGCGAATGATTGTACTTCTTCATGCCTTCAGCTTGAACTTCACAGCCTTGGAGACGGCCATCATGTTCTCCCTCTATGAACTGGCTGGCGTCTTCACAAACCTGGTCGCAGGTGTTGCTGGTGCACGTTGGGGGATAAAGTCAACTCTCATTACAGGATTGTGTCTCCAGTTCGTTGGTATTGGCATGTTGTTTGGCTGGCAGGAGAACTGGACCAAGTCAATTGGCATAGTTTACGTCACAGTGGCACAGATGTTCTGCGGAATATCCAAAGATCTCGTCAAACTCGGGGGGAAGACTGTTACAAAACTCGTCACTCCAGAAGATAAACAGACACGCCTGTTCAAAATAGTTTCTTTGCTGACTGGGTGGAAGAACACCCTAAAAGGCGTTGGATATTTTCTAGGATCGGCTTTGTTAATGATTAATTACTATTTATCATTGGGGGTTATGTGTGTACTGATTGTATGTGCACTTCCATGGGCTATATGTGGACTCTCCAAAGACTTAGGCCGTACAAGACGGGAGAATATCAAGTTGAGTACAATATTCAAGAAAAACTTCAATGTCAATATCTTATCTCTCGCACGTTTTTTCTTATTTGGATCTCGCGATCTTTGGTTTGAGGTGCCTCTTCCGTTTTTTCTTCGGAGCGACGACGGGATTGGATGGGAGCGGGCTGCAGTTGGAGCGTACCTTGCAGGCTGGATAATTATATACGGGCAGGTTCAAAGCTGGAGTCCGCAGCTACTTCTGAAGCCGTTGCGGCAATCTCCAGCCAATAAATGGGTCTGTGCTCTGTGGGGGTTTATTTTGATAGTGTGTCCAGTGTTCCTTGGCTGTTTCCTGCAGTTCTCCCACGCCATTCAAGAACATGTTGTTGAAATCATGACTGCTGCCATAACCGTTGGCCTTATCATGTTTGCTGTTGTGTTTGCTGTCAACTCGGCGGTCCATAGTTACTTGATTGTTAAATATTCGGAAGGGGACAAAGTAGCAATGAATGTTGGTTTTTACTATATGGCTAACGCCATGGGAAGACTCACTGGTACGCTTCTTTCAGGTGTCCTCTACGACTATGTTGGCGCTGCTACTTCCACCGCTCAGGGATTCGCGTCCTGTTTCTGGGTTTCCGTAGGATTTGCTGTCGTAGCTGCGTGTGTAGCCCTCTTCCTGAATGACAATTCAGGTGGATTGCAATGTGGGCCATGTTTAAACTGTTTAAATTCTAGGAGTGGTACAGGAGAGGGTCGCTATGAGGTAATTGACAATAAAGATGACAATGAACCAACTCAGTCGTCAGCGGTGACACACACTGCCTAAGGTAGCATACTATGAGGTTATTACAAGAATAACTCACAGTATGAATGAAGACAGTACAGCTGGAGTATCGACCGATGCGAAGCGTCCCTTGGGCTCATATATTTTTCTCATTGAGGGTTGACACGCATGTTGTTCGGCAATATCACTGAGATTATTCCATTATTCATGTATGTGTTTCCATATTTTATAATTGAACTTGTAGATGAATATGAATAAAGAAATTGGAAACACAATAATACGAATAACGATTCCCAATGAAGTTATTTTACTTTATTGTTGTGCTCTGACTCATGTGTGGCTGTAAGACAATTCCTTATTCTGTCTGCCAACCTTTTAATATCTATTAATCTGCAATTGTTTAGTTCATGTGTGTAGAATTGACAAAACATTTTGTTAAAATTTGTTTAAAAAATCTACTTAAATAAGAAGATATCATTGGTTTATTAAACAGGTCTCTATCCTAATTGTCGTACATTCATGATGCATTCCATTAAAAAAATATCCTAGTTTACGCATTTCATTTTTTGTCATTTTTTTAAATATGTATTTAATTATTTATTTGTTACATACTTTATTTTATTTGAATTTATTGATTTTCATTTGCTTGCAGCTCATTTAAACTGTTATTAAACGCGAAAGCCCACAAAGTTCAGATGTATCCGAGAATAGATATTAGACGCAATAAGAATTTCATAATAATAATAATTCCAAAATATTCGAACAAATATAGTACAAAACAAATGAAAAAAACTCCCTCTACTCTGCTCTCAATTTCCACTGTCCTCGGAAAAATTGTAAAACCTTCCCATGAAATTGTTCCCCGTCCTCAAAGATCTTTCTGGAACAGCTTTAGATGAACAATTCAATGGACTACACCATGCGTTACAGTAGCATCAAAATAGCGTAGACGATAGAAACCTACTTTGGATTTTTTGCGTAGTCGTTCATCATTTAGTATGTAGTAAATCTCCCCATAACAAATAATGTAGTTGATCGATGTCGACACTGCACGGCCTTTTATCATCCGTTGCGTTTTAGAGTTGTTGACCTCATCGATACCATCCTCTGCGTTTCAGTCTGAGAGTTGTTGACCTCATCGATACCATCCTCTGCGTTTCAGTCTGAGAGTTGTTGACCTCATTATTTTTTGCAATTCATAGGGAGGATGTACGCTTTCGACAACAGTCATTCGACCATGACTCAGCAATTACTAAGGTCGTCATTTATAGTAAATTATTTCATCTATAACATGAGAAATACTGATGCGAATTAGTTCAAATTTTCGTTGTGCATATTACTCATGTATATAATTATAGTAATGGAAATTAGAATATTACAAATACACATAAAGTGAAGATATTGCTAAAAACGTTAAAACAAATAAAATCGATATTTTAGTCGAGAAATATAGAATGATATTTTTTTGTCCCCTTATTGTGATCAACATGTAATATATCACCTATATAACCTACTCACATTGGTAAATTGTATACAATATAAGGAAATTTGAGCATTTGGTAGAAAAACATAAAAATAAATATTTTCAGTTCTGTTTCCATGACAACTATTTTATAAACATTGGTGGCAGCAGTACATGTATGCTACCAATTTCTAAACGTTCAGCCAATTTGAAGTTTAACTTTTGAAGTTATAGATGAAATCATTTTCTCAATTTCTGACAACTTTACCCATAATCCTTTGCTTGAAAATCAAGATGGCTGACTCCATAATACTGACGAAAAGTTGAATATCTAGAGAATGAAAAGTGACATCAAAAACTGTAAATTGCATTCTCCTACATTTGTGGAGCTTTTTCTTTAGAGGTCATTATGTTGTTTGAATTGATGTTCCCTTTAAAGCGGGGGGGGGAGGTCGTCATTTGCGCATGTGCCATAGCGTGTCATTGTTACCAAACAAGCGTCTGCCCGTGAGCCTTTGCGTTTTTAGCGTGTGTTGTTATCGTCGCTTTGGACTCAATTCTCGCGCGTGCGCAGGTGACGACCCTCCCGCTTTAATTGAAAGATCAGTTTCCACGATATAGTATTTTGTATCTGCTTGACTAGGTGTTTTACGTCATTAAATCAGCAACAATAGTGTTCATTATAAGAAATAATTACCACCGCCTCCACGAGTTTGCTTTATCAGTCATAATCTGCAAGCGTTGACATGATAAAGGCAAAATGCCATGGTACACTCTTTCTAATACTGACTGCGCCGTGGAGATTAGGACAAACACTGATAAAAAGATAATATTGAATATTGTGTCCCGGAACAACTGAATATGACTGACTAGACTGCTTGTCCCGCGGAGATGCAACGCCGCACTTAGTCCCAGACAGCTTCAACAAATTACGTACATGTAAATACATGCATGCATGCACGTCAACTGACCGATTTCGGTTTGATAAGAATGTTGGATTTTGCAGGTTGCCCTGGTTACGCATTGCAGGGGACTAAAGTGGAACTTATATGCCGCATAAAACTATCGGAAACTAATATCGTGTTTCTAACACACTGAGCTTGAAGTCAATTTGGGATATGGCAGGCCATCTAAATTAACGAATCAGGGGTCATTATTTTTGACCAATCAGTAATAATATTAATAGAACAATTACAATTACATTCGAGATTAAGTTTTCCCGCCACTAGCCGAACGGTCATTTTAACCACAGTTCCTCTAACACGGGGCCAAGGAATCCACGGGACCAGGAATAGACTGTGTTTTACCCTATATAATCTGCGTATAATCTTATGGTTATTAGTTTTCTCTACGTATTGAACGTAGTTGCTATTTCCTATTGTACTAGTTGTGTCTGTGTATTAATTGTTGTCAAACCGACTTCAAAAATACATTTTTTTTCTACACAATAAAACGTGCTTTCCATTAAAACCAACACATGTTTGGAGACGCCGGCTACCTTAATGTGGATGAGTGTTAGTAACATTCTACTTCCGGGTCCAACCTTAGGTCTAGCGCCCTGGCCTAGTGTAGACACTTTAAACTGTTGGGCTCTGTTTGGTAGTATTGAGTGAAGAACTTGTATGGACCTAATAGACCATTCCACTAAATCGCGCTTCCGAGTGACGAAGCGCTTCTGTGACATTATCATGGCGCATGCGAGTGAAGACATTGTCGTTTAAATTGTGCTCGGTTGGAAAGTCATCTAGAATATTGTACAATCTTCCCAAAACATAATCGTCATTAATGAACGACTAAAGATTAAAACGATATCGACACTTTGAACGGGTTTCTAGTCACCCAATTACATCACAGAAGCGCCCGGCACTAGAGTGCGTAATTTAAAAAAGGTGTATCCACAATGGGAACGGAAACTTTCTGTACATAATATCAGATAATATTCTATAACTTGAGTGTGCATTACTCGGTCTTAGACGTTGTATGTTTCACTGCATTACTCGTGTTTCCGCGCGTTGTCGTTGTGTCGCAAAGTAAACTGCATTCCTTAGCACAATGCTAGGTGTGCGTGCTATACTCACAAGGGTCGTGACACGGTCAACGAAACCACGATAAACAAGCCGACCGCTGAACAACTACCCTTGTCGCGTCCTCGGTATCCTGCTTCAGTGGACGTTGCCCTTTAATATAGTATGCCGAGGTTTTAGTCTTAGACATTTCCTGTTGAACAACACTTGAACTTTAGCGTTCACGACTATTAACAATGCTGCAAGAGAATGGAACTGCAGCAAATTTCGTCTGAGCGAGAATCGCGTCAGAGACTCGTCGACGATGATCGTGTGCACGGCGAGTATCGGGCTGTATATCAACAACGATCAATCCAGGTAAGCGAAATGCCACCCTGTGAATGCCTTCGAGAAACAATTACGTGTTTACACGGCGAATCATGCATTCACTGTGACAAACATGACACAGAGCCGTAGACATCCACTGTTTGGAATTGCGTACAGGAAAAACATCATGCCTTCATGTGTACAGTTTAGTTAGAAGGCCTCGCGTGTGATCCCAACCCAAATCGGTCGCTACTTTAGCGCTATCATATATTTTAATGCGTTTTCCAACTGATGTAAACACATTCCACAAATACACCCAGCTGAGCTTTATTCGTTGCAGGATGCCCGTGTCAATGACGATGGCTTTAGAGTTATAATCCACCAACCTACCCCGCAACCAACGCAACAGATGTACAGGTCAGACTACACTATGAATTGTGATCCTTGTTTTTGTTGTAATAACTCAAAGAGCTGTGAGTATCAGTGGTATTTACAATATCATGTGTTGAATAACAGAGGTCAGTGAACTCACTTCTAGTTGTCTGTCCTCACTACGTGATATTTATCAAGAATTGTGACCTTAGAAGTATCGTCATTAATTTATATTTACAAGATACATTTAATATAGTCACTGGCAGTAACGCATAACCGGGTGATCTCAGTACGTGCGAAAGTTGTAGTGTTACTTCGTATTTGCATTCACGGAACACAATAATATGCAAAAGTTGCATTGTTCGACGGAATTGCAAAGACTGAAATACATAATATATACAAATGTCGAATATTTTGACGTATTTACATAGACGGAACTCATAATATACAAATGTTGCATTGTACTACGTATTTACATGAACGTGACTAACAATATTCAAATTTAGAATTGTTCGACGTATTCACAAAGACGGAGCTCATTAAGAATACTAGTTCAACGTATTTATAATTTTTTTCTATTACATGCACATTTGCAATGTTCTTCATATTTGTATCAACTGAATTCATTGATTCCTTAAGTGCCATCACGTGACTGATTAGTTTATCATTGCCCGCTCATTAATGTTGCTTATCGAAGTTATTTATTCACAGTAGCCGTTTAAGCTTATCTCCCGCGTTCCAGGTAGTCCACCGTAGTTCCCTACTCGTTGCTACAATAATACTGTTCGCATTGCGCGTGCAAAATCACGGCACACGGAAAGAGCAGCTTTATTCGACAACATGTCATTCTCCCATTTAGGAGTACCGTACATGTTTATTTTTTAATAGAGGTCAGTTGTGGGTGGTATGACTAATTAACCCCCCCCCCACCCCCACACACATTATACAGGTTTTAACCTCAACAGAGATAGACATAGTTTTATTTAACAGAGGAAGTCGTCAAACAAGTGTATCGCTGTTGTGGTGAGCATTTGTATTGTTATACCGAATAAATCTCTAAAACAGAAAACGTGATGTTACGCCGTATATAGAACCTACGGTGGGATCTCATAGAGCAGAATGCATTGCACAAATCTACAAGTTGAAAGAGTTCAGATAGAATTCTACTGGGTTTTATTATCATGACTATTAATCTACCAGATGTTTTTTTTCAACCTATATTCCCAGTATATTAATCCTTTCGAATAACTACATTCGAACCCTATGTGCTGCTCAGGGCAATGTAAAACGCCAAACCATAATTAACTTTCCACCCTGCCTTTCAACACGTACATTACGCATTATATTAGATTCACTATCAAAACACACAAATACACGTTACAAAGTCGAGCTCAACAGTGTCGTATAGCAGCGAAATGTGCGATTTATTGACTCTGCAGCCGCTGTATAGGTAAATATTGAAATTGCAATGCGCGAATTTTAGTCACTGCCAAAAGTTATTATGATTAGGAAATACGCGCTGCCCCTATTATGTGATGACAGGACAAAGACAGGGACGTGTTCCGACTTTGCAAATACTTTCAATAAGTCGACAAATAATAATTGGGCCAAACATCTTTATGCATTTGTCGATTTTTCCTAACTCTATATTGTACTTGTATTTCATAGGCTGTTGCTTGTGTGTGTGTCCTTTGTGCTGAATACCAATCAGTCTGCTCGAAGAAAATGTCGCAACAAACATCATGATTCCATGAGCTGGAACTGTATTATACGCCATACCGATGTGCTGAACCACTATTTTGCACGTGTGCATATTTACTGTTGGGAACAAGTTACGTTGTACCACAGTGGTGGAGAGAACGAGATTATACAATTGAGTACATGGACATACAGATGCTGTGATTAAGTTTATAAATGATTTTTCAATGTACATTGTTATTTATATAAAATGTAATTATTTTATTTGTTCTTCATTTCACCGCCACTGGATGTACAAAAGCGATTTTTTTTGTGGGAAGTAGAAAAGAAAACTATGGTTTATATCAATTCAGTAATTTGTACCATACTGGAAGAAAATAATGTGCAGTTGAAATTTGAAGAGCGACATTAAACTTTACTGTTGTATTTGTTTGAAAAAGTCGACATTTACGTAACAGAATATGCCATACAAGAAGATAGGGGAGGAAATTAGTAATCATGTCGGCTTAAGTTGGGTCGGAATATATTTTTGTGCTGTAAAAAATTAGATTGTAATCGTTGATATTGAAAAGAAATATGGAGATATACAACGGGCTTATTTATCATTCAAAATATACACTAGTAGGTTATATGCAAATGAAGTCATCATAATAATTACTAATTCATTTGTAAAAATTTTATTGTAATTATTGATATTGAAATATGCAGAAATACAACAGGCTTAATTATTCAAATAAATACTCGCAGATCATATGCAAATGAAGTCATCACAATAATAACTAATTCATTTGTTATATTGTAATTATTGATAATGAAATATGCAGACATACAACAGGCTTAATTATTCAAATAAATACTCGCAGATCATATGCAAATGAAGTCATCACAATATTTACTAATTAAATCCAGAACAATTCAGATACATTTGATAGTAGAACTTAGCAGACTCGTTTTATATGCCATCCAGTTGCTCGTTTACTGTAACTAGTGATCAGCGAATGTCGGCTAATGTACTTTTCCCGAGACTGATCATTTTACCTTAATGCCAGGATCTATGCCATGAATAATTTCCGGCTGATACACAGCGTCCTCCCACCCTCGCAAGCAGTTTAAATGATGCTCATCTAGACACAAGGTATTGTTTAATGAATGTGGTCACGTGACCAATGAATAGTAACATGTTTGTGGACATTATGTTTAATAATAATGTGGTAATTATATAGCTACTTTCAAATTTTTTTTAGTTATTTTTATTTACGAATGGCGGTATAATTTTACATTTATATTTTTACTCCTTGACCTGTTAATAACACGACCTAGGTACAATATTGGTGTGTACCGGTCCTGACTGCAAACCACACCTTAAAAACCACTCTTTATTATTTTTTATTAATTATTACCATATAGACAAAGTGCCTTTCGTCTGACCCTATTAACTTAGCATTTTCTCCTTGGTTTAGTGGTAGAGTTAAAAAGAATCCGCATCTTCACTATTAGAGCTTGACTTTTGAAATAGTTTCTCATATTGGGGTTTCTCTGGTCACTAAGAGAGTCAAAATGTGTTTTGTTTATAGCACTGACTAAACTGGCCCAATAAAGGTTTGCATTGAACAATTTGACAAACTATGCCCGCTGGTCATCGGTACATATGAGAGATATGGTTCAGTTACCAACTATATCTTATAACATGTTCTTTTTGAAGAATTCACGAATGACAATTTAAAAGTGCAGACAATCAAAATGACTTGATGAAAGGCTGGTTTCCAGATCCAACCACATGAAATCTGCCATACATCAAAATAAGTTACCACTTTAAACTAAAGCAAGAAAGAAGAAGGCAAAACCAAAAATTGTCAACTAAAACAGTCTTCTAGTTGTCAAAACAATAATGGTAACCCTGAATTTTGTTCGCAGGAAAAGTCTCCTCCAATTTTCTGATGATGGAAAACTGGCTAGAGACAATAAATGATTTACTCACGTTTAAGACACGTATACATGTACTGTCAGAAGATGAACTCAACTACATAGATGAATAACAGATGGTGCAGCACTCATGGAGATGTTAAAACCACAATGAATATGAAAAACTGAACCATACTGAGCACGGTTTCGTATCATATACAGCACAGGGACTAGAGCAAGTTGACTGGACTGGGCCTAATGTTGAATGAATATTTTACTACAATTTTAAAATCATCCACACAAACTGAAACTATCCCTGGAAATTGGCAAAGATTCTCACGACTTGCTGATAATAGCAAATAGTTGTTTAGTTTGGTTTCACATCAAACCAGCAATTTTCGAACTTCCGGAAAGCAGGTTGTAGCTACCGAAAACGTAAAACGTTATTCCTTGTTTGTTAATTAACTAAAAAGTGTCCCAGAGAGTTTCCATTATAACATTTACTATGGTTAATGACGCTCGCCATTTCTAAGTTGACTAAGAAGGAACGCCTGATTGAAGTTGTTCCACCAACCAATGATGAACTAATGCCACATATACTACGAGCTGCTTACCAATGTATTCCCGTCCCGTCAACTTGACGACGACGACGATTTGATGCATTACTATGGTGAAATTTATATATTTACTTAAATATACTTGATGTTAGTTTTAAAAACCAATACAACCAACTTGTTATACTTTTTAAACATTGAAAAATATAATCAATTCTTTTAATGATTGATAATACATAATTTAAATAATAAATCTACAAGAAAACTAAAATTGATGTGTATATTGCATCTTTAGAATTATAGTAATTGATTGGTAGTTTTTATATATAAGTATCATTGTCAGGATTCAGATTGGTTCTCGATAAATGACCCGAAGTGACCCTTTCAGTTCAAGGCCAATTTGACTTACAGGTAGGGAAATTCAGCATTTGTGTTAGTTGCCGTTATCATAAATTAGGAAAAAACAAATTCAAGAAGTCATCTAATATTCACCCTATTTTATATCAACATTTTTTTTGTTTTGAACCCGAAAATATATTTTCATGCAAGCGTTTGGGATAAAGTACATGAATGCTAATATTTATTTTTTAAAATCTGCCAAATTTTATGTTTTTAACACAAAACATAAATCAAAATATTGTCAGTATTCAAAATACTAGTATTATTTGTTTACTTTAAGTGTCGTGAAGGGTTGCAAATTACACCTAGTTATATACATGTCTCCAAGAACTGACTTTTAATTAAAACCCTCGGTTAAAAGATGCCATATTCTATGCGATTTTGGGAAAATTCCACCCAAAACTATTTGTTATCAGTTGATTTTCTCAGCTTTTCAATCTCAGAAGCTACTTGTCTATCGTGTCTCCCGATAATTTCATCCAGCGATTCCCACGTTGGTGGAGCTACTCTACCGGTTTTGCTGAGCTCCAGCCACCTGGACATCATGTCGGAAGCGGCGGTTGTAGCTTCGCTACCAGTTTTTGCGACGGTGTCTTTCTGTATACCAACTTCCTTGGCAACCACCTCCCAGTATGTTCCTATTTTCACGGCAATAAATTGAATATCTGTTTCTTGAATTAGATGGCTCTGAGTTCGCACTACAGACAGCATAAACAATATTATAGTTATAGTATAGTTTGAATACACAGTATGACGTATAGACATATAACAATATTGATTTGAAAATATTGTCACAATAACAAAATCCGCCGTTGTAATACTTTCCTACAATTTTAGGCAATATTACCAACATCTTTACGACATTCGTATATTAAAATATGTTATAGACAGGAATTTCGGGAGAGTTGAGCCATTAATTGGTTGGATGTTGCAGTCAAAATCATGTTTCACAGTAAGTAATTCACCTTTTCGTTCCTGTTCAATAGCATTCAATCTTGTTTGCATTTTCCCGCAGTTTTCCTTTGACCATTTTCGCAGTGACGCCATCTCTTGCTTCAACTTTACAATCTCTTGCCATAATTTCTCTTCACCAAGTGTACTAATGTCTTTCAATTGATCTATAAACTTGTTCAATATTTCGTCCTCACTGGAACCTAAACTCAAAAGTAATCGTTGTCGAATTATTTTTTTATGAGCTGCGCTCGTTTATAGCATGGCTGTATTTGTCGACCCCCCCCCCCAAATAACACGCATATCAATAAAAACAATTGTGTACGTTCACATTGATTAGGATTACCTTGTTATACCGCAATGTGTGGTATAAAAGACAAGACGCGAATAAGCAGTTTTCAATCAATATTTGCCAGTATTTACATGCGACAGTGAACTTTCTGTAGCTATGAATTAACAATATCAATTTAGAAAATATTGAAGGACACAGGCATCTTTACCTCGTTTTTCTAACTTGTCGATTTTTTCAGCTGTTTTTCTGTGTTCTTCTTTGTAAGTCGTGAGTTCCTTTAACACTGTCTGTACGACTTTTTTCAGCTCTTCTCTTGACATTGTTTCCAATTTCAATGCTGGAAAGAAAGAACACGTGACTGTGATTCACTGTGACCTCTAACGCACGTAAAACGCCACACATACGGGCAACGAGTTCTGCTGTGTCGGAGTTGAATACTGATGATACATTGTGTTATTTGTCTTGCATGTAGCATATATATTAATACAACCCAGAACAGAACAGACCTATAGTAACGCATACTATGTACATGCGCCTAGAGTACGGTGCTGTTATAATTACGTCAACAGTGATTGACAATACTGACAGCGTGTACATTACAAGCCTCCCCAGTCTCACAGTAACAAGTACAATATTCTTTCGATAGTCTCACCACTATACCTTTGTAGATAAGTCAACCAACATGTATCTAAGTGTGCCATGGTTGGCAATACTCAATATATATATTTTTAAGGCATTGGCTAATCATATTCACTGACAAAAATAATCTACCGCATTAGATTTTTTCCAGCCAGGATTTCAGCTGAGATTTCACAATCGGTTACTCGAGGGCTTGAAATATACATGATTTGACCAGTTTACTCGTTTAACTCGTTTTCCTGTATTCACTATCCCACCCTAAAAACACATATGTGAAACACGGTCACCATGTATTGGAAGGCAATATTCGTGTACACAATACAAGCTCCTTTGCTCTCAGTAATATGAGCAGTTTTGAAGTAAAATCTGTAAATTGGTTAGAGTTTACGATTAAATATTTAACACAGATTGAACCATGGTTTGCGTAGACGATATAAAGATATAGCGCGGTGCCTGAGTCATATATACAATGATACGGGATACTGAAGGATAGGTATATTACTTGCTAAATGTATGGACGAAACAAAATGAAAGGAATGATACACGTCATGTGATTGGCCAGACGCTCTATTTTTCGTTTCTTTCGACTCATTTCCGTTTACATTCTTTGTCTTGATTGGCTGAACGAAGGCGATAATATTTTGCATATTTATGCATATTTTTGTCGTTTGCAAAATTTTGGCTCATCGCTCTTATTATATATTCGATCAATAATGAAACTGTAATGAATAAATCTTTGTATATGGTATGTACTTACCTTCTTCCAAGTTTCCGATGCGATCCATGGCGTTCCGTAAACCCGTTATTTCGTTCACTAAGTCGGATTTAATTGAGGATATCTGTGCGGCCATTTTATCTTGGCCCGACTGTATGTCAGATCGCAAATTGGAGATCTGTTCAGACGTCTGCTGTTGTCCAGTTTGAAAGTCTTTTGTTATTTTTTCTAGAGCTAAGAGATATGCTAGAATGTATAAGAAGAACAACAATTAATTAATTATTTAATAATGCGGAAAATTGTCTTGAGAGATTGAATTTCCATATACTACTATTTTCACAGAAACTATTAATGCATTCAAATAATGCACCCACGAATTTCAATATATTAACTAATATGAATTCGCAGCGACGAATATTCTTCGTTCAACATATTATTGTTCACGAGTGTAAGGTTTACGTTGAAGCCATTACCTTGATCTTTATCAGACGGTTTAGCTGAAGAAGTCGGTACTGTAAAAAAGATTAACATAACTGGTGACGTATCTTAACATATCTTATGTAGATTGAACACACAGTACACGTGACTTACTCCTGCATTGATAGATATTCTGTTGAAATTTTGGCAACATTACCTTGGTCTCCATCAGACGGCTTAGCTGGATAGGTCGGTACTGTAAAACGAATAACATAACTGGTGATGACGTATTGTAATATAACTTATGTAGTTTGAACACACACTACTCGCGACTTACTTTTGCATTGATAGGTAGTATGTTGGAATTATTGCAAAATTACCTTGGTCTCCATTAGACGGCTTAGATGGAGAGGTCGGTACTGTAAAAAAGATTAACATAACTGCTGACGTATTGTAAAACAATAACATAATTCATTTGTATTTTGACACACAGTACAGTACGCACGTCTTATAGTTGTATATTTTATTTGAACACGAATTATACAAAATAATAAATACTTATATAATTATATACAAAATGACTTACATAGTGTTACTGGTGTTTCTACACCTGGTTCTAATATCTTCAAGACTGTGCTGGAGTGGTTGGTTGCTTTTAAAACATTATAAAGCATATCATAGCCATCTGTCTTTCCTTTAAAAATATCTAAGAGGTATAAAGTTCGTGCTTCACGTTTTCGTGTCTGCAAATAAAAACAGAAACACTTTTGGTTTGGTAGAAATTTAAACCATAAAATGTTTTATTTCGTTCCTTTTACTTTTATTTTTTATAATAATCATGAACCATATAATTATCACACATGAGTGAAAGTTAATAGCTGTTGATAGATAACAATTCCATGATTGTCGCTATCTTGTATAATAATAACTAGTGAATGAGAAAATATAAAATGTTTTGATTTCAAGTTTTAATAGTCAACTGAAAGTACATATACAATTACAGGCAAACGAGCATTTACATAACAGCACTCAAATCAGGATTCGAACTCGAGCACATGATAGACACACTAACCAGTAAATTACACTCACTGACCAAAAAAATAAGCCCGAAATAGCGTGCAGTGAAAAAACGCCCACAGTGACTAGATATACAAGTTGACAACACAAACCACATTTAGTATTTTAACGATACACAGGTTCAGTACGCATCACCCAGCTCATGTTTAACCTGGGGACTATACTGTCCATCAGCATAAACAATCAGACGATGAAATATAAATAATTTCAGGAAAATTAATATTTACATAACAACACACAATAAGAGATTTGAACTAGCACACAGCATAGCGCTTCGCCCCTGCAGGTAAACGAGCCATGATTTGAAATACTATATCAGATTGATGTGGTGCGTGTGTATGTTTTGTGATTCACAATGCAATAACGAAAATGTCTAAGTCAAAAACACACGAAAAACTGTATTTATATGGTCAAATAGAAGAAGGATAATGTATATGGATCGAAGGCCAAAATCTTGTTGACAATGCAAGTAAGAAGGAGGGTTTTACCTCAAAGGTTACGGTAAGCCCATTGACCAGTTTATCATTGAACAGTTTCATTACCAATATAAACGAAAATAAATATTACCCTGGGGACACTGACCTGATCTACCATTAAAAGAAAACAATGAACTAAATATAGCTTACATTCAAAGCCACAACTTGTTCAGGTGTTATGACTGCTGGGTACATTTCTTTAGTTTTCGAAACAACCTTATCAACATTTATCTGCTTTGCTAAATAGGTGAGATTTTCAGCGAGCAGACGGTTCCTGGTGCTGGCCATGTTATAATCCAGAGGGTACCACTTCGACCTACAAGACGTACTTATTTATACTTGAAAAACGAAAAACAACATGAATTATTATGCACATTTTTATAACCATCTTCACTACGACTGAGAGTACATTATTCCTTCAGAGTGCTAGTATAAGTCAAGTAATCAGATCTTGTTTAAATCTGTCCCGTGAAGACTGTTGCCATAATAACACTGCGATAAAGACCTCCCGTTTTCGACATTATGAAATTATTTCGTTTTTATGCAGAAGAAATACAGTATTCTTACCAAGTAAAATCATATTTATTGTACATACATGCGTTGTTGAACATTCTACTTATAGTTTGTAATTTCCCTCAGCTTCTTTCAGTCATAATTGAAGACAAATAAAAGGCGAAAATATAGAGAATACAGCAAATTATTTTATTCTGTAATATTCTTGTGTAATCGGTAATTATGAAAATTATTTATGGGCGCATAATATAAATTTCTAAATTATCTTGTCAAAATCAGTTTTTTTTCAGGTTTTTCTCCAAAAATACTCCCAAATAATATATCATAATGTCGAAAACGGAAAGTCTTTATCGTATTGTGTAATGGTAATTTGTTCCACAAGTGAGGTGCCATTACCGAGAAAGCATGTCAGTCGTATGTTTTCAGTGTTTAGAATTGTCAATACGTTTTACCAGTCAACTATCAGGAGGCGTCAGATGACGCGAAGAAACATGTATACTAATCAATTCAGATAAAAAACCATGGCAACCCTGAACAATTTTAGATTTTGAACTTGATTCGACGCTCAACTAGACAGTCTAGACTTGTCATTGCTGATGCTATATATAGCTTGTGACATCATAGCTAGTTATTTTTCAGTTGTATATGTTGTCATAACTATATTGGAATGTACAGTTTGGAATACAAGTATGAGCATCACGACATATTTCTACATGTTGGTTGTTTATACCTTTCAGTATAACCTATCTATGAGTATATATAAGCCAGCCTGTGAATGAGACGTTTGGCAATGCTCCAAATAATTCAGCAGTGCAGCTATTTGTATTAGTAAGCGAAACAATGCTCGCTTTCGCATTGCTTTGTGAAGCTGGTTGCTAAGGGAAGTTCTTACTATTTATACCGTGGTCAGGTCTAGATGAGTTGACATCGCATTGTCTGATATTATTGTTCACAACTAAAATTACAAAAAAAAAAATTTCCCTGTTTTGTTTTAGTTCATTACGAGTAGTAAGTTTTAATGAGTCACGGATAAATGATTTGAATTAACAGAAACATTGTCATTCGATGTGTAAAGAGCACACAAGCTACACTGGTAAGCTTTAGTGAGAGTTAACAACAATATGTTTTCATAATAACAATGTAGTAGAGTTGTTGTGTACTGTTGAAAATACCAACTTAAGTCACTGTACATCAATGCGATATTGCGGATTTCCATACACATCATAGAAACATTTCCTAGATTTGTGCAGTAAGGAATTTTGATCATTTTGTTATATATTGTCCATATTCGTCAGGATAATTTATACACAGAGACAGAAAATATAGTTTAAATTTTGTGTCTGATCAGAAATAAGTAGCGTTTACAGTTACATTGTGGATATGTATGCAATTTAGAAACAAACTTGCCTTATTTAAACGGAAGGACTAGCAGACAACCACCGACAGTGCGATATAAGCAGTTACAATATGTCCACCCGTAAGGACAAGCAGACAACTACCGACGGCACTTTGTAACCTATGATCTGTATTACATGGCTATATAATAGAGAGTAACGCAGTTATGCTAATGTCGCTATAATGTAGGAATAAATAGCAGAGGATTGAGGGCGTCACTAAGTGTAGTTTTGGAGACAATATATACTAAATCCATCCAGGCAGTATAAAAAGTGGAAATGCTGGTATAATCGTAAATTTCCATGTCATATACACGTGGCGAATAGTCAATTATAATTTTAATGTGTTTACCTGTTGACAATCCTTGACAATTCAGCATCCGTACTTCGCTAAATATTTCGCTTTTGCAGTTGCATTCGTCGTACTAAAAACCAAGTTAAGACCAAATACAAAATTATACTTGTTTCTGGTAGGCGCGCACGTCAGTTTCAAAGACCGCTGCCGAGCAATATCTTGTTCATGCATGTGCAGGTCAACTTCCGTATCTTTTCGCGCCGTGTATCGTGTCTCTTTGACTAGCAGTATAATATTTCTCATCTAGATAAAAGTTATTGTTTAATGAATGTGACCACGTGACCAATGAATAGTAACATGCTTGTGGATGTTTTATAAGACGGTGGTAATTATATAGTTACTGTTAATTTTTTTAGTTATTTTTATTTTACATATATTTTTATATTCCTTGGCTTTTTATACTCATTTTAACTCGACATGTTTGCTGATAACAAGACCTAGGTACAATATCGGTGTGTAACGGTTCTGATTTAATAGATAAGAAAAGCTGTAGCTAAATTGCGAGTAGTTGTGAATATATTAACATGAATGGTTTAAGCTTCATTTGATGTATTTGTTTTTATATCTGAGAATAATACTGCTATTCTAAAACGGATATTGCGGAAAATGGTTCTACAATTTTGAGTAGGAATTTAGGTGAACCAATTGCGTCACAAAATTCTGTTTGAAGGTTAGGCGTTCAAGTTCTGTGCCATAGCTGAACATAATTGTACGCTATGATACGAGCATGCAACCTGGAACATGTGTACAAATTAGCATTGGGGTTTAACATTTGATGTTGGACAACTTTGTACTTGGCATTAGAAACAAATCAGATATCACAAAATATTACAAATACATATAAAGTGAAGATATTGCTAAAAACGTTAAAAAAATTAAAATCGATATTTTAGTCGTATTTTAGTCGTCGGGGGGGGGGGGGTCATCATCTGGGAATGACATTTTTTGTCCCTTATTGTGGTCAACATGTAATATATCACCTATATACCCTACTCACAATGGTAAATTGTATACAATATAAGGAAATTTGAGCATTTGGTAGAAAAACATGAAAATAAATATTTTCAGTTCTGTTTCCATGACAACTATTTTATAAACATGGGTGGAAGCAGTACATGTATGCTACTAATTTCTAAACTTTCAGCCAATTTGAGGTTCAACTTTTGAAGTTATAGATGAAATCATTTTCTCAATTTCTGACAATTTTACCCATTATCTTTTGCTTGAAAATCAAGATGGCTGACTCCATAATACTGACGAAAAGTTGAATATCCAGAGAATGAAAAGTAACATAAAAAACTGTAAATTGCATTCTCCCACATTTGTGAAGCTTTTTTTTAGAGGTCATTATGTTGTTTGAATTGATGTTTCCTTTAAAGCGGCGGGGGGGGGGGGTCATCATCTGGGCATGTGCCATAGCTTGTCATTGTTTACAAACAAGCTTCTGTCCATGAGCCTTTGCGTTTATAGCGTGTCTTGTTATCGTCGCCTTGGACTCAATTCTCGCGCGTGCGCAGGTGACGACCCTCCCGCTTTAATTGACTAGGTGTTTTGCGTTATTAAATCAACAACCATAGTGTTCATTGTAAGAAATAATTACCACCGCATACACGAGTTTTCTTTATCAGTCATAGTCTGCAATCGTTTTGGCTTTCCCGATCAACTCATCGGAACATTGGAGTAGTTATAAAAATGAACACGACTCAATGACCAACGTCGTGGCGTGGTACACAAGCGTGCCATCGAGTGGGTTCGAGTCCCGTTTAGAGCTACCGTAAAAACGTAAATCAAATAAACTGAAATTCCTCAAACTGCAAGTAAACAAAGAACGTCGCGAAAAAATAATAAACCTCACGAAACTCCACCATGCAAAACTGAATGAATAAATAATAAAATAACATGCATCTTAAACTGGACGACGCGCAATTTGTTCAACAGTTTTCAGATTGTGACAAGAGATAAACAAGACCCAAGTCAAGGTAAGTTTTGTTAAAGTGTCGATGGCGTTCCCTATATTACGAAAACAATTCAGGCAACAGTCTCAATATTTGTTGAGACATTTATTCTCTCAATTTAACAACTTGTAATTCATTATTGGTGGAAGTTAATTAAACGCGACTTATCTCCACCAAAATAAGTCTCAAATATTTGTCCACACATTTATTTTCACAACTTAACAACTTGTAATGGTGGAAGTTAATTAAACTTGACTTGTTTACACCAAAATATGTATTAAATATTTGTTGAGACATTTATTCTCTCAATTTAACAACTTGTAATTGGTAGAAGTTAATTAAACGCGATTTTTCTACACCAAAATAAGTATTAAATATTTGTTGAGACATTTATTCTTTCAATTTAACAACTTGTAATTGGTGGAAGTTAATTAAACGCGACTTTTCTACACCAAAAAAGTCTCAAATATTTGTCCACACATTTATTCTCTTAATTTAACAAATTGTAATGGTGTAAAATAATAAAACGAGTGTTGTCTACACCAAAATAAGTTTCAAATATTTGTTGTCACATTTATTGTCGCAATTTAACCACTTGTTAATAGTGGAAATTACTTAAACGCGACTTGTTTAATCAGTTGACATCAATGCAACTTACCCGCAGACAGTGCACAACAAACTATCATTATTGAGCAATTATTAACAAGAACGTGTCTTGGCATTAGGTTTAGGGTCGGGTCAGGTATGGGCAACGGAATTATTAACAGGAACGTGTCTTGGCATTAGGGTTAGGGTCGGGTCAGGTATAGGCAACGGAATTATTAAAAGGAACGTGTCTTGGCATTAGGTTTAGGGTCGGGTCAGGTATAGGCAACGGAATTATTACCAAGAACGTGTCTTGGCATTAGGGTCCAGGGTCGGGTCAGGTATGAGCAACGGAATTATTAACAGGAACGTGTCTTGGCATTAGGGTTAGGGTCGGGTCAGGTATGAGCAACGGAATTATTAAAAGGAACGTGTCTTGGCATTAGGGTCTAGGGTCGGGTCAGGTATAGGCAACGGAATTATTAACAGGAACGTGTCTTGGAACTTGGGTTAGGGTCGGGTCAGGTATGGGCAATGGAACTATTAACAGAAACGTGTCTTGGCATTAGGGTTACGGTAGAGTCAGGTATGGGGAACGCAAATGGTAAACACCCAATTGGCAAGATGTACACTAACGATTTATGGCATGCATATAGTTTACACAAGTAAAAACACAAAACTGGAAATTTTTTGGACAATTGTAACTCAATAATAGAAATATGTTGTATTTCTATATATATACACACTATATAGTCTCACAAAATGCAAACACATCCAGTCAATCCATTGTGGTCTTGATGGTCAGTTGTCTACATAGTGATCAGGAGGACCCGGGTTAAATTGCCATCCCTGCCCATCTTTTCTCGCAAACACTAATTTGCAATAAAGCTAAATATGACAACAAATCATTCACATGGCTGACTACCCATATGGTTCAGTGGATATGTATAATGCCACCAATGTGAGAGATTGCTGGTTCGAATCTAGTACGGTTTAGTACGATTTGTTATTGATAGTATGAACAATGCTCTTATAAATAGGACTTAAAACCTATCACTAGTGTGAAGACACCCGTGATACAGTGGACAAGACAGTGCGCTGGGAACTCAAAGATTGCAAGTTCAAATCACGGACAGGACACTCCTGCAAGACAAGATATAAAAGACGTTAAAAACATAAACAGCACTTTCTGTATATGAAGAACTTAAGTCAGAAAAACAGAACACAAGAATACTACCTCACATGGAAGTATGAACACAGTTCCCAGCCGGAAGTCACGTGCAAGAACAACATACACGAGGAGCATTGCTGCTCTCCAAATGCGTATTGACCCCCTAAGGATTGCTAATCCCCCTTTCTAACTCTTTCTCCAAAAATAATATATCGCCCCTTTTAGAATGTATTGACCCACTAATAATTGAATATTCATGAGCACAGAAACTGCTACGTCGTGAATAAATTAGCATAATTTAAAAAAAATGCATAACGTGTAGGTACGTCTTCTGGAGTCCTGCCCTTGTTTTTGTTGTAATAACTCAAAAAGCTGTGAGTATCAGTGGTATTTACAATATCATGTGTTGAATAACAGAGGTCAGTGAACTCACTTCTAGTTGTCTGTCCTCACTACGTTGATATTTATCAAGAATTGGGACCTTAGAAGTATCATTATTAATTTATATTTACAAGAAATTAATATAGTCACTGGCAGGAGCGCATAACCGGGTGATCTCAGTACGTGTTGTAGTGTTACTTCGTATTTGCATTCACGGAACACAATAATATGCAAATGTTGCATTTGTAACCCAATCATTTTGTGTGCCCAAAATGTAGGTATTACGCAGTAATTTAGTAAATGAATTTGTATTTATCAAACGTCTTAGCACAAAACTGCAAACTGTTTTATAACATTATACAATGTATTAATTTATTTTGTATGTACAAGCTGCTCATCTATGCTTAATTGACCGTATTTATTATGCACAACTGTAGTTCTAAATTTTGAGGTGTGAACGAGGTTGGATACCTGTTTTTATGAAAACGAGGCTGTGGATAGAAAGGAGCGGTCACACGGTAGTGAAAGTTGACTTGGTTTCTGTGCTCGCTGTATAAATACTAGCTAAGTTGTATGTGTAACTTGATGCATCGATCGAAAAGCTAGGAAAGAACTGAGTCAGGGTGTTGCAGCCCACGGGCGAGTTGTTGTGCGAAGTTTGTGTTATTCCCGTGCTGTGAAGAAGTCAAAGTAACTGTCGAACCAGTGTCGCAGCAACTTTGTGGACATTCAACGTTGGACTGTGTCGTCGATTATCGTATTGGTGTGACTCGGGAACTGTTCGATTAAGCGGTGAGTGATCTCTTGAAAACTAGGGCTCAATGAACTTGACATTCATCAGATCGTGATGCCTGAATCTTCGAAAGTTGTTGTAATTCTCTTAGAGTGACTGTGTTCTCCGGCGCCGCCATTGCGTCATCGCCAATTATACGTGCCTTGTGGCCAGCGAATTTCCGGAACTGTACAGAACGTTGTGAACCCGTTGGCAACTTTTGATATCGTGTGGCATTGCTGTATATTGTTGAACATACCATATGTTTGTTTTGATATAGTTTTATTATTATTGTAATATTATCATTTAATAAGAACTGACGATAGCGGTAAAGATATTGTGTTCTCGCTGTAGATTTTGTAAAGTAATTAGTGGATGGCGCGAGTCTGTTGTTTTTGCCCCAGTGATTTGGTTTTTGAGTGACATTATTCTTTATTATTCATGTTTTGGCGGTTTGGCAATTGCTCCGAAACCATCGCTGTGAAACTTTCAGCTTTACTTTGGATAGCGGTACTTTTGGACGCTACCATTTCTTGGGACGGGGACATGGCATAGACTCTACTATCTTCTTGCTGAATTTTTCTGTGAAGTACCAGTGTACTTTCTGTAGCGGTTAGCCGCATATGAGTCATATTGTTTAAGCATAATCTAGATTTATTTAATTGTGCGAAGACTCCCTGTATTTTACGTTGTTGAGTTTTAAGCATTTTAATGAGTTTTAGAGATACATGTTTTGTTCTTTTAACAGAGCTTATGTGCATTTCTATGTAGTAATCTGTGTTTCATATTAGTGCAACTATTAAGGCACAGATCTAGAAGCAGTACCTACACACGAATTGGTGACGTCATAAAATACATGACCTTCAATCGGGGTCGTTTCCTCGGTATATACGAATTGGTATATACAAATTACAATAAAGATACTTAAGACATTACACATAAGGTAAAACAAATCACGTGACAATATAATGATAATAACGGTAATAAATCCTAGCTTAACAGTTGAAGAGAACGCTCATATAGTCAGTCGGGTGACGCCGAGGGTCACGAACTGTGTTGCAAAATGGCCGTGTGGTTGAAACTGGGTCATGGCGTGACGGGTGAGGAAGACATCATTAAACACTCAAAATCACAATAAAACTGGGAAGTGGTTGCATATTACGGTGTAGCTAACATGGGAAATAAAAAAACGCCCAATATAAACGACATGGGTTCGAATCACACTAGATACACACTCACCAGAACCGAAGCAATCAGAAACCAGCAATCGTTTTGGCTTTTCCGTTCAACTCATCGGAACACTGGAGTAGTTAGAAAAATGAACACCACTTAACGACCAACGTCGTGGCGTGGTACACAAGCGTGCCATAAAAATAAAACAAAATTAGCTTGAAAAGACAGTGGGTTCGAGTCCCGCTCAGAGCTACCGTAAAAACGTAAATCAAATAAACTGAAATCTCTCAAACCGTAAACAAGTAAACAAAGAACGTCGCAAAAAAATAATAAACCTCACAAAACTGCACCATACAAAACTGAATGAATAAATAATAAAATAACTAACGTCTTAAACTGGACGACGCGCAATTTGTTCAACAGTTTCCAGATTGTGACAAGAGATAAACAAGACCCAAGTCAAGGTAAGTTTTGTTAAAGTGTTGATGGCGTTCCCTATATTACGAAAACAATTCAGGCAACAGACGAATATCTTCTGTGGTGTTGTTGAATTTATACCGTGTCTGCGGAATTGTTGATTGAGGGTTCGAAGCCAGCAGTTAACATTTTGTTAGAAAGTTTCACAATTAAATCAAATATCCAATGATACCAGTATATTTATTTCATTATTTTAACAACTTGCAATGGTGGAAGTTGGTCAAACACGAGTTCTTACACCTAAATAAGTATCAAATATTTGTCGACACATTTATTCTCTCAACCTTGTAGAGGTGGAAATTAATTAAACAACAGGTATTTACTCACAAATATAATGGTCAATATTTGTCCATACATTCATTCTGTCAATTTAAGAACTTGTAATTGTTGGAATTAATCAAATGAGAGTTGTCTACACGAAAATAAGTTTCAAATACTTGTCCATACATTTATTCTCTCAATTTAACAACTTGTAATGGTGTAAAATAATTAAACGAGAGTTGTCTACACCAAAATAAGTCTAAAATATTTGTCCGCACATTTATTCTCTCAATTTAACAACTTGTAATGGTGTAAAATAATTAAACGAGAGCTGTCTACACCAAAATAAGTCTAAAATATTTGTCCGCACATTTATTCTCTCAATTTAACAACTTGTAATGGTGTAAAATAATTAAACGAGAGCTGTCTACACCAAAATAAGTCTAAAATATTTGTCCGCACATTTATTCTCTCAATTTAACAACTTGTAATTGTGGGAATTAATCAAACGAGAGCTGTCTACACCAAAATAAGTCTAAAATATTTGTCCGCACACTTATTCTCTCAATTTAACAACTTGTAATGGTGTAAAATAATTAAACGAGAGCTGTCTACACCAAAATAAGTCTAAAATATTTGTCCATACATTTATTCTCTCAATTTAACAACTTGGAATGGTGTAAAATAATTAAACGAGAGCTGTCTACACCAAAATAAGTCTAAAATATTTGTCCATACATTTATTCTCTCAATTTAACAACTTGGAATGGTGTAAAATAATTAAACAAGAACTGTCTACACCAAAATAAGTCTAAAATATTTTTCCGCACATTTATTCTCTCAATTTAACAACATGTAATTGTGGGAATTAATCAAACGTGAGTTGTTTACATCAAACTAAGTATTTAATATTTGTTGAGACATTTATTCTCTCAATTTAACAACTTGTAATGGTGTAAAATAATTAAACGAGAGTTGTCTACACCAAAATTAATCTCAAATATTTGTCCACACATTTATTGTCACAATTTAACCACTTGTTAATAGTGGAAATTACTGTAAAGGGGGTAATTATTCACTGGGTTTTAATTTAGCTTATTTCGCTGACTGGAAAATGCGCTAAATTAAAACCCAGTGAATATGTAAAATTTAGCATAGAACACATTATCTAAATGACGAAACCGTGAATTTAAAACCCACTGAATATGCCTGAAATGGTAAATCAGTGAAATTTAAACCCAGTGAAAATTAGTCATTTTACAGTACTTAAATGCGACTTGTTTAATCAGTTGACATCAATGCAACTTACCCGCAGACAGTGCACAACAGAGTATCATTATTGAGCAATTATAAACAGGAACGTGTCTTGGCATTAGGGTTAGGGTCGGGTCAGGTATGGGCAACGGAATTATTAACAGGAATGTGTCTTGACATTAGGGTTAGGGTCGGGTCAGGTATGGGCAACGGAATTATTAACAGGAATGTGTCTTGACATTAGGGTTAGGGTCGGGTCAGGTATGGGCAACGCAAATGGCAAACACCCAATTGGCAAGATGTACACTAACGGGTTATGGCATGCATATAGTTTACACAAGTAAAAACACAAAATTGGCAATTTTTTGGACAATTGTATCAGTGGTATTTACAATATCATGTGTTGAATAACAGAGGTCAGTGAACTCACTTCTAGTTGTCTGTCCTCACTACGTTGATATTTATCAAGAATTGGGACCTTAGAAGTATCATTATTAATTTATATTTACAAGAAATTAATATAGTCACTGGCAGGAGCGCATAACCGGGTGATCTCAGTACGTGTTGTAGTGTTACTTCGTATTTGCATTCACGGAACACAATAATATGCAAATGTTGCATTTGTAACCCAATCATTTTGTGTGCCCAAAATGTAGGTATTACGCAGTAATTTAGTAAATGAATTTGTATTTATCAAACGTCTTAGCACAAAACTGCAAACTGTTTTATAACATTATACAATGTATTAATTTATTTTGTATGTACAAGCTGCTCATCTATGCTTAATTGACCGTATTTATTATGCACAACTGTAGTTCTAAATTTTGAGGTGTGAACGAGGTTGGATACCTGTTTTTATGAAAACGAGGCTGTGGATAGAAAGGAGCGGTCACACGGTAGTGAAAGTTGACTTGGTTTCTGTGCTCGCTGTATAAATACTAGCTAAGTTGTATGTGTAACTTGATGCATCGATCGAAAAGCTAGGAAAGAACTGAGTCAGGGTGTTGCAGCCCACGGGCGAGTTGTTGTGCGAAGTTTGTGTTATTCCCGTGCTGTGAAGAAGTCAAAGTAACTGTCGAACCAGTGTCGCAGCAACTTTGTGGACATTCAACGTTGGACTGTGTCGTCGATTATCGTATTGGTGTGACTCGGGAACTGTTCGATTAAGCGGTGAGTGATCTCTTGAAAACTAGGGCTCAATGAACTTGACATTCATCAGATCGTGATGCCTGAATCTTCGAAAGTTGTTGTAATTCTCTTAGAGTGACTGTGTTCTCCGGCGCCGCCATTGCGTCATCGCCAATTATACGTGCCTTGTGGCCAGCGAATTTCCGGAACTGTACAGAACGTTGTGAACCCGTTGGCAACTTTTGATATCGTGTGGCATTGCTGTATATTGTTGAACATACCATATGTTTGTTTTGATATAGTTTTATTATTATTGTAATATTATCATTTAATAAGAACTGACGATAGCGGTAAAGATATTGTGTTCTCGCTGTAGATTTTGTAAAGTAATTAGTGGATGGCGCGAGTCTGTTGTTTTTGCCCCAGTGATTTGGTTTTTGAGTGACATTATTCTTTATTATTCATGTTTTGGCGGTTTGGCAATTGCTCCGAAACCATCGCTGTGAAACTTTCAGCTTTACTTTGGATAGCGGTACTTTTGGACGCTACCATTTCTTGGGACGGGGACATGGCATAGACTCTACTATCTTCTTGCTGAATTTTTCTGTGAAGTACCAGTGTACTTTCTGTAGCGGTTAGCCGCATATGAGTCATATTGTTTAAGCATAATCTAGATTTATTTAATTGTGCGAAGACTCCCTGTATTTTACGTTGTTGAGTTTTAAGCATTTTAATGAGTTTTAGAGATACATGTTTTGTTCTTTTAACAGAGCTTATGTGCATTTCTATGTAGTAATCTGTGTTTCATATTAGTGCAACTATTAAGGCACAGATCTAGAAGCAGTACCTACACACGAATTGGTGACGTCATAAAATACATGACCTTCAATCGGGGTCGTTTCCTCGGTATATACGAATTGGTATATACAAATTACAATAAAGATACTTAAGACATTACACATAAGGTAAAACAAATCACGTGACAATATAATGATAATAACGGTAATAAATCCTAGCTTAACAGTTGAAGAGAACGCTCATATAGTCAGTCGGGTGACGCCGAGGGTCACGAACTGTGTTGCAAAATGGCCGTGTGGTTGAAACTGGGTCATGGCGTGACGGGTGAGGAAGACATCATTAAACACTCAAAATCACAATAAAACTGGGAAGTGGTTGCATATTACGGTGTAGCTAACATGGGAAATAAAAAAACGCCCAATATAAACGACATGGGTTCGAATCACACTAGATACACACTCACCAGAACCGAAGCAATCAGAAACCAGCAATCGTTTTGGCTTTTCCGTTCAACTCATCGGAACACTGGAGTAGTTAGAAAAATGAACACCACTTAACGACCAACGTCGTGGCGTGGTACACAAGCGTGCCATAAAAATAAAACAAAATTAGCTTGAAAAGACAGTGGGTTCGAGTCCCGCTCAGAGCTACCGTAAAAACGTAAATCAAATAAACTGAAATCTCTCAAACCGTAAACAAGTAAACAAAGAACGTCGCAAAAAAATAATAAACCTCACAAAACTGCACCATACAAAACTGAATGAATAAATAATAAAATAACTAACGTCTTAAACTGGACGACGCGCAATTTGTTCAACAGTTTCCAGATTGTGACAAGAGATAAACAAGACCCAAGTCAAGGTAAGTTTTGTTAAAGTGTTGATGGCGTTCCCTATATTACGAAAACAATTCAGGCAACAGACGAATATCTTCTGTGGTGTTGTTGAATTTATACCGTGTCTGCGGAATTGTTGATTGAGGGTTCGAAGCCAGCAGTTAACATTTTGTTAGAAAGTTTCACAATTAAATCAAATATCCAATGATACCAGTATATTTATTTCATTATTTTAACAACTTGCAATGGTGGAAGTTGGTCAAACACGAGTTCTTACACCTAAATAAGTATCAAATATTTGTCGACACATTTATTCTCTCAACCTTGTAGAGGTGGAAATTAATTAAACAACAGGTATTTACTCACAAATATAATGGTCAATATTTGTCCATACATTCATTCTGTCAATTTAAGAACTTGTAATTGTTGGAATTAATCAAATGAGAGTTGTCTACACGAAAATAAGTTTCAAATACTTGTCCATACATTTATTCTCTCAATTTAACAACTTGTAATGGTGTAAAATAATTAAACGAGAGTTGTCTACACCAAAATAAGTCTAAAATATTTGTCCGCACATTTATTCTCTCAATTTAACAACTTGTAATGGTGTAAAATAATTAAACGAGAGCTGTCTACACCAAAATAAGTCTAAAATATTTGTCCGCACATTTATTCTCTCAATTTAACAACTTGTAATGGTGTAAAATAATTAAACGAGAGCTGTCTACACCAAAATAAGTCTAAAATATTTGTCCGCACATTTATTCTCTCAATTTAACAACTTGTAATTGTGGGAATTAATCAAACGAGAGCTGTCTACACCAAAATAAGTCTAAAATATTTGTCCGCACACTTATTCTCTCAATTTAACAACTTGTAATGGTGTAAAATAATTAAACGAGAGCTGTCTACACCAAAATAAGTCTAAAATATTTGTCCATACATTTATTCTCTCAATTTAACAACTTGGAATGGTGTAAAATAATTAAACGAGAGCTGTCTACACCAAAATAAGTCTAAAATATTTGTCCATACATTTATTCTCTCAATTTAACAACTTGGAATGGTGTAAAATAATTAAACAAGAACTGTCTACACCAAAATAAGTCTAAAATATTTTTCCGCACATTTATTCTCTCAATTTAACAACATGTAATTGTGGGAATTAATCAAACGTGAGTTGTTTACATCAAACTAAGTATTTAATATTTGTTGAGACATTTATTCTCTCAATTTAACAACTTGTAATGGTGTAAAATAATTAAACGAGAGTTGTCTACACCAAAATTAATCTCAAATATTTGTCCACACATTTATTGTCACAATTTAACCACTTGTTAATAGTGGAAATTACTGTAAAGGGGGTAATTATTCACTGGGTTTTAATTTAGCTTATTTCGCTGACTGGAAAATGCGCTAAATTAAAACCCAGTGAATATGTAAAATTTAGCATAGAACACATTATCTAAATGACGAAACCGTGAATTTAAAACCCACTGAATATGCCTGAAATGGTAAATCAGTGAAATTTAAACCCAGTGAAAATTAGTCATTTTACAGTACTTAAATGCGACTTGTTTAATCAGTTGACATCAATGCAACTTACCCGCAGACAGTGCACAACAGAGTATCATTATTGAGCAATTATAAACAGGAACGTGTCTTGGCATTAGGGTTAGGGTCGGGTCAGGTATGGGCAACGGAATTATTAACAGGAATGTGTCTTGACATTAGGGTTAGGGTCGGGTCAGGTATGGGCAACGGAATTATTAACAGGAATGTGTCTTGACATTAGGGTTAGGGTCGGGTCAGGTATGGGCAACGCAAATGGCAAACACCCAATTGGCAAGATGTACACTAACGGGTTATGGCATGCATATAGTTTACACAAGTAAAAACACAAAATTGGCAATTTTTTGGACAATTGTATCAGTGGTATTTACAATATCATGTGTTGAATAACAGAGGTCAGTGAACTCACTTCTAGTTGTCTGTCCTCACTACGTTGATATTTATCAAGAATTGGGACCTTAGAAGTATCATTATTAATTTATATTTACAAGAAATTAATATAGTCACTGGCAGGAGCGCATAACCGGGTGATCTCAGTACGTGTTGTAGTGTTACTTCGTATTTGCATTCACGGAACACAATAATATGCAAATGTTGCATTTGTAACCCAATCATTTTGTGTGCCCAAAATGTAGGTATTACGCAGTAATTTAGTAAATGAATTTGTATTTATCAAACGTCTTAGCACAAAACTGCAAACTGTTTTATAACATTATACAATGTATTAATTTATTTTGTATGTACAAGCTGCTCATCTATGCTTAATTGACCGTATTTATTATGCACAACTGTAGTTCTAAATTTTGAGGTGTGAACGAGGTTGGATACCTGTTTTTATGAAAACGAGGCTGTGGATAGAAAGGAGCGGTCACACGGTAGTGAAAGTTGACTTGGTTTCTGTGCTCGCTGTATAAATACTAGCTAAGTTGTATGTGTAACTTGATGCATCGATCGAAAAGCTAGGAAAGAACTGAGTCAGGGTGTTGCAGCCCACGGGCGAGTTGTTGTGCGAAGTTTGTGTTATTCCCGTGCTGTGAAGAAGTCAAAGTAACTGTCGAACCAGTGTCGCAGCAACTTTGTGGACATTCAACGTTGGACTGTGTCGTCGATTATCGTATTGGTGTGACTCGGGAACTGTTCGATTAAGCGGTGAGTGATCTCTTGAAAACTAGGGCTCAATGAACTTGACATTCATCAGATCGTGATGCCTGAATCTTCGAAAGTTGTTGTAATTCTCTTAGAGTGACTGTGTTCTCCGGCGCCGCCATTGCGTCATCGCCAATTATACGTGCCTTGTGGCCAGCGAATTTCCGGAACTGTACAGAACGTTGTGAACCCGTTGGCAACTTTTGATATCGTGTGGCATTGCTGTATATTGTTGAACATACCATATGTTTGTTTTGATATAGTTTTATTATTATTGTAATATTATCATTTAATAAGAACTGACGATAGCGGTAAAGATATTGTGTTCTCGCTGTAGATTTTGTAAAGTAATTAGTGGATGGCGCGAGTCTGTTGTTTTTGCCCCAGTGATTTGGTTTTTGAGTGACATTATTCTTTATTATTCATGTTTTGGCGGTTTGGCAATTGCTCCGAAACCATCGCTGTGAAACTTTCAGCTTTACTTTGGATAGCGGTACTTTTGGACGCTACCATTTCTTGGGACGGGGACATGGCATAGACTCTACTATCTTCTTGCTGAATTTTTCTGTGAAGTACCAGTGTACTTTCTGTAGCGGTTAGCCGCATATGAGTCATATTGTTTAAGCATAATCTAGATTTATTTAATTGTGCGAAGACTCCCTGTATTTTACGTTGTTGAGTTTTAAGCATTTTAATGAGTTTTAGAGATACATGTTTTGTTCTTTTAACAGAGCTTATGTGCATTTCTATGTAGTAATCTGTGTTTCATATTAGTGCAACTATTAAGGCACAGATCTAGAAGCAGTACCTACACACGAATTGGTGACGTCATAAAATACATGACCTTCAATCGGGGTCGTTTCCTCGGTATATACGAATTGGTATATACAAATTACAATAAAGATACTTAAGACATTACACATAAGGTAAAACAAATCACGTGACAATATAATGATAATAACGGTAATAAATCCTAGCTTAACAGTTGAAGAGAACGCTCATATAGTCAGTCGGGTGACGCCGAGGGTCACGAACTGTGTTGCAAAATGGCCGTGTGGTTGAAACTGGGTCATGGCGTGACGGGTGAGGAAGACATCATTAAACACTCAAAATCACAATAAAACTGGGAAGTGGTTGCATATTACGGTGTAGCTAACATGGGAAATAAAAAAACGCCCAATATAAACGACATGGGTTCGAATCACACTAGATACACACTCACCAGAACCGAAGCAATCAGAAACCAGCAATCGTTTTGGCTTTTCCGTTCAACTCATCGGAACACTGGAGTAGTTAGAAAAATGAACACCACTTAACGACCAACGTCGTGGCGTGGTACACAAGCGTGCCATAAAAATAAAACAAAATTAGCTTGAAAAGACAGTGGGTTCGAGTCCCGCTCAGAGCTACCGTAAAAACGTAAATCAAATAAACTGAAATCTCTCAAACCGTAAACAAGTAAACAAAGAACGTCGCAAAAAAATAATAAACCTCACAAAACTGCACCATACAAAACTGAATGAATAAATAATAAAATAACTAACGTCTTAAACTGGACGACGCGCAATTTGTTCAACAGTTTCCAGATTGTGACAAGAGATAAACAAGACCCAAGTCAAGGTAAGTTTTGTTAAAGTGTTGATGGCGTTCCCTATATTACGAAAACAATTCAGGCAACAGACGAATATCTTCTGTGGTGTTGTTGAATTTATACCGTGTCTGCGGAATTGTTGATTGAGGGTTCGAAGCCAGCAGTTAACATTTTGTTAGAAAGTTTCACAATTAAATCAAATATCCAATGATACCAGTATATTTATTTCATTATTTTAACAACTTGCAATGGTGGAAGTTGGTCAAACACGAGTTCTTACACCTAAATAAGTATCAAATATTTGTCGACACATTTATTCTCTCAACCTTGTAGAGGTGGAAATTAATTAAACAACAGGTATTTACTCACAAATATAATGGTCAATATTTGTCCATACATTCATTCTGTCAATTTAAGAACTTGTAATTGTTGGAATTAATCAAATGAGAGTTGTCTACACGAAAATAAGTTTCAAATACTTGTCCATACATTTATTCTCTCAATTTAACAACTTGTAATGGTGTAAAATAATTAAACGAGAGTTGTCTACACCAAAATAAGTCTAAAATATTTGTCCGCACATTTATTCTCTCAATTTAACAACTTGTAATGGTGTAAAATAATTAAACGAGAGCTGTCTACACCAAAATAAGTCTAAAATATTTGTCCGCACATTTATTCTCTCAATTTAACAACTTGTAATGGTGTAAAATAATTAAACGAGAGCTGTCTACACCAAAATAAGTCTAAAATATTTGTCCGCACATTTATTCTCTCAATTTAACAACTTGTAATTGTGGGAATTAATCAAACGAGAGCTGTCTACACCAAAATAAGTCTAAAATATTTGTCCGCACACTTATTCTCTCAATTTAACAACTTGTAATGGTGTAAAATAATTAAACGAGAGCTGTCTACACCAAAATAAGTCTAAAATATTTGTCCATACATTTATTCTCTCAATTTAACAACTTGGAATGGTGTAAAATAATTAAACGAGAGCTGTCTACACCAAAATAAGTCTAAAATATTTGTCCATACATTTATTCTCTCAATTTAACAACTTGGAATGGTGTAAAATAATTAAACAAGAACTGTCTACACCAAAATAAGTCTAAAATATTTTTCCGCACATTTATTCTCTCAATTTAACAACATGTAATTGTGGGAATTAATCAAACGTGAGTTGTTTACATCAAACTAAGTATTTAATATTTGTTGAGACATTTATTCTCTCAATTTAACAACTTGTAATGGTGTAAAATAATTAAACGAGAGTTGTCTACACCAAAATTAATCTCAAATATTTGTCCACACATTTATTGTCACAATTTAACCACTTGTTAATAGTGGAAATTACTGTAAAGGGGGTAATTATTCACTGGGTTTTAATTTAGCTTATTTCGCTGACTGGAAAATGCGCTAAATTAAAACCCAGTGAATATGTAAAATTTAGCATAGAACACATTATCTAAATGACGAAACCGTGAATTTAAAACCCACTGAATATGCCTGAAATGGTAAATCAGTGAAATTTAAACCCAGTGAAAATTGGTCATTTTACAGTACTTAAATGCGACTTGTTTAATCAGTTGACATCAATGCAACTTACCCGCAGACAGTGCACAACAGAGTATCATTATTGAGCAATTATAAACAGGAACGTGTCTTGGCATTAGGGTTAGGGTCGGGTCAGGTATGGGCAACGGAATTATTAACAGGAATGTGTCTTGACATTAGGGTTAGGGTCGGGTCAGGTATGGGCAACGGAATTATTAACAGGAATGTGTCTTGACATTAGGGTTAGGGTCGGGTCAGGTATGGGCAACGCAAATGGCAAACACCCAATTGGCAAGATGTACACTAACGGGTTATGGCATGCATATAGTTTACACAAGTAAAAACACAAAATTGGCAATTTTTTGGACAATTGTAACTCAATAATAGAAATATGTTGTATTTCTATATATATATTCACACTATATAGTCTTATCAAATGCAAACACATCCAGTCAATCCATTGTGGTCTTGTGGGTCAGTTCTCTACATAGTGATCAGGAGGACCTGGGTTCAATTCCCTTGCCTGCCCATCTTTTTCTCGCAAACACCATTTGGCAATAAAGCTAAATATGACAACAAATTATTTAATTTGCATGACTACCCACATAGCTCAGTTGATTTGTACTATGTCAGCAATGTGAGCGATCGCTGGTTCGAATCCAGTATGTTTAGTTAGATTTTTGAATGCTAGTGAAGACAGTGCTCCTATGAATAGGACTTAAATCCTAACTCCTGTGTGAAGACACTCGTGGTACAGTGGACAAGACAGTGCGCTGGGAACTCAAAGATCGCAAGTTCGAATCACGGATTGGACACTCCTACAAAAGACATGAAAGACGTTAAAAACATAAACAGCGGATTCAAAAACTCAAGTCAGGAAAACAGAACACAAGAATACTACCCCACATGGAAGCCAGTCGAAGTCGTCGAAGAACGAACACAGTTGACAGCTGTAGGTCACGTGCAACAACAGACACAAGGAGTATGGCTGCTCTCCAAATGGGTTCCTTCTTTTTGTATTGACCCCCTAAGGATTGCTAATCCCCCTTTCTAACTCTTCCCCCCCAAATAATATATCGCCCCTTTTAAAATGTATTGACCCACAAATTAATGAATATTCATGAGCACAGAAACTGCTACGTCATGAATAAATTAGCATAATTTAAAAAAAAATTTGCATAAAGTGTAGGTACTCCTTCTGGAGCTCTGCCACTATTAATATTGCTCTTCTTTAAGATAGTCTAAAGTGAGAGGCTGTGACAGGTTAATACGGTGCATGTGATTATAATTAGGTACTGTTCAGATGATATTGGATATTTTCATAGTTTTGTTTGTGAGTATTAATGTAACATTTGATGTATTGCACATATCTTGTTGGATTAATAAGGTTAGTGATGTATTTACACAGATCTTGTTGGATTAATAAGGTTAATGTAATTTAGTTAGTTTTAGCTAGGTAGACCCTGTGTATAGGATAGCTAGGACATGCTGGATTAATACATGTACATTGTTTTGAGCATACATGTATATCAGGTTGTTGTAGTTTAATATAGTTAAGTGAATTATTTGTACGATTAGGACTGATATAGTGGTTAGCTTGCTGGCTGATAGTGTAGTCAGTGAGTTGTATTGACCAAACTTAGTCAGGTTAAAGTACTTATTGTGTGCATTATAGTTATCGAATGTTGTTAATGTTAAATAGAGAGAACAAAGCATCGGTTGTTTTGGATGGTGCTTGTTGAGTCAGGGATTTCTCTTCGTATTGTATTAAAGTATTTGAAGTTTATACTGGTCAACCATTGTCAGCACCTTGTCTGTATGCGTGCGTGTTTCTTTACCCTGTGGTGTGTTAATGTTCGTTGTATACTGACTAATCAACACCACGGACCCTGCCCCAAGGATTTTAAATTGTGGCATCGACTCTCGTTGGCAAACAGGCCCCGGTGAGAGAAGTGTTACACATTGTACGACGGAATTGCAAAGACTGAAAGACATAATATATACAAATGTCGAATAATTTGACGTATTTACATAGATGGAACTCATAATATACAAATGTTGCATTGTACTACGTATTTGCATGAGCGTGACGAAGAATAGTCAAATTTAGAATTGTTCGACGTATTCACAAAGACGGAGCTCATTAAGAATACAGTACTAGTAAATATTCGCTTGTTCGACATATTAACAGAGACGTTACAACTATATGTAAATGTGCATTGTTTAACATATTTACAAATCTTTAGCCAAAGAAGCTCATACTAGCAAAATTTGCGTAGTTCTACGTATTTTCATCGACGGACCAAATAGTACGCCAATGTAATATTGTTCTACGTATATGCACAGCGGGCTAATAATAAAATGTCGAATTCCTCAACGTATTTACATAGACGCCGCTGATCATACTACATGTTCAGCATATTTACATCGATGAAACTCAATATGCAAATGAATTTACAACGTATTTACAACAATGTTATATTAGTTGCCGTATTAGCCAAGACGGAGCTCGTAATTGCAAAACTGGCATTTTTCTGCATAATCGTGTAGACAAACATTATATTTGCATATTACGTTTATCTTTGCTCATTAATGTTGCTCATCGAAGTTATTTATTCACAGTAGCCGTTTAAACTTATCTCTCGCATTCCAGGTAGTCCACCGTAGTTCCCTACTCGTTGCTACAATAATACTGTTTGCATTGCGCGTGCAAAATCACGGCAGCTTTATGGCTTCCATTCGACAACATTTCATTTTCCCATTTAGGAGTACCGTACATGTTTATTTTTTAATAGTGATCAATTGTGGGTGGTATGACTAACCACCCCTCCACACATTATACAGGTTTTAACCTCAACAGAGATAGACATACAGTTTTATCTAACAGAGGAAGTCGTCAAAAAGTGTATCGCTGTTGTGGTGAGCATTTGTGTTGTTATACCAAATAAATCTCCGAAACAGAAAACGTGATGTTACCCTGTATATAGAACCTACAGTGGGATCTCGTAGAGCAGAATGCATTGCACAAATCTACAAGTTGAAAGAGTTCAGATAGAATTCTACTGGGTTTTATTATCATGACTGTTAACCTATCAGTGTTTTTTCAACCTATATTCCCAGTATATTAATCCTGATGAATAACTACTTTCAAACCCTATGTGCTGCTCAGGGCAATGCAACACTCCAAACCATAATTAACTCTACATCCTAACTCTATATTGTACTTTTATTTTATAGGCTGTTGCTTGTGTGTGTGTCCTTTGTGCTGAATACCAATCAGTCTGCTCGAAGAAAATGTCGTAACAAACATCATTATGCCATGAGCTGGAACTGTATTATACGCCATACCGATGTGCTGAGCCACTTTTTTGCACGTGTGCATATTTACTGTTGGGAACAAGTTACGTTGTACCACAGTGGTGGAGAGAACGAGATTATACAATTGAGTACATGGACATACAGATGCCGTTATTAAGTTTAGAAATGATTTTTCAATGTACATTGTTATTTATATAAAATGTAATTATTTTATTTGTTTATGGATTATTTGTTCTTCATTTCACCGCCACTAGATGCACAAAAGTGATTTATTTGTGGGAAGTAGAAACAAAAATATGGTTTACATCAATTAAGTAATTTGTACCATACTGGAAGAAAATAATGTACAGTTGAAATTTGAAGGGCGAATGGAAAAGTCAGGGATATTAAATTTACTGTTGTATTTGTTTGAAAAAGTCAACATTTACGTAACAGAATATGCCATACAAGAAGATAGGGGAGGAAATTAGTAATCATGTCGGCTTAAGTTGGGTCGGAATATATTTTTGTGCTGTAAAAAATTAGATTGTAATCGTTGATATTGAAAAGAAATATGGAGATATACAACAGGCTTATTTATCATTCAAAATATACACTAGTAGGTTATATGCAAATGAAGTCAACATAATAATTACTAATTCATTCATTTGTAAACATTTTATTGTAATTATTGATATTGAAATATGCAGAAATACAACAGGCTTAATTATTCAAATAAATATTCGCAGATCATATGCAAATGAAGTCATCACAATAGTAACTAATTCATTTGTTATATTGTAATTATTGATATTGAAATATGCAGACATTACAACAGGCTTAATTATTCAAATAAATACTCGCAGATCATATGCAAATAAAGTCATCACAATAATTACTAATTTATGATAATGAATACATTATTCAAGTTTGGAGTGAATTTAAGCCAATGATTAGAACGAGTCATTCAAATAAGCTGAAATTGTTAATGTAAGTCTGGTGGAATAATCTTTCAACTTGTATGTTTTGCTGATACACTATTTTCCCCCCGAGTCTGCCAATAAATCCAGCACAATTCAGATACATTTGATAGTAGAACTTAGCAGACTTGTTTTATATGCCATCCAGTTGCTCGTGTACTGTAACTAGTGATCAGCGAATGTCGACTAATGTACTTTTCCCGGGACTGATCATTTTACCTTAATGCCAGGATCTATGCCAAGAATAATTTCCGGCTGATACACAGCGCCCTCCCACCCTCGCAAGCAGTTTATATGATGCTCATCGAGAAGGTATTGTTTAATGAACGCGGTCACGTGACCAATAAACATTAACATGTTTGTGGACAGTACATATGTTATCGGTACATATGTGAGATATGGTTCAGTTACCAACTATCTCTTATAACCTGTTCTTTTTGAAGAATTCGCAAATGACAATTTAAAAGTGGAGAAAATCAAAATGACTTGATGAAAGGCTGGTTTCCAGATCTAAACCCATAAAATCTGCCATACATCAAAATAAGTTTCTACTTTAAAAAAAAAACTAAAGCAAGAAAGAAGGAAGCAAAAACAAAATATTGTCAACTAAAACAGTCTTCTAGTTGTCAAAACAATGATGGTAACCGTGAATTTTGTTCGCAAGAAAAGTCTCCTCCATTTTTCTGATGATGGGAAACTGGCTAGAGACAATAAATGATTTTCTTACGTTTAAGACACGTATACATGTACTGTCAGAAGATGAACTCAACTACATACTACATAGATGAATACCAGACGGTGCAGCACTCGTGGAGATGTTAAAACCACGATGAAAATGAAAAACTGAACCACACTGAGCACGGTTTCGTACCATATGCAGCACAGAGACTAGAGCAAGTTGACTGGACTGGACCTAATGTTGAATGAATATTTTACTACAATTTTAAAATCATCCACACAAACTGAAACTATCCCTGGAAATTGGCAAAGATTCTCACGACTTGCTGATAATAGCAAATAGTTGTTTAGTTTGGTTTCACATTAAACCAGCAATTTTCGAACTTCCGGAAAGCAGGTTGTAGCTTCCGAAAACGTAAAACGTTATTCCTTGTTTGTTAATTAACTAAAAAGTGTCCCGGAGAGTTATTTTCCATTATAACATTTACTATGGTTAATGACGCTCGCCATTTCTTATTCACTAAAAACGTCATGCTGAAAATTGACGACGATTTGATAAAATTTAATGGTTTCATTTATATATTTACTTAAATATACTTGATGTTAGTTTTAAAAAGCAATACAACCAACTTGTTATACTTTTTAAACATTGAAAAATATAATTAATTCTTTTAATGATTGATAATACATAATTTGAAAAATAAATCTACAAGAAAACTAAAATTGGTAGTTTTTCTTTTATATAAGTATCATTGTCTGGATTCAGATTGGTTCTCAATAAATGACCCGAAGTGACCCTTTCAGTTCAAGGTCAATTTGACTTACAGGTAGGGAAATTCAGCATTTGTGTTAGTTGCCGTTATCATAAATTAGGAAAAAACGAATTCTTCAAGTCATCTAATATTCACTTTATTTTATATCAACATTTTTTTTGTTTTGAACCCGAAAATATATTTTCATGCAAGCGCTTGGGATACAGTACATGAATGCTAATATTTATTTTTTTAAAATCTGCCAAATTTTATGTTTTTAACACAAAACATAAATCAAAATATTGTCAGTATTCAAAATACGAGTATTATTGGTTTACCTTATTGTCGTGATGGGTTGCAATTTACACCTAGTTATATACATGTCTCCAAGAACTGATTTTAATTAAAACCCTCGGTTAAAATATGCCATATTTTATGCGATTTTGGGAAAATCCCATCCAAAACTATTTGTTATCAGTTGATTTTCTCAGCTTTTCAATCTCAGCAGCTACTTGTCTATCGTGTCTCCCAATAATTGCATCCAGCGATTCCCACGTTGGTGGCGCTACTATACCGGTTTTGCTGAGCTCCAGCCACCTGGACATCATGTCGGAAGCTGCGGTTGCAGTTTCGCTGCCAGTTTTCGCGACGGCGTCTTTCTGTATACCAACTTCCTTTGCAACCACCTCCCAATATGTTCCTATTTTCACGGCAATAAATTGAATATCTGTTTCTTGAATTAGATGGCTCTGAGTTCGCACTACAGACAGCATAAACAATATTATAGTTATAGTATAGTTTGAATACACAGTATGACGTATAGACATATAACAATATTGATTGAAAATATTGTCAAAATCCGCCGTTGTAATACTTTCCTACAATTTTAGGCGATATTACCAACATATTTACTTTAGGAATTTAGGGAGAGTTGAGCCATTAATTGTTTGGATGTTGCAGTCAAAATCATGTTTCACAGTAAGTAATTCACCTTTTCGTTCCTGTTCGATAGCATTCAATCTTGCTTGCATTTTTCCGCAGTTTTCCTGTGACCATTTTCGCAGTGACGCCATCTCTTGCTTCAACTTTTCAATCTCTTGCCATAATTTCTCTCCACCAAGTGTACCAATGTCTTTCAATTGATCTATAAACTTATTCAATATTTCGTCTTCACTAGAACCTAAACTCAAAAGTAATTGTTGTCTAAATATTTTTTTTTATGAGCTGCGCTCGTTTACAGCATGGCTGTATTTGTCTACCCCCCCCCCCAACGAACACGCATATCAATAAAAACAATTGTGTACGTTCACATTGATTAGGAATACCTTGTTATACCGCCATGTGTGGTGGAAAGACAAAACGCGAATAAGCAGTTCTCAATTATTATTAGCCAGTATTTACATGAACTTTCTGTAGCTATGAATCATCAGTATCAATTTAGAATATATTGAAAGACACGACTCTTTACCTCGTTTTTCTAACTTGTCGATTTTTGCAGCTGTTTTTCTGTGCTCTTCTTTGTAAGTCGTAAATTCCGTTAACAGTGACTATACGACTTCATTCAGCTCTTCTCTTGACATTGTTTCCAATTTCAATGCTGGAAAGAAAGAACACGTGACTGTGATTCACTGTGACCCCCAACGCACGTAAAACGCATACGGGCAACGAGTTCTGCAGTGTCGGAGTTGAATACTCATGATACATTGTGTTATTTGTCTTCCATGTGGCATATTTTAATACAACCCAGAACAGAACAGCCCAAGCGCTTGTACGTCACGGCGATATTAACGCCTGCTATGTACATGCGCCTAGAGTACGGTGCTGTTATAATTACGTCAACAGTGATTGACAATACTGACAGCGTGTACATTACAACCCTCCCCTGTCTCACAGTAACAAGTACGCTATTATCTCGATAGTCTAATCTACCGCAGAAGATTTTATTTGGAAATATACATAATTAGATTAGTTCACTCGTTTACCTGTATTCACTATCCTACCCTAAAAAACACAGCAGTGAAACACGGCCACCATGTATTTTTATATTCGTGTACAAAATACAAGCTCTTATGCTCCCAGTAATATGAACAGACCTTCAACCGTCACACGTCAAGTTTTGAGTAAAATCTGTAAACTGTTTAGAGTTTACGATCAAATATGTAACACAGATTGAACCATGGTTGGCGTAGACGTTATCAAGATATGCCGCGGTGCCTGGGTCAAATATACAAAACTCGCCCGCCAAACCGTTTGAATAGCGAACTTTCTAAATGCGTGGACGACACAAAACGAAAGGAATGATACACGTCATGTGATTGTTCAGACGCTGTCTTTTTCGTTCCTTTCGACTCATTTCCGTTTACATTCTTTGTCTTGATTGGCTGAACGAAGGCGATAATAATTTGCTATTCATGCATATTTTTGTCGTTTTCAAAAATTGTGGCTTCTAGCTCTAATTATATATTCGATCAATAATAAAACTGTCATGAATACATCTTTGTATATGGTATGTACTTACACTCTTCCAAGTTTCCGATGCGATCCGTGGCGTTCCGTAAATCCGTTATTTCATTCACTAAGTCCGATTTAATTGAGGATAGCTGTGCGGACATTTTATCATGGCCCGACTGTATGTCAGATCGCAATTTAGAGATCTGTTCAAATGTCTGCTGTTGTCCAGTTTGAAAGCACTTTGTTATTTTTTCTAAGAGGTTTGCTAGAAAAATGTATAAGAAGAATAACAATTAAATAATTATTTAATAATGCGGAACATTGTTTTGAGAGATTGAATTTCCATTTACTACTATTTTCACAATAGAATAAATATTAATGCATTACAATCATGCACCCCAGAATGTCGATATATTAACTAATATGAATTTGCAGTGACGAATATTCTTCGTTCAACATATTATTGTTACATGAATACCGACATAAAAATGTACACGAGTGTAGGGTTTATGTTGAAGCCATTACCTTGATCTTTATCAGACGGTTTAGCTGAAGAAGTCGGTACTGTAAAAAAAATAACATATCTGGTGACGTATTGTAACATATATAAGTTATGTAGTTTGAACACACAGTACACGCGATTTTCTCCTGCATTGATAGATATTGTGTTGAAATGTTTGCAAAATTACCTCAGTTTATAGCTGTTGATAGATAACAATTCCATGATTGTCCCTATCTTGTATAATAGTAACTAGTATACACTATGGTTGGTCAGAAAGTAGAAAATAACATGTTTTGATTCCAATATAAATAATTACAGGAAACCTAATATTTACATAACAATACACAATAAGGAATTCGAACTAGCATATCGCCTCGTCTCTGCAGGTAAACGCGCCGTGATTTGAAATAATATATTAAATTGACCTGGTTCGTGTGTATGTTTTGTGATTCACCGTGCAATAGCGAAAAAGTCAAAAACACACAAAAAATTTGCACATTTGCACGCGTAATTGCAACATCTTGTTGGCAACTTAAGTGACGTATCCAGGTGTGAAGGGTTCCGAGAAGACCATTAACCAGTTTATCAGTAAAAAGTTCAGGTATGTGCAAGTATTGAATAAAATTATATATATATATCGTGGGCGACCCTCTTCGTGCAGTCATTGCCTGGGGACACTGACCTGACGTACCAAAAAAAAAAGAACTAAATATAGCTTACATTCAAAGCCACAACATGTTCAGTGGTTATGACTGATGGATACAATTCTTTAGTTTTCGAAACAACCTTGTCAACATTTATCTGCTTTGCTAAATAGATAAGATTTTCAGCGAGCATACGGTTCCTGGTGCTGGCCATGTTATAATCCAGAGGGTGCCTGTTCCACCTGTATTTATACTTGAATAACGAAAAACAACATGAATTATTATAGACATGTTTATAACCCTCTTCACTACGACTCATCAGAGTGTTTTATTCTTTCAGAGTGCTAGAATATGTCAAAGTACAAAATATACACAAGAAACCAAACTATAAGAAATACTTTATTAAAAGATGTGTTTAAATTTGTCCCGGGAGACGTTAGTTGGCGCGAAGAAAATGAATATTAATTACTTCAGATCAATAATTTGGGCAATGACCCTGACAAATTTTAAGTTTTAGATAGATGACTTTGAACTTGATTCGATGTTCAACTTTCAGACAGTGCAGGCTTTTCAATGCTGATATGATGTGGCGAATATATGTAGCTTGTGACACAACACCTATAGACATTTGTATGTTGTTTATGTTGTCATAATTATATTGGAATAAACGAAACGTTTGGCAACGCTCCAAACAATTCAGCAGTGCAGCTATTTGTATTAGTAAGCTAACCAATGTTGGCTTTCGTATTGCTTTGTTAGGCTGGTTGCTAAGGAAAGTTCTTACTATTTATATCATGGATAAGTAGCCATCGCATTGTTTGACATTGTTGTTTACAGTTAAGATAAAAAAAAATACACATATATCCCTGTTTTCAGATTTTAGTTCAATACGAGTAATACGTTTTAATCGGTCGCAGATAAATGATTTGAATTAACAGAATAAATATCATTCGATGTGTATAATCCATATAACCTACCTAGGTAAACATTTGTAAGAGTTAAGGACAATTTGTTTTCATGAAGACTGAATGTTTTAAATAACTTCATGAGCGATTTAAATCACTGTGTGTCGATGCGATTCCTAGGATGTTTCTGGTAGAGAATTGTTAACGTTTCCATTATTTACAGTTACACCATACATTCAATTTAGAAACAAACTTACCTTAAATATGTTAGTCGCTACAATATGGCTGCCACGGAAGAACTAACAGACAACCACCGACGGAACGTCACAATCTATAATCTGAATTGCATGGTTTTATATTAACGATCTTATGCTAAGGTCACTTTATTGAAGGCATATAAATCAGAGAATTAAAGGCGGTGCTAATTGTAGTTTTGAAGATAATATATACTATATCCATCCAGACAGTAGCAAAATTGGAAATGCGAATAATATAAAACTTATTGATTTTATTTCGCTAGTGTCGCCATTGTAATCGTAAATGTCTATGTCATATATACGTGGCGAATAGTCTAATTATAATTTGTATGTGTTTACCTTTTTTCAATCCTTGACATTTATGCTCATTCAACATGTGACCCCATCAATTCAGCGTCCGAACTTATGAGCTAAAGCTCAAAACAAAATTAGACGTATTTCTAGTAGGCGCACACGTCAATTTCAAAGGCTGCGCTAACATTTGTTTTTGTTTGAAACAAAGCTAAGGGGGAATGTGCTTGTCTTTAATGGCGTTCACGCATGCACATGTCGCGTTTTGTGTCTCTTCGTTCTGTGCATCATGTTATTAGCGAAGATTTGTGAGAAAGGTAACCAAATGGTGATAACAGGAAGACGTTGATATAGGTGTACCTATTTGAATCTTTGTCAAAAGGTATAATATTTAGAAATGGACGCCCCATTATAGTGTGATAATAGGGCAAGAACGCGTGTTAAGCCACTATTTTAGTACTATGTCAATAACGGCCATTGAATAACGTCAATGACTAAGAAGGCGCTAACTAAAATCGACAACCATGGCCGGCATTATATTAGACATTTTTGAACAAGGATGACAAGGTTTCGTTAGAAAGTGTGTTTCAAATTAAAAGCTCCTTGTATTGAGGATTTTTATTTGATTACAAAAAATCTTTAACAGTAAAATTTATACAAATTATTACCTTTAATCTGTTTTAATTATTAAACGTAATTCCACGTACACAATTGAAATGTTAATTATAGAATATTTATAAATTACATTTATAAAGCCAATAGTAGATATATTGCTCAATGTAATGAACGCCACGAGTTAAAGTAATATTATAAAAGGAATGGTACCAAAATTGTAGCACATATGATTTAGTTGTCAGGAGCTGTTATACTTCACTATATGTCACGACCCGATGCTCGGAATCAAAGTGTGTTACCTCCCAACGCCGGAAAATGACAAGGATTGACAAACAAACAAATAAATAACCATAAAATCACAAATTTATTTATTCTGTGCGCACAATGTATCACTGGATTGTACAAATATATGAAAACCACAATGAATTACTATACATTCAATATTAGTCAAATACAACATGCATATAATATCACCTGCATTCACGCCGTATTCACAAACTAAGGCCAAGCGTTCTGAACATCCCATGAATATATTATCCTTACACCAGACTACGACTGGGTTTCACAACAACTAACTCCAATTCAACTAATTAAACCGTGGCTTCAGAAACACCACAAAACCGCAATAATCACTACAATATTCTAACTCAATACTAATAACACCATTCTAACAGTGGCTTCAAAATAAATGACCTTCATTCAGGGTCGTTTGCTCGGTATATACGAATTAGAATATGCAGATTACAATAAAGATACTTAAGACATTACACACAAGGTGGAACAAGTCATGTGAAAATATAATGTTAATAACGGTAATAAATCCTAGCTTAACAGTTGAACAGAACGACCATATAGTCAGTGGGGTCACGCCAAGGACCACGCACTTCGTTACAAAATGGCCGTAGCTCAGAGCTACCATAAAAAAACAAATAAACTGTAATCCCGCGTCAAAAAGTGTTGCTGTAAAATATTTTGAATTTGCTTGTATGTTTATTGTTTTTTTTTCAGTACTTTTCATTTGTAAGTTTATTTTCAGATTTATTTTGGTGTTGTTCCTGCTTTTTTTTTAATTTCCCACATTTCATAGTCTCATATTTTTATAAATAATAATTGTTATATTTTAGTTTTTTAAGGTAGAGATGCCGGTTCGTGGGCACTTGGGAGTGAATTATTTTTTTGAATTTTATTATCCAAACAGTCTTGGCTATAGACTTACAATTTTGTAGAATTGTGAATTGTGGAACATACTCAAAAAACGATTTTTAAATATAGATAACAGGTGCAAACATTCTCTCTTTTGAATACTTAGCAAGATTTAGCAAGGCTGTACATAAATCATAAAAAAAACTTGGTGAAAAAGAAATGACGAGATCTCAATATTATGCACTATATTTAACTTTTTACAAGACGATAATTTAAATTTGGAACTGTTACAGCCATTTTAATTATGAGCATTATCAAACGTTTTACTGAGTGAATTGTTATGCAAACTTGCAATTATCTCAGCTTCTTTTTATTGCACATCCCAGAACTTAAAAAAAATAGCTTCCAGACACTTTGACCTTTTGTTTTGAAATTTTCACAAATGATTGACAATGTGTTTATCTTCAAAACTCCGTCGGGGCATTGCTTTTGGTTGAACAGTGTTACAACAATCGTACAGACACCTAGCCTGGGTGTTAATTTATGCACAAACTTGAAGTAGTGAAATTTGAGCTGCTGCCCTGCAAAATTGACAACTGGTAGACAGTTTTCAAGACGGCACTTTTTTCATAGTAAACAGATGTACCCATAAACCAATTTTGACAGGAAACAGAAGCATGGTTTAGAAGCTATTTTTTTAAAATCACTCTTGACCAAAAAAACACATTTTTGTGCATATTTCAAACTACAGTGTCCAAAAAAATACTAACAACATTTTAAAATTCAATAAGCTTTCCGAAAATATATAGTTTTGTGGACAAGGGAGGTCATCTTGGTTTCCTAATTAACTAATTAAAATACCTGTCAGGTAAACTGCATCTCTACCTTAATTGTTATTTCTAGATATATACATTATTTTGATTTTGAGATTAATTATTCTGTATGATATTTTTGCAACACTTGGCGCGCCGTAATTCTACCAATTTAACTATTTGTAGTGCTGGAAATTGCACACTAAAATAAGTCCCAAATATTTGTCCACACATTTATTTCTACAATTTAACAATTTATAATGGAAGAAAATAATTAAACTAGAGTTGTCTACATTAAAATAAGTTGAATCATTTGACATCTTTCCAACTTACTAGCAGACAGTGCACAAGCGAGTGTCATTATTGAGCTACAATTATTAACAGAAATGTGTCTTGGCGCAAATGACCAAATTGGTTGAGACTCATGATGTACAATAACGGGTTCTGGCATAAATATAGTTCACACAAGGAGAAAACAACTAAATTGGCAATATTATTTACAATTGTTACTCAATAATGGAAATATATATAGTCTCATCAAATGCAAAGACAAGCAGTCAGTCCATCGTGTCTTGTGGGTCACTTGTCTGCATAGTGATCAGGAGGACCCTGGTTCCCACCTCTGTCTTTTCTCACACTAACTTGCAATAAAGCTAAGTATTACAACAAATAATTTCTGTGACTACCCACATGGTTCAGTGGATTTGTACACTGTCAGAAATGTGAGAGATCGCAGGTTCGAAATTCCCGGTTAGATTTTTAAATGCTACTGAGAACAGTTCTCATATAATAGAACTTAAATTCTATCACTTGTGTGAAGACACTCGTGGTACATTGGACAAGACAGTGCGCTGGAAACTCAAATATTCCTCTTACACAAAAGATGTATACAGACATATACAGATTAAAGCTTCAGTAAATCAAGACGTCAGCTCAATAACATGGAAACCAGTCGGGGCAGTCGAAACGGGCGTCGAAGTACGAACAAGGTTAACTGCTGCCTGCACACCAACATACACAACATACAGTAGTCAATCGACGCACTTGAAGTAATTGCTGCCGACCTTCCGAGCTATTGTAATGAATGACCGCCAATTCAAATCTGACAACCCCTGTATAGACAACGCATGGACAACGCATGGACGTCTCCCTAGTTTCATGGTAAAAGCGTTAGAATTTACCAAAAAACAAAACACGGAAATACGTAACACTATTGAAATGATACCAAACTAGTAGCACTTATAATTTAATTGTGAGAACCAGTTATACATCATAGGGATGTTACCAATGAATAGCTTATATAATTTAGTTGCCAGCACCTACTACATCACTATAGGGATAGTACCAAACTATTAGCTTTTATACATTTCACCCAAAAACTTGTGGCTTTTAAATTTACCGCCAGAATAAATTTACAAAATTTATGGTGATTTTTTTCAATATCATTACATTTATGGACAAAAGCTTTAAATGCAAAAATCCCCCAAATTTATAAAGCATACTATGTAGGAAATATAAAGCTTTCCTTGCTTGATCTGCAATATGTGTTTGTGCTTGGTACAAGAAAACATAGCTACAGAAAATTACACTAAGATAATTGTACTTTGAGACAACTTCCATTTCTCCTCTCTTCCAAAACCATTCTCAACTTGTTTTAATCTCCCTCCCCTCCGAAATACAATAATTTTAGCTTTATTCAGATTTACATTCAACTTCTATCTACTACGAAAATCAGGCTATCTAACAAACACTGTAAACCAATATAGGAGAACAGCTAAAAAAGGCGAGATCGTCTGCATGAATAAATACATTAGTTTCAAAGTATTTGACAGCAGCTTGAACATGTGTATACATTGAAAATAGGGATGATAAGAGTTTACCTTTTATACCAGCCTTGGCTAATTTATAGAACAGGGAATAATGATGGACACGGTCAAAAGCTTTTTCGTAGTCTAATAATACACAGTATAAACGGCTTTTTAAATGAAATATTTTTCAATAGATGAAGACAGAATAAATACATTGTCTATGGTACCCCTTCCCTTCCAAAAGCCAATCTGTACTTCAACTATTTTACAATAATTATCAATCCATGCCGAAAGTCTAACTGCCAAAATACTTGTGTACAATTTAATAATAGTATTTAATAGCATAATACTACAATAATTTCCCGGTTCACCTTTAGACTCTTTCTTATAAACGGGAGTTATTAATTCTAAAGCCCATTCCCTGGGAAATAAATCCTTGTTCAAAACATTATTGAATGAAATAAGAAGCATATTATATATTTCGTGTGGGCGTGTTTCAGAAATTCATCAAAAATTTATGGGAATAATACCGAAACAGTAGCAGATACTATTTAATTGTGGGAAGCTGTTATTCATCGTTATAGGAATGCAGTTATTAAACGCCTGACTGGAGTGGAGCATCGGACTCTGGCTGTTGAAAAAACTGAGGCAATTTCACAAACAATCGAGGAAAAGAGTGCAGGACCCCCGAACGGGCAGGAAATGCATTTCTAGCCTTAAATAAACCTTCGGCACTCAAACCACACGGCTTTTTTTAAGGCTACCACATCCTCTAAAAAAAGAACTACCGTTATTACTATGGAATCTGTCCATACAATCAATAACACAAAACGCAATAGACACTTCTCACGTAGGAAACACATTGCAAGATGTAAACGAATAAAGAAATACAATGCTAAACTGGCTAAAAATAAACGGTTGGCTGATCAAGCTCGGTTGGTCTCAGGTTTTATTCGGAATTTTTCGAATAGAATTCTGACCCCAGCAAGAGGTCATTGCCCTTGGCAACGGACTCAAATTTATACCAACCCCACCTAAGCCAACCTATCACACTTTACTCAGAGACATGTCTATGCTATCTAGGTGAATGCGTATCAAATATTTAATGCGCAATAAACAATCTCAACAACATCGTGAAAAACGACACACCAAACGACGAAGAATTGCTTTTCATTTTAACTAAATTGTATAATGAAAGTGATAACATCGAACATTCTGAAAGCTAAATAAATCGAACGATTCGGTCAGGTACTGTTCCGACTGATAAAGGCTTCAACAAAGCACTCAAAACAGCACCATTACACTAGTGAATAATCCAATTACGGATAAATGTGAGTGCTGTATCGACATAGGCTTTCTTCGTATTCAGTTTATTATTCCAATATTATTTCCGTGTTTACTTCTATCGGGATTACACCTGACATATTTTAACACGGAATGATACATCTGCTACGTTTTTAGTTATCTAATGCAATACTGCCCTCAGTCGTTGAGATGTTCGTCAATCCACCACTCCCATCGATAGAGAGTGATAGACAGCGTGATGGTGCAGAGAGAACTGCTATGATGACACTGCTAAAACAGCAAGCTGATGTCCTAGAAATGATGAAAGGTAAGTTGATGGTCAAAGATGTAGCAACTCCGCCCTCTGGTGACAACACCTCTGCCCTTAGTACTGCATCCGGTGGCACTGTAGCGTGGAAACCGTCAGTTCGGTGTCATGTGTGTGATAAGTTGGGTCACACAGACAGAGAGTGCCGAGCCAGATCGGAGATAGTGATTACGTGTTACGCTTACGCTTGATTCTGGACAAATATCATCTAAGTGTTCTATGCGTTCTGTCAGGAAGCCTGATATTAGCAAGAGTTTGACCAAGTCTGGGAAAACACCATCACAGAGCTCAGCGTCGCTCCTGGAAACGTAAGCGTACTCGACATCCTGTTGCAAAGCATGTAAAAAAAGACTGTAGAACATCGTAATGGTGATGGGGACCCATCTTATAGAAAAGATGGAGAACAAGAAAATATCCATACTTCGTGTCAGGGCCAAAAACCACTCTTGATGGAGAACAGTGTATGGGATCGGCTGATTGGATCAAACCGTGAGAGTTCCGTTTTTATCAGAGGAATCAAATGTGCGTGTTTACAGGTTACGTCTGTAGAGAATGCTTTCTACCGTAAACACCTTGCAGACATTAAGGTGAATCCCCTTGACTATTCCCTTGTTGTCACAGGAGCTAGTGATGAAAGATTGTTCTATGTAGGGTCTAGTGAGATCCCTCTGTCATTTCCTTGCTCTTTGTTTGCTGATGAGCGGGAATGATTGACAGTGGTGTTATACGTGAGTCACATAGTCCCTGAGTGGCTCCTATTGTAGTGGTGACTAAAAAAGATGGGAGCACGCGGTTGTACATAGACTATCGTAAGTTGAATGCACGCACTATCAGAGATGCGTATGCTCTACCGCGCATTGAAGAGTGTTTTGACGCTTTGAAGGGGGCTACGTTGTTCAGTACGTTAGACTTGAATGACATAGATGTGGTGAAGACGGCATTCAGCACACCAGTTGGTCACTTTGAGTGTCTCAGACTCCCCATGGGACTGGCAACCAGTGCAAGTGAGTTTCAGCGGATTATGGAGAAGTAAATAAGTTTATTCTGCTTATTATAACCAATGCAATAACAGAATAAAAAACTAAATAAATGCAAGAACATAAGTGAGAATAGGACCGGAAAATAGCAGTCAGGTGACTGCTAATCTAGTCCGTTCCATTCTTCCTAAATAAACAGTCATAATAATTAATTAATATGGCTTGTCAAAGAAATAGCAAAAAAATAAATAGATATGTATATACATTTTTATGTACAAGAAAACACTAAGTAAACTATGTATGCATATATATATATATATATATATATATATATATTCAAATATGTTTCTGGACTGTATAGATCTAATATGAGTCGGCCAATATATTTTATAGAAAATTGACCAAATCATTTCTTAACTTTGGAGAGAAAAAGATTACATTACATTTGAACTCTGCGGAAAGTAGTTGTGGAAAATTGGTGGTAATCTATCATAAATTGCTTCATGCACTAAGGTTCCAATTTGTAGAGAATGGTGTTTATAAATATCTAAAATGCCTAATTGTTTAAACAAAGGTGCTGAGGGTGTATTGTAATTTTTAAAGGCGATAATGCGAACAATGCGTTTTTGTATACATAAAATGTTTTGCAGGTGACAATGATATGTATTTCCCCAAACCTCTAATGCATAACAAATGCGGGAAAGAATAAATCTGTTCTATAACAATGTTAATACTAACCGTGGAACTAGAAATCTAAGCTTATAAAATATACCTGCTTATTTGCTGATTTTTTCTTTACTAGTGATATATGATTTTTCCATGTCAGATTGTCACACGCGACGTAATATTACCATAATTGGCAACAGCAACAGAAAGACTTCTCTGGCGGCGATGATAACATGCGAACACTGGTACTGGTATTATTATACTCTGCAAACATCAAGTACAATAACGCGGTAAAACTCCACTACTCCAATAACTAGATACTTAAACTCCAATACAATTCAACGAGATCTCCGATCTGACCTCAGTGCTGAACAACTCTCCTATATATACTACCACTGTCTATAAATAGACCATTACATCAGCATACATAATGAGCCTAGAACTTACTACAAATTCTAGAATGTTCCATTACCTTCTATTGCCTCCTACAGTGTTCTATTACCTATTCAACCATTTAAAAAAAAAAAAAATGAATATTCCACTCAGACACAGTACGGTTCTAGAACATTCTCGGTGACACGGAAGTGGTAAATAAGTCGTATGCGACATGCCTCCCCTCTCAAGAATATTATAACATATAATATTACATGACTAGCAACGACGTCAATAATACGAATACGATAACAATTTCAAATAAAACAACAATACAATATATCAAATCGAACTGAATAAAGCTCTGAGTACATAAATTCGAAAATCACATACAGTAGAATATAATAAAATATAAAATATAATCATAAACGAATAACATTCTACCATACTGTTCAAAAGTTCCTCAGTCCATCAATCTACTCAGGTAGTCCGCTACCACATTGTCCCGTCCAGGAATATCCTCAACAAGATAATCATATCCATGCAGAGTCATCGCCCATCTCATCACTTGGTCATTTGCAAACTTGGCTTTATCCAGGTAAGACAATGGTTTATGATCCGTCTGCAAAATGAACTCCACACCGGCTAAATATAGGCGAAATTTAGTCACGCCCCATACAATGGCTAAACATTCCCTTTCTACAGTTGAATATTTCTTTTCTGCATCAGATTACTTTTTACTTGCATAAGCAACTGGATGAAGCTTCTCACCATGATTCTGCATAAGTACTTCTCCAATTCCTACCTGAGACGCATTCGTCCGCAACACAAATGGTTTCTGTGGGCCTGGCAACTTCAAAATTGGTTTGCCCGCAAAGTATTATATGCTTTCTCCTGGGCCTCTCCCCATACAAATTTGTTAGGTTGTCCTTTCCTTAGTAGGTCACTCAAGTGTGCTGCAATAGTTGCGAATAAGGGGATGTGGTCTCTGTAGTAATTGACCAGTCCAAATAATGATCGGACACCTTTCATGGTCGCTGGTCTTTGCGCTTCTCGAATTTTCTCCATGTTGTCGTGACTTGGACTCACCCAATTGTGTCCAATTTCATGACCCAGGAATTCTACTGATGTTGCACCCAGAACACACTTGGATGGTCTAGCTGTTATGTCTGCTGTCTTTAGTCTTCGCAACAACTCAGATAATACTTGAACATGCTCATCCCAGCAGCTTGAATAAACTATCAGGTCATCTATATAGCTTCCAACCCCCTTCATACCTGACAATAATTTCCTGATTCCCCGCACCAGAGTAGCTCCCGAATTCTTCATTCCAAATGGCATCTTTAAAAATTCATAAGTTCCATCGGGAGTAACAAATGCTGTCTTTGGTATATCTTCTTCAGCTACTGGTATCTGCCAATAACACTTACTTAAATAAATTTTTGACAGGAACTTACTATTATGTACCCTCTGAAGTATGTCCTCTGTTGTTACAGGCTAAGGATCGGTTACAGTGACCTTATTTAATTTCCTATAGTCTACACATATGCGATTCGATCCATCCTTCTTCTTTACAATCACCACCGGTGACGCATAGAGTGATGTGGACTTCCTGATTACTCCCGCTTTTAACATATCTTCAATATCTTGCCTAAGGTTCTCCCTTATTGCATAAGGTAGTGAGTATGGCTTAGACGTCAGTCTCTTAATGTTGAGCAATCTTGATACTTCTTGCATGCATTCTGACACAAACAGAGTCCCCATGTCACTTAGTACTTATTCTGGAACCCCCAATCAGATATAAAAGTCAATCAATGCCTCGGCTACAGTCTCCGTATCTATATTTTTAAGTGGAACCGCCTCTGGATACCGTATAGCATAGTCCACTATAGTTAAGATGTATCGATGACCCCCGTCACTGGCTGGCGTAATTGGTCCAACCAAATCTATAGCCACATGCTTGAATGGCATATCAATTAAAGGCATCTTAACTAATGGGGCCTTCACAACTAATCCCTTTGAAACAGTCTTCTGGCACACATCACATGACCTACAAAAACTGGTAACATCTTGATGTAGCCCAGGCCAATAAAAGCTAGTCACAATCTGGTCTTCTGTTTTCTTTATCCCCATGTGTCCACCAAATATTGAATCATGGGCAATCTCCATAACACGAGTCCTCAACAGTTTCGGCACAATCACTTGACGTACCGTCTTACCTCCCGGAACTGAACGATCCCAATACACACAATATAGCAAGCCTCCATATACCTGGAACTCGGTTGTATGGTGCCCTCTCACTTCTGGTTCTCTCTTATTATAATACTTCTTCAATGATGTGTCTGCTTTCTGCATCTCGATTAATTTTTCTTTTGTTACATGTGCTCCAGTCTTCACATCACGCACTTTGAGTGGCTTCACCTTACCAGATTTCTTCCCTTGCGCTCTGGTTGTTACTGCTCCACTCACATTCCACACTAGATCCGGGTCATCTGGTGGTCTTGCTCCGGGCACATTCCCAACAATTAACTCATAGATTGGGTCCTACACACATAATGCTTCAACCGTGCCTCTCAAATATGGCGTATCAATTTCCACCATGGCGACTGGAACCCTTCTTACAGTACGATCAACCATCAATATATGACCCATATTTTTTGTATACTGGTCATCTGGTACCGAGCTATTCTTGACTATAATGCCATTACACCCAGTGTCTCTCAACATGGTCACAGCTGTGTCACCAACCTTCCCTTGACCCACAGGCAAAGTCCTGTCCTCCACAACACCACTTCGATCCATACATGCACCATTCACGACCTTTAACTGCTCTCCCGATGCCAACAACAAATGGTCCTTCTCAATCACTTTAGGCACATGACTGTTAACTTGAACAGCACAGCTAGCACTGATATTAGACTCCTCTGTAACCACTGCAGCTGAACCAGTAGTAGTGCTGGGTTTGACACTCTTTCTTTCTTGACCCTTGTGTTGTCCACTACGGCAGAACTTAGCCACATGTCCCATGGCACCACACCGAAGGCACTGCATACCTTTGTCATGGTTGACATGAGTAACGCTGGATGGACATTGTGCTGCTCGATGACCAACACCCTGACATACATAACACCGGATACTACTACCCTGTCCCACATCAGTATTTCTAATGGCAGTCTTATTATCATTATGCCTCACCTGGTGTTTTGTGGATAACTGTCGACCATGTACCACTAGGTACTGCTTTGCTATTACTGCCAACTCATCTAAATCTTTGGGTGCTCTTTCTTTAAGATAAACTGCAAGATCTCTTGTAAAGGCACCAATAAACTGCTTCTTCACCATCAAATCGGTAACACCATCATATGTTGCTGCAGTGCCTGACAACTCAACCCATTTAGCAAAATAATTCTTAAGCCGCACAATTAACTGGTCAGGACTCTCGGAACTTTCAGGTTTAATTTCACGGAATTGCTTTCTGTACCCATCCTTTGTGAAATTGTATCTTGTCAACAGCGCCATTTTCACACGATCATAGTCAACTGCATCAGTCAACAGCGCACTCAATTTTGTGGCCCATCCATCTCTATGCCAACTCGCATTCGTTGCAAACCTATCAAACCGCAATAAATAACTATCAAGTTCGTCCTTACCATCAACAAATGCAGGCAACTTTGGTGATTGTGCATCACTGGCCACATTTCGTTGACCGCCAAAATCAGCCTTTTGGAACCCCATCATTGCTGCTTGCAGCTCTAATTGCCTCAACTCAAATTCTCTTTTTTTTCTCGCTGTTCTGCTTCCACTTCCAGCTGTTACTTTTCCTTTCTTTCCTCAATCTCCATTTTCCTCACCTCTGCTTCCATTTCCATTTTTGCCTTTCTCTCTTCCCTCGCCGCTTGTCTGTCAGCCCGCTGAGAACTCACTTGCTCCAAAATAAATTTAGATTTGTCTTCTCCAGTCATTCCCAGTTCATCCGCCTGTTCCATCAACTCTTGTTTCGACATATCGTTTATCTCGCGGGCCATTTTGTCTTCTATATGTCTTCACTGTTCCCGGACGAGCCCCCAGATGTCACACGCGATGTAATATTACCGTAATTGGTATAGTACTGGTGTGATGGTTCAAATACCAAAATGGCAACAGCAACAGAAAGACTTCCCTGGCGGCGATGATAACATGCGAACACGAAGCCAACAAATGAGGTTTCAACTGTACTGGTATTATTATACTCTGCAAACATCAAGTACAATAACGCGGTAAAACTCCACTACTCCAATAACTAGATACTTAAACTCCAATACAATTCAACAAGATCTCCGATCTGACCTCAGTGCTGAACAACTCTCCTATATATACTACCACTGTCTATAAATAGACCATTACATCAGCATACATAATGAGTGTGGAACGTAATACAAATTCTAGAATGTTCCATTACCTTCTATTGCCTCCTACTGTGTTCTATTACCTATTCAACCAGTTTCTAAAAAACATCTAGAATATTCCACTCAGACACAGTACGGTTCTAGAACATTCTCAGTGACACGGAAGTGGTAAATAAGTCGTATGCGACACAGATGTTCATTCATAGTAATTCCAATGTAATTAATTCTACAGGTTTATTTCACTTAATTGGTCACCTTTAAGATTGAATTCACCCTCAGTTTTGATTTGTTTATGTGTATTGGCAATATAAATGTAATTTGTTTTATCGGAATTAATAGTTTGTTTGCATCACACCACAATACAACCTTTTGATTTAGTTAGATTTGTTTTGAACTGTGTGGAAAATATTGGAGTCGTCAGCATATAATCTGAATTTTAAATGGTCATTTATATATAACAAAATAGTATAGGCCCTAGAATGGAACCTTGGGGTACTCCACATGTAATTGGCAATGTTTGGAATTTCGTGTTATAAATACAGATTTCTTGCTGTCAGATAACTTTTAAACCAGGACAATGCGACCCCCCTTATACCATAATGTTCAAGTTTTGCAATTAAGATACATTGTATCGAATGCTTTCAAAAAATCTATAAACATTCCAATTGTGGCATTACCCTCATCCATTTCAAATAACAAATATTGAATTAGGCTGATGAGTGAAAGTTTGCAGCTATATTTTTCCCGAAAGCCATATGGTGTTTGTACAGTATATTATATTTTTGTAAGTAATTCATCAGGCATTTATTTACATTTTTTTCTATAATTTTACTGATGATTGTTAGGATGGAGCGGTTCCTCAGATTAGTTGTATCACCTTTTTTATAGAATGGACTGTCTTGCACCGATTCCCTCCCAACCTGTCGCTTTGTGAAGATCTAACATGATAATTTCAGTTTGGATATCATTAACACTTGCTGGGCGTAGGGGAATTTATTGGGTAGCTCGTTCCCCCAAAACGTTGTAGAAAGTGTTATTATTATTATTATTTAAAACTATTTTATTGGCTAACCTTTCACCAATTGTAACAAAAGCAAATATTTTCTAACTCTGTGTGTATAATTGGTGCGTCATTGTAATCCAGCTTGACGTCTTTTGGTATAACTAATTTTGGTTTAGTTTTGCCAATGAGTTCATTGATTACTTCCCAGTTCTTGTTCAAATTTCTTATATTAGAGTTAAATAAATATGTGTAATATTGCTGTCGGACTTTCTGTAGTAACTTTGTCAGAATGTTTCTGTATTTTTTATAAGTTTGCACTTTTTGTTCTTCGTAATTACTTTTAATCATATTGCCAAATAAACGATGTTTTGTTTATTCGATTTCCTAATTGCCGATGTTACCCAAGGTTTATCTTTGTTCCGTTTTTTGCTGACCTTTTTTTACATGCTCATGACGTATTTTTAAAAATAATTCGTTGAATTTAGCGGTCGCCACATTAACATCCCGACAATCCAACACTGATTGTTTCTGCTGTCAAATCGGATCTAAATGAGTTCTTTTGGAATTTGAAGAAAACCCGGGAATACATATAATTGTTATTTTTATGAATTGGCGGTAGAGAGAAAACTGCAAAAACCGGCAGGTGATCAGAAAGATCTGAGATAATAGTACCTGAAGAAAATATCTGTTTTGCATATATCAGTGTATATGTGATAAAAAATGTGTGCGTTGTTTTTGTTATTCTAGTTGGGGTTTTGATTAACTGTTCTAAGTGAAAACATGACAGTGTATTGAAAACGGAGTTTACTTTGGGGTTAGAATTGTTATTCAGGTCAATATTGAAATCACCAACTAAAATACAGCCATTGTAATCTCAAGATTACTGATAAAAGTGTCAATTTGTGTAGGTGGGGTCTATACAATACTCCAACGATGTATTTGTGTTTGCGAATAGAAATTTCTACAAACAAAGACTCTGCATTATTGACACGAACTGAGTTCAAACAGAATACCGTAGGTTATTTGGAATGTTAATGCCTACCCCTCCACCACTTCTACCGTCATGCAATTTTTTTCAAAATAATAATTTGTTAAACTGTAAATATTTTTGCTTTCAATTTGCCAGATTGCTTTAAGTGCAACGATACTGAATTGATGTTTTATATAATTTTCCTAAAATAAATTAAAATTGTCATAGTTAATTCTTATGGATCGAATATTAATATGAGATATAGAGAATGTGTCGAGTGCATTGGAGAATTCAGTATCAAACTGGGGAATGGTATATGACGAACAGTTAATATTGAATAATTGGTGATCATTATCATCTTCCATGGTTATTTATATGTATACACAGTATAGAATATATTTACAAGTAATTTAAACTATTTTTGAAATGTCAAACTCACTCTTGATTATAATATGTGGTGTACCTTCTGCCTTTCAACATAGACTTGACCATTTCTTGTCCATATAAACCAGTTGGTGTCAGATTTACATTGATATATATTTGACTCTTTTCTCTATACCCTACATTGTCTGTGGTTATCTGATTTTTTTGGTCACGGTACACTTCATCTCTTTTTCTTCGTCCAGCGAATTTAACAATTATAGGTCTTTGGCCGAGGTTTTGTATTTGTTGCGCAATTTCTTTCTGGTGGGATGATCTTTCCTATTCTGTGGGTGATTTCAATATCCCTTGATGTCACATTTAGAACAATCTTCTGTATAACTTTACGTGATATTTCATCGGTACTTTCAGTTGTAACTTCTGGTATGCCATGTATCTCGACGTTGTCTCTTCTACTATACTGATTTTGTTATTCACTGGCCTTTTCTAATACAGTAATTCGTTGAACAAAATTAGCGTTAAAATTCTTCCAAATTCCTATTCTTTTCTGCTAGTGTGATGATTAATTCATTGAGGCCTTAATTTCTCATACTGAGTGTAAGTTCATTTATACGATCTTCAATCGTAAGTTGTTGGGAGTACAGGATTTTCTTTGCCAGGGGTCATACGCTTCTTAATACACTTTTTACAAAGAAATGTGTCATCCTCCACTTGACTAACGCCCCGAGTAGTACCACAATCTTGGTACGTTTTTGACATTGTTCTAACATCAGATGTTACCTTTGAATGGAATATGGTAATGACTACGTAGACCAAATAGCCGTACTTGATCACAATGACAACTAAGCTTAACAACTTAAGGCTAAGAAATGCAAGTTCTTCCAGGAGAAGATCAAATATCTTGGTCATGTTGTATCGAAGGATGGCATACAGATGTACCCAGGGAAGACAGAAGCCCTGACGGTCTGGCCAGTGATTACCAACGCCAAAGAGGTGAAGACGTTTTTTAGGGTAGCGGGATATTATCACAGCTTCATTGAGGGCTATTCGAAAACTGCTAAGCAACTCAATGAGTTACCCACAGGGTTGTACGAGAGAACAGGTGGAGGAAGTAAGATGAGACTGGTGCCAGAAAGTCAGCGGCCAAGGTTTGAGTGGACTCCATAATGCCAACTGGCGTTCGAGACTTTGGTTGAGCGGCTGACGACCCCACCGGTCCTGGCATATCCTGACTACAGCAAGCCTTTTGAGCTTCACACAGATGCGAGTTTGTTGGGTCTGGGTGCGGCTTTGTATCAGAATGAAGGAGAGCAGATGAGGGTTGTAGCATACTGGCCAAGAGTGAGCGCAATTATCCAACTCACAAGCTTGAGTTTTTGGCGCTGAAGTGGGCTTACACAGAATAGTTTAGCGACAAATTTGTTGTGGTGACAGACAACAACGCGCTCACGTACGTTCGTGATTTTTTTCTTTCTGTGATGGCAATCATTTATATTGGAAAATCGTGAAATTTTTGAAACTATTTTAATTTAGGTAAAGTGTTTAAATTCCTTCTAATTTTTAGGAACAAGTTGTAGATGCTGTCGGCACGTAGTAGGTTTCACGCTCTTAACACATCTTGCAAAGTTGTTCAAATTACTTGCAAAGTTGTGTAAAGTTATTGCAAAGTTGGTAGATATATTGGTATATATTACCTAAGTTGTTGGCATATAAGATCGCACAGTTGTAAAGTCGACAAATATAATAAATGCCAGTTGTAAGCAGCCTATAGATGTTCACATGAACTGACTGTAAAATGTTAGACAACAGCGTGCAATGTTGAAAAAACTCAGAAAAAAGTTGGTAGTTTCATTCGGGATTGTTACCTGTGATGTCATATTAACAATTACCATGGTTAAAAGTTCAAAAATGTGAATAAATATTTCGTGAATTACTGTTAAATTACCGTAGTGTTACTCCAAGTATGTAGAGGTAATAGGTCAATTCTAGAAGGTACTTTGTGCAAGCGATATCGATTTTAAATCATCCAAGACATGAAATAGATGCCAATTCGGCATAATTACAAGTACTCTATGCAGCTGTGTAGGGTAAGTGTCCGACAAATATTTAAAGTAAAGCACAATCGGGCGTGGAATATTCGTGCATGTGAGACTCCTGAGCAAACGAGATGTTTGTTTAATTTTTTTTGCTTTCATCACTCATATGGAAAAGATATAAGGCAACGTTCCTGCAATATTTTTTACTGTTATGTCAATCATTTATAGTGGAAAATCGTGGAATTTTTGTAAATTTTTTAGTTGATGAAATGTTTTCAAATTCATCCTAATTTCAAGAACAAGTTGTTGATCCTGTCGGCGCGTAGTGAGTTTTAAGCTGTTAACGCACCGTGCAAAGTTGTTCAAAGTGATTGTAATGTTGTGCAAAGTTATTGAATAGTTGGTAGACGTATTTGTATATATGACCTATATTGTTGGCATACAGAAACGCCCAGTTGTGAAGTCGACAAAATTAATAAAATCCAGTTAAAAACAGTCAATAGATCATCCAAGACATGAACTAGACGCCAATTCGGCCTAATTACATGTACTCTATGCAGCTGTGTAGGTTAGGTGTCCGGCAAATGTTTAAAGTAAAGCACAATCGGGCGTGGATCGTTCGTGCATGGGGACTCCCTGAGAACACGAGCTGTTTGTTTTATTTTTGTTTTGCTTTCATCACTCATATGGAAAATATATAAGGCAACGTTCCTGCATTATTTCTTACTGTGATGTCAATCATTTATAGTGGAAAATCGTGGAATTTTTGTAACTCCTTTAGTTGATGGAATGTTTTCAAATTGATTCTAATTTCAAGAACAAATTGTTGATGCTGTCGGCGCGTAGTGAGTTTTAAGCTGTTAACGCACCGTGCAAAGTTGTTCAAAGTGATTATAAAGTTGTGCAAAGTTATTGAATAGTCGGTAGACGTATTTGTATATATGACCTATATTGTTTGCATACAGAAACGCGCAGTTGTGAAGTTGACAAAATTAATAAAATCCAGTTAAAAACAGTTTATAGAGCGACTGTAAAATGTAAAACAACAGTCTGCAAAGTTGGAAAAACGAGGGAAATGTTGGCGGCGTTAATTGTCTATTTAACCTAAGTCATTCTCATGACAACGGCCGCAGTAAAATGTCCAGAACATTATGTAAATGTTCCGAGAATGCACCATATTTAAGCATAATATCACAACAGTCAACTGACAAATCGACAACAAACTGCTTACAAAGTTGTGAAAAGCGATTGCAAAGTTGGTAGTTTCATTCGGCATTGCTACCTGTGATACCATATTAACAAGTCCCATCGTTAAAAGCTCGAAAATATGAATACATATTTCGTAAAATAGTGTTAAATTACGGTAGTGTCACTCCAAGTGTATAGAGGTCATAGGTCAATTCTAAAAAGTACTTGTGCAAGCGATATCGATTTTAAATCATCCAAGACATGAAATAGAAGTCAATTCGGCCTAATTACAAGTACTCTATGCAGCTGTGTAGGTTAGGTGTCTGACAAATGTTTAAAGTAAAGCACAATCGAGTGTGGATAGTACGTGCATGGGAGACTCCCTGAGTAAACGAGCTGTTTATTTTATTATTTTTTGTTTCATCACACATATGGAAAAAATATAGAGCAACGTTCCTCCATTATTTCTTACTGTGGTGTCAATCATTTATAGTAGAAAATCGTGGAAATTTTGTAACTTGTTGAATTAATGGAAAGTTTTCAAATTTCTTCTAACTTCAAGAACAAGTTGTCGATGGTGTCGTCCCTAGTGGGATTTAAGCTATTAACGCACCGTGCAAAATTGTTCAAAGTGATTGTAAAGTTGGTAGTTTCATTCGGCATTGCTCCCTGTGATACCATATTAACAAGTCCCATAGTTAAAAGTTCCAAAATATGAATAAATATTTCGTAAAATGGTGTTAAATAACCGTAGTGTTGCTCCAAGTATATAGAGGTCATAGGTGAATTCTAGAAGGTACTTGTGCAAGCGATATCGATTTTAAATCATCCAAGACATAAAAATTAGATCCAATTCGGCCTAATTACGAGTACTCTATGCAGCTGTGTAGGTTAGGTGTTCGACAAATGTTTAAAGTAATGCACAATCGGGCGTGGAATATTCGTGCATGGGAGACTCCCTGAGTAAACGAGCTGTTTGTTTTATTTTTTTTTTTGCTTTCATCACACATATGGAAAAAAATATAAGGCAACGTTCCTGCATTATTTCTTACTGTGATGTCAATCATTTATAGTGGAAAATCGTGGAATTTTTGTAACTTGTTGAATTAATGGAAAGTTTTCAAATTTCTCCTAATTTCAAGAAATGCTGTCGTCCCTTAGTGGGATTTAAGCTGTTAACGCACCGTGCAAAGTTGTTCAAAGTGAGTGTAATGTTGTGCAAAGTTATTGAATAGTCGGTAGACGCATTTGTATATATGACCTATATACAGAAACGCCCAGTTGTGAAGTTGACACAATTAATAAAATACAGTTAAAAACAGCTTATAGAGCTGACTGTAAAATGTAAAACAACAGCCTGCAAAGTTAGAAAAAACGTGGGAAATGTTGGCGGCGTTGCTTGTCTATTTAACCTAAGTCATTATCATGACAACCCCGCAGTAAAATTTCGAGAACATTATGTAAAAGTTCCGAGAATGCATCGTATTGAAGCTTAATATATCAACCGACAAATCGACAACAAACTGCTTACAAAGTTGTGAAAAGCGATTGGACCAGACTGTGAAGACTACAGCAGCTGCTTTAATGGAGCAATTTCTACTTCACTATGGTTTCCCAGTGACAAGGCGCCATTGGGTTAATTTGGTCAACCTGTTGGTTTAATATTTAGTTTGGTCATTATACTGGTTTAATTGCCAGATCCTGTTGGGTTAATATTGTATAGCGTGTATTAGTAGGCTCTACTCCATTGTTCTTGTTGTATGGTGAGATTCGTATTAATGTTATTGCATTAAATCGGCAGTATAATTATGCTGTCCTGTTCATAACTGAAATGCACGTGTTGGCTGAATTTTTGGGTTGACTGACGGCCGGCTCATGTGACAGTCTGCTAACATGGGAGATTCCAAATGGATTTTAGTAATTTTTCATACTTTATAACTGCAGGGTTCGATATAACAACAACTTAGGTCAAATAAACAAACAAGCCAACTAACTTTGGAAGCGCTTTGGAGAACTTTGCACGATATTTTAACAGCTTGGACCAAATAGGTGCGTCTGCAAAAACTCAAAAAAGTTTCATCGGCTGGTTTTCTCACTTTGTCTCCCCTGCAAGTACTAACCACGACCGATTGAACTTTACTTCCATTATCGGTCGATCACCTGACCACTCATCTATCAGTGTCGTTTAAAAAGTATCGTAAATGGCGGCTATTTAATGTATGGAAATGTTTAAAAATTCTACATCTTTCGAGGGCCACTACGATATTCAAACGGCCTTTTATGACATATTCATTCACTTTCGCGAACTTTTAACAACTGGACTCGATAATATAAGAGATTAGGTAACATTTCCATGTAAATCTGAAATCTTTGCACAAGCTTTTCACATCTTTGAAATCACTTTGTTAATCACTTTGTGCTTGGGTAGTGGAACAATGTGCCAACATAAATAGCTGTTTTAGACTTTTACATAATGTTGTACTAAATTTAACTGCGGGGTTCTATATGAAACGACTTAGGGGGGAATATACACGCAAATCCACCAACTTTTCAATCTCTTTTAACATTTTAGTATGTGTTTGTTCATTTCACGGCCGGCTCGCATGACAGTCTGCTAACAGGGGAGGTTTCAAATGGATTTTAGTCATTTTCCATACTTTATAAGTGCATGGTTCGATATAACAACAACTTAGGTCAAATAAACAAACAAATCTAGCAACTTTGGAATCGATTTGGAGAACTTTGCACGCTGTTTTAATAGCTTGAACCAAATAGGTGCAGACTGCAAAAACTCAAAAAAGTGTTACCCGCTGGTTTTCCCAGGTTGTCTCCCATGCAAGTACTAACCACGACCGATTGAACTTTACTTCCATTATCGGTCGAACACCTGACCACTCATCTATCAGTGTCGTTTAAAAATTATTGTAAATGGCGGCAATTTAATGTATGAAAATGTTAAAAAATTCTACATCTTTCGAGGGCAACTACGATATTCAAACGGCCTTGTATGACATATTCATTCACTTTCGGGAACTTTTAACAACTGGACTCGATAATATCAGAGAATAGGTAACATGTCCATGTAAATCTGCCAATTTTGCACAAGCTTTTCACAACTTTGTAAGCACTTTGTTAATCACTTTGCGCTTGGGTAGTGGAACAATGTGCCAACATAAATAGCTGTTTTAGACTTTTACATAATTTTGTACTAAATTTAACTGCGGGGTTCTATATGAAATGACTTAGGGGGAATATACACGCAAATCCACCAACTTTTCAATCTCTTTTAACATTAAAAATTCTACATCTTTCGAGGGCCACTACGATATTCAAACGGCCGTTGATGACATATTCATTCACTTTCGCGAACTTTTAACAATTGCACTTGATATGATCAGAGAATAGGTAACATGTCCATGTAAATCTGCCAACTTTGCACAAGCTTTTCACAACTTTGTATGCACTTTGTTAATTACTTTGCGCTTGGGTAGTGGAACAATGTGCCGACATAAATAGCTGTTTTAGACTTTTACATAATTTTGTACTAAATTTAACTGCGGGGTTCTATATGAAATGACTTAGGGGGAATATAGACGCAAATACACCAACTTTTCAATCTCTTTTAACATGTTTAGTATGTGTTTGTTCATTTTACCGCCGGCTCATATGACAGTCTGCTAACAGGGGAGGTTTCAAATGGATTTCAGTCATTTTTCATACTTTATAACTGCATGGTTCGATATAACAACAATTTAGGTCAAATAAAAAACAAATCTAGCAACTTTGGAATCGATTTCGAGAACTTTGCACGCTGTTTTAACAGCTTGGACCAAATAGGTGCAGACTGCAAAAACTCAAAAAAGTGTAACCCGCTGGTTTTCCCAGGTTGTCTCCCATGCAAGTACTAACCATGACCGATTGAACTTTACTTCCATTATCGGTCGATCACCTGACCACTCATCTATCAGTGTCGTTTAAAAAGTATCGTAAATGGCGGCTATTTAATGTATGGAAATGTTTAAAAATTCTACATCTTTCGAGGGCCACTACGATATTCAAACGGCCTTTTATGACATATTCATTCACTTTCGCGAACTTTTAACAACTGGACTCGATAATATAAGAGATTAGGTAACATTTCCATGTAAATCTGAAATCTTTGCACAAGCTTTTCACATCTTTGAAATCACTTTGTTAATCACTTTGTGCTTGGGTAGTGGAACAATGTGCCAACATAAATAGCTGTTTTAGACTTTTACATAATGTTGTACTAAATTTAACTGCGGGGTTCTATATGAAACGACTTAGGGGGGAATATACACGCAAATCCACCAACTTTTCAATCTCTTTTAACATTTTAGTATGTGTTTGTTCATTTCACGGCCGGCTCGCATGACAGTCTGCTAACAGGGGAGGTTTCAAATGGATTTTAGTCATTTTCCATACTTTATAAGTGCATGGTTCGATATAACAACAACTTAGGTCAAATAAACAAACAAATCTAGCAACTTTGGAATCGATTTGGAGAACTTTGCACGCTGTTTTAATAGCTTGAACCAAATAGGTGCAGACTGCAAAAACTCAAAAAAGTGTTACCCGCTGGTTTTCCCAGGTTGTCTCCCATGCAAGTACTAACCACGACCGATTGAACTTTACTTCCATTATCGGTCGAACACCTGACCACTCATCTATCAGTGTCGTTTAAAAATTATAGTAAATGGCGGCCATTTAATGTATGAAAATGTTTAAAAATTCTACATCTTTCGAGGGCAACTACGATATTCAAACGGCCTTGTATGACATATTCATTCACTTCCGGGAACTTTTAACAACTGGACTCGATAATATCAGAGAATAGGTAACATGTCCATGTAAATCTGCCAATTTTGCACAAGCTTTTCACAACTTTGTAAGCACTTTGTTAATCACTTTGCGCTTGGGTAGTGGAACAATGTGCCAACATAAATAGCTGTTTTAGACTTTTACATAATTTTGTACTAGATTTAACTGCGGGGTTCTATATGAAATGACTGAGGGGGAATATACACGAAAATACACCAACTTTTCAATCCTTTTAACATTTTTAGTATGTGTTTGTTCATTTTACGGCCGGCTCATATGACAGTCTGCTAACAGGGGAGGTTTCAAATGGATTTTAGTCATTTTTCATACTTTATAACTGCATGGATCGATATAACAACAACTTAGTTCAATAAACAAACAAATCTAGCAACTTTGGAATCGATTTGGAGAACTTTGCACGCTGTTTTAACAGCTTGAACCAAATAGGTGCAGACTGCAAAAACTCAAAAAAGTGTCACCCGCTGATTTTCCCAGGTTGTCTCCCATGCAAGTACTAACCACGACCGATTGAACTTTACTTCCATTATCGGTCGATCACCTGACCACTCATCTATCAGTGTCGTTTAAAAATTATTGTAAATGGCGGCCATTTAATGTATGAAAATGTTTAAAAATTCTACATCTTTCGAGGGCCACTACGATATTCAAACGGCCTTTTATGACATATTCATTCACTTTCGCGAACTTTTAACAACTGGACTCGATAATATAAGAGAATAGGTAACATTTCCATGTAAATCTGCCATCTTTGCACAAGCTTTTCACAACTTTGTAATCACTTTGTTAATCACTTTGTGCTTGGGTAGTGGAACAATGTGCCAACATAAATAGCTGTTTTAGACTTTTACATAATGTTGTACTAAATTTAACTGCGGGGTTCTATATGAAACGACTTAGGGGGGAATATACACGCAAATCCACCAACTTTTCAATCTCTTTTAACATTTTAGTATGTGTTTGTTCATTTCACGGCCGGCTCATATTACAGTCTGCTAACAGGGGAGGTTTCAAATGGATTTTAGTCATTTTTCATACTTTATAAGTGCATGGTTCGATATAACAACAACTTAGGTCAAATAACCAAACAAATCTAGCAACTTTGGAATCGATTTGGAGAACTTTGCACGCTGTTTTAACAGCTTGAACCAAATAGGTGCAGACTGCAAAAACTCAAAAAAGTGTCACCCGCTGATTTTCCCAGGTTGTCTCCCATGCAAGTACTAACCACGACCGATTGAACTTTACTTCCATTATCGGTCGATCACCTGACCACTCATCTATCAGTGTCGTTTAAAAATTATTGTAAATGGCGGCCATTTAATGTATGAAAATGTTTAAAAATTCTACATCTTTCGAGGGCCACTACGATATTCAAACGGCCTTTTATGACATATTCATTCACTTTCGCGAACTTTTAACAACTGGACTCGATAATATCAAAGAATAGGTAACATGTCCATGTAAATCTGCCAACTTTGCACAAGCTTTTCACAACTTTGTAAGCACTTTGTTAATCACTTTGCGCTTGGGTAGTGGAACAATGTGCCAACATAAATAGCTGTTTTAGACTTTTACATAATTTTGTACTAAATTTAACTGCGGGGTTCTATATGAATTGACTTAGGGGGGAATATACACGCAAATCCACCAACTTTTCAATCTCTTTTAACATTTAAGTATGTGTTTGTTCATTTCACGGCCGGCTCATATGACAGTCTGCTAACAGGGGAGGTTTCAAATGGATTTTAGTCATTTTTCATACTTTATAACTGCATGGTTCGATATAACAACAACTTAGGTCAAATAAAAAAACAAATCTAGCAACTTTGTAATCGATTTGGAGAACTTTGCACGCTGTTTTAACAGCTTGGACCAAATAGGTGCAGACTGCAAAAACTCAAAAAAGTGTCACCCGCTGATTTTCCCAGGTTGTCTCCCATGCAAGTACTAACCACGACCGATTGAACTTTACTTCCATTATCGGTCGATCACCTGACCACTCATCTATCAGTGTCGTTTAAAAATTATTGTAAATGGCGGCCATTTAATGTATGAAAATGTTTAAAAATTCTACATCTTTCGAGGGCCACTACGATATTCAAACGGCCTTTTATGACATATTCATTCACTTTCGCGAACTTTTAACAACTGGACTCGATAATATCAAAGAATAGGTAACATGTCCATGTAAATCTGCCAACTTTGCACAAGCTTTTCACAACTTTGTAAGCACTTTGTTAATCACTTTGCGCTTGGGTAGTGGAACAATGTGCCAACATAAATAGCTGTTTTAGACTTTTACATAATTTTGTACTAAATTTAACTGCGGGGTTCTATATGAAATGACTTATGGGGAATATACACGCAAATCCACCAACTTTTCAATCGCTTTTAACATTTTTAGTATGTGTTTGTTCATTTCACGGCCGGCTCATATTACAGTCTGCTAACAGGGGAGGTTTCAAATGGATTTTAGTCATTTTTCATACTTTATAAGTGCATGGTTCGATATAACAACAACTTAGGTCAAATAACCAAACAAATCTAGCAACTTTGGAATCGATTTGGAGAACTTTGCACGCTGTTTTAACAGCTTGAACCAAATAGGTGCAGACTGCAAAAACTCAAAAAAGTGTCACCCGCTGATTTTCCCAGGTTGTCTCCCATGCAAGTACTAACCACGACCGATTGAACTTTACTTCCATTATCGGTCGATCACCTGACCACTCATCTATCAGTGTCGTTTAAAAATTATTGTAAATGGCGGCCATTTAATGTATGAAAATGTTTAAAAATTCTACATCTTTCGAGGGCCACTACAATATTCAAACGGCCTTGTATGACATATTCATTCACTTTCGCGAACTTTTAACAACTGGACTCGATAATATCAGAGAATAGGTAACATGTCCATGTAAATCTGCCAACTTTGCACAAGCTTTTCACAACTTTGTAAGCACTTTGTTAATCACTTTGCGCTTGGGTAGTGGAACAATGTGCCAACATAAATAGCTGTTTTAGACTTTTACATCATTTTGTACTAAATTTAACTGCGGGGTTTTATATGAAACGACTTAGGGGGAATATACACGCAAATCCACCAACTTTTCAATCTCTTTTAACATTTCAGTATGTGTTTGTTCATTTCACGGCCGGCTCATATTACAGTCTGCTAACAGGGGAGGTTTCAAATGGATTTTAGTCATTTTCATACTTTATAAGTGCATGGTTCGATATAACAACAACTTAGGTCAAATAACCAAACAAATCTAGCAACTTTGGAATCGATTTGGAGAACTTTGCACGCTGTTTTAACAGCTTGAACCAAATAGGTGCAGACTGCAAAAACTCAAAAAAGTGTCACCCGCTGATTTTCCCAGGTTGTCTCCCATGCAAGTACTAACCACGACCGATTGAACTTTACTTCCATTATCGGTCGATCACCTGACCACTCATCTATCAGTGTCGTTTAAAAATTATTGTAAATGGCGGCCATTTAATGTATGAAAATGTTTAAAAATTCTACATCTTTCGAGGGCCACTACGATATTCAAACGGCCTTTTATGACATATTCATTCACTTTCGCGAACTTTTAACAACTGGACTCGATAATATCAAAGAATAGGTAACATGTCCATGTAAATCTGCCAACTTTGCACAAGCTTTTCACAACTTTGTAAGCACTTTGTTAATCACTTTGCGCTTGGGTAGTGGAACAATGTGCCAACATAAATAGCTGTTTTAGACTTTTACATAATTTTGTACTAAATTTAACTGCGGGGTTCTATTTGAAATGACTCATGGGGAATATACACGCAAATCCACCAACTTTTCAATCGCTTTTAACATTTTTAGTATGTGTTTCTTCATTTCACGGCCGGCTCATATTACAGTCTGCTAACAGGGGAGGTTTCAAATGGATTTTAGTCATTTTTCATACTTTATAAGTGCATGGTTCGATATAACAACAACTTAGGTCAAATAACCAAACAAATCTAGCAACTTTGGAATCGATTTGGAGAACTTTGCACGCTGTTTTAACAGCTTGAACCAAATAGGTGCAGACTGCAAAAACTCAAAAAAGTGTCACCCGCTGATTTTCCCAGGTTGTCTCCCATGCAAGTACTAACCACGACCGATTGAACTTTACTTCCATTATCGGTCGATCACCTGACCACTCATCTATCAGTGTCGTTTAAAAATTATTGTAAATGGCGGCCATTTAATGTATGAAAATGTTTAAAAATTCTTCATCTTTCGAGGGCCACACGATATTCAAACGGCCTTGTATGACATATTCATTCATTTTCGCGAACTTTTAACAACTGGACTCGATAATATCAGAGAATAGGTAACATGTCCATGTAAATCTGCCAACTTTGCACAAGCTTTTCACAACTTTGTAAGCACTTTGTTAATCACTTTGCGCTTGGGTAGTGGAACAATGTGCCAACATAAATAGCTGTTTTAGACTTTTACATAATTTTGTACTAAATTTAACTGCGGGGTTCTATATGAAATGACTTAGGGGGAATATAGACGCAAATCCACCAACTTTTCAATCTCTTTAACATTTTTAGTATGTGTTTGTTCATTTTACCGCCGGCTCATATGACAGTCTGCTAACAAGGGGGGGGGGGGTTTCAAATGGATTTCAGTCATTTTTCATACTTTATACGTGCATGGTTCGATATAACAACAACTTAGGTCAAATAAACAAACAAATCTAGCAAATTTGGAATCGATTTGGAGAACTTTGCACGCTGTTTTAACAGCTTGAACCAAATAGGTGCAGACTGCAAAAACTCAAAAAAGTGTCACCCGCTGGTTTTCCCAGGTTGTCTCCCATGCAAGTACTAAACACGACCGATTGAACTTTACTTCCATTATCGTTCGATCACCTGACCACTCATCTATCAGTGTAGTTTAAAAATTATTGTAAATGGCGGCCATTTAATGTATGGAAATGTTTAAAAATTCTACATCTTTCGAGGGCCACTACGATATTCAAACGGCCTTTTATGACATATTCATTCACTTTCGCGAACTTTTAACAACTGGACTCGATAATATCAAAGAATAGGTAACATGTCCATGTAAATCTGCCAACTTTGCACAAGCTTTTCACAACTTTGTAAGCACTTTGTTAATCACTTTGCGCTTGGGTAGTGGAACAATGTGCCAACATAAATAGCTGTTTTAGACTTTTACATAATTTTGTACTAAATTTAACTGCGGGGTTCTATTTGAAATGACTTAGGGGGGAATATACACGCAAATCCACCAACTTTTCAATCTCTTTTAACATTAAAAATTCTACATCTTTCGAGGGCCACTACGATATTCAAACGGCCGTTTATGACATATTCATTCACTATCGCTAACTTTTAACAATTGCACTTGATAATATCAGAGAATAGGTAACATGTCCATGTAAATCTGCCAACTTTGCACAAGCTTTTCACAACTTTGTTAATCACTTTGCGCTTGGGTAGTGGAACAATGTGCCAACATAAATAGCTGTTTTAGACTTTTACATAATTTTGTACTAAATTTAACTGCGGGGTTCTATATGAAATGACTTAAGGGGAATCTACACGCAAATCCACCAACTTTTCAATCTCTTTTAACATTACAAATTCTACATCTTTCGAGGGCCACTACGATATTCAAATGGGCGTTTATGACATATTTATTCATTTTCGCGAACTTTTAACAATTGCACTTGATATGATCAGAGAATAGGTAACATGTCCATGTAAATCTGCCAACTTTGCACAAGCTTTTCACAACTTTGTATGCACTTTGTTAATTACTTTGCGCTTGGGTAGTGGAACAATGTGCCAACATAAATAGCTGTTTTAGACTTTTACATAATTTTGTTCTAAATTTAACTGCGGGGTTCTATATGAAATGACTTATGGGGAATATACACGCAAATCCACCAACTTTTCAATCGCTTTTAACATTTTTAGTATGTGTTTGTTCATTTTACGGCCGGCTCAAATGACAGTCTGCTAACATGGGAGGTTTCAAATGGATTTTAGTCATGTTTCATACTTTATAACTGCATGGTTCGATATAACAACAACTTAGGTCAAATAAACAAACAAATCTAGCAACTTTGGAATCGATATGGAGAACTTTGCACGCTGTTTTAACAGCTTGGACCAAATAGGTGCAGACTGCAAAAACTCAAAAAAGTGTCACCCTCTGGTTTTCTCAGGTTGTCTCCAATGCAAGTACTAACCACGACCGATTGAACTTTACTTTCATTATCGGTCGATCACCTGACCACTCATCTATCAGTGTCGTTTAAAAATTATTGTAAATGGCGGCCATTTAATGTACGAAAATGTTTAAAAATACTACATCTTTCGAGGGCCACTACGATATTCAAACGGCCTTGTATGACATATTCATTCACTTTCGCGAACTTTTAACAACTGGACTCGATAATATCAGAGAATAGGTAACATGTCCACGTAAATCTGCCAACTTTGCACAAGCTTTTCTCAACTTTGTAAGCACTTTGTTAATCACTTTGCGCTTGGGTAGTGGAACAATGTGCCAACATAAATAGCTGTTTTAGACTTTTACATAATTTTGTACTAAATTTAACTGCGGGGTTCTATATGAAATGACTTAAGGGGAATCTACACGCAAATCCACCAACTTTTCAATCTCTTTTAACATTACAAATTCTACATCTTTCGAGGGCCACTACGATATTCAAATGGGCGTTTATGACATATTTATTCATTTTCGCGAACTTTTAACAATTGCACTTGATATGATCAGAGAATAGGTAACATGTCCATGTAAATCTGCCAACTTTGCACAAGCTTTTCACAACTTTGTATGCACTTTGTTAATTACTTTGCGCTTGGGTAGTGGAACAATGTGCCAACATAAATAGCTGTTTTAGACTTTTACATAATTTTGTTCTAAATTTAACTGCGGGGTTGTATAAGAAATGACTTAGGGGGAATATAGACGCAAATCCACCAACTTTTCAATCTCTTTTAACATTTTTAGTATGTGTCTGTTCATTTTACCGCCGGCTCATATGACAGTCTGCTAACAGGGGAGGTTTCAAATGGATTTCAGTCATTTTTCATACTTTATAACTGCATGGTTCGATATAACAACAACTTAGGTCAAATAAACAAACAAATCTAGCAACTTTGGAATCGATTTGGAGAACTTTGCATGCTGTTTTAACAGCTTGAACCAAATAAGTGCAGACTGCAAAAACTCAAAAAAGTGTCACCCGCTGGTTTTCCCAGGTTGTCTCCCTTGCAAGTACTAACCACGACCGATTGAACTTTACTTCCATTATCGTCGATCACCTGACCACTCATCAATCAGTGTCGTTTAAAAATTATTGTAAATGGCGGCCATTTAATGTATGGAAATGTTTAAAAATTCTACATCTTTCGAGGGCCACTACGATATTCAAACGGCCTTGTATGACATATTCATTCACTTTCGCCAACTTTTAACAACTGGACTCGATAATATCAGAGAATAGGTAACATGTCCATGTAAATCTGCCAACTTTGCACAAGCTTTTCACAACTTTGTAAGCACTTTGTTAATCACTTTGCGCTTGGGTAGTGGAACAATGTGCCAACATAAATAGCTGTTTTAGACTTTTACATAATTTTGTACTAAATTTAACTGCGGGGTTCTATTTGAAATGACTTAGGGGGGAATATACACGCAAATCCACCAACTTTTCAATCTCTTTTAACATTAAAAATTCTACATCTTTCGAGGGCCACTACGATATTCAAACGGCCGTTTATGACATATTCATTCACTATCGCGAACTTTAAACAATTGCACTTGATAATATCAGAGAATAGGTAACATGTCCATGTAAATCTGCCAACTTTGCACAAGCTTTTCACATCTTTGTATGCACTTTGTTAATCACTTTGCGCTTGGGTAGTGGAACAATGTGCCAACATAAATAGCTGTTTTAGACTTTTACATAATTTTGTTCTAAATTTAACTGCGGGGTTGTATATGAAATGACTTAGGGGGAATATAGACGCAAATCCACCAACTTTTCAATCTCTTTTAACATTTTTAGTATGTGTCTGTTCATTTTACCGCCGGCTCATATGACAGTCTGCTAACAGGGGAGGTTTCAAATGGATTTCAGTCATTTTTCATACTTTATAACTGCATGGTTCGATATAACAACAACTTAGGTCAAATAAACAAACAAATCTTGCAACTTTGGAATCGATTTGGAGAACTTTGCACGCTGATTTAACAGCTTGAACCAAATAAGTGCAGACTGCAAAAACTCAAAAAAGTGTCACCCGCTGGTTTTCCCAGGTTGTTTCCCTTGCAAGTACTAACCACGACCGATTGAACTTTACTTCCATTATCGGTCGATCACCTGACCACTCATCAATCAGTGTCGGTTAAAAATTATTGTAAATGGCGGCCATTTAATGTATGGAAATGTTTAAAAATTCTACATCTTTCGAGGGCCACTACGATATTCAAACGGCCTTGTATGACATATTCATTCACTTTCGCCAACTTTTAACAACTGGACTCGATAATATCAGAGAATAGGTAACATGTCCATGTAAATCTGCCAACTTTGCACAAGCTTTTCACAACTTTGTAAGCACTTTGTTAATCACTTTGCGCTTGGGTAGTGGAACAATGTGCCAACATAAATAGCTGTTTTAGACTTTTACATAATGTTGTACTAAATTTAACTGCGGGGTTCTATATGAAACGACTTAGGGGGGAATATACACGCAAATCCACCAACTTTTCAATCTCTTTTAACATTTTAGTATGTGTTTGTTCATTTCACGGTCGGCTCATATGACAGTCTGCTAACAGGTGAGGTTTCAAATGGATTTTAGTCATTTTTCATACTTTATAACTGCATGGTTCGATATAACCACAACTTAGGTCAAGTAAACAAACAAATCTAGCAACTTTGGAATCGATTTGGAGAACTTTCCACGCTGTTTTAACAGCTTGAACCAAATAAGTGCAGACTGCAAAAACTCAAAAAAGTGTCACCCGCTGGTTTTCCCAGGTTGTCTCCCTTGCAAGTACTAACCACGACCGATTGAACTTTACTTCCATTATCGGTCGATCACCTGACCACTCATCAATCAGTGTCGTTTAAAAATTATTGTAAATGGCGGCCATTTAATGTATGGAAATGTTTAAAAATTCTACATCTTTCGAGGGCCACTACGATATTCAAACGGCCTTGTATGACATATTCATTCACTTTCGCCAACTTTTAACAACTGGACACGATAATATCAGAGAATAGGTAACATGTCCATGTAAATCTGCCAACTTTGCACAAGCTTTTCACAACTTTGTAAGCACTTTGTTAATCACTTTGCGCTTGGGTAGTGGAACAATGTGCCAACATAAATAGCTGTTTTAGACTTTTACATAATTTTGTACTAAATTTAACTGCGGGGTTCTATATGAAATGACTTAGGGGGAATATACACGCAAATCCACCAACTTTTCAATCTCTTTTAACATTAAAAATTCTACATCTTTCGAGGGCCACTACGATATTCAAACGGCCGTTTATGACATATTCATTCACTTTCGCGAACTTTTAACAATTGCACTTGATATGATCAGAGAATAGGTAACATGTCCATGTAAATCTGCCAACTTTGCACAAGCTTTTCACAACTTTGTATGCACTTTGTTAATTACTTTGCGCTTGGGTAGTGGAACAATGTGCCAACATAAATAGCTGTTTTAGACTTTTACATAATTTTGTTCTAAATTTAACTGCGGGGTTGTATATGAAATGACTTAGGGGGAATATAGACGCAAATCCACCAACTTTTCAATCTCTTTTAACATTTTTAGTATGTGTCTGTTCATTTTACCGCCGGCTCATATGACAGTCTGCTAACAGGGGAGGTTTCAAATGGATTTCAGTCATTTTTCATACTTTATAACTGCATGGTTCGATATAACAACAACTTAGGTCAAATATACAAACAAATCTTGCAACTTTGGAATCGATTTGGAGAACTTTGCACGCTGATTTAACAGCTTGAACCAAATAAGTGCAGACTGCAAAAACTCAAAAAAGTGTCACCCGCTGGTTTTCCCAGGTTGTCTCCCTTGCAAGTACTAACCACGACCGATTGAACTTTACTTCCATTATCGGTCGATCACCTGACCACTCATCAATCAGTGTCGGTTAAAAATTATTGTAAATGGCGGCCATTTAATGTATGGAAATGTTTAAAAATTCTACATCTTTCGAGGGCCACTACGATATTCAAACGGCCTTGTATGACATATTCATTCACTTTCGCCAACTTTTAACAACTGGACTCGATAATATCAGAGAATAGGTAACATGTCCATGTAAATCTGCCAACTTTGCACAAGCTTTTCACAACTTTGTAAGCACTTTGTTAATCACTTTGCGCTTGGGTAGTGGAACAATGTGCCAACATAAATAGCTGTTTTAGACTTTTACATAATGTTGTACTAAATTTAACTGCGGGGTTCTATATGAAACGACTTAGGGGGGAATATACACGCAAATCCACCAACTTTTCAATCTCTTTTAACATTTTAGTATGTGTTTGTTCATTTCACGGTCGGCTCATATGACAGTCTGCTAACAGGTGAGGTTTCAAATGGATTTTAGTCATTTTTCATACTTTATAACTGCATGGTTCGATATAACCACAACTTAGGTCAAGTAAACAAACAAATCTAGCAACTTTGGAATCGATTTGGAGAACTTTCCACGCTGTTTTAACAGCTTGAACCAAATAAGTGCAGACTGCAAAAACTCAAAAAAGTGTCACCCGCTGGTTTTCCCAGGTTGTCTCCCTTGCAAGTACTAACCACGACCGATTGAACTTTACTTCCATTATCGGTCGATCACCTGACCACTCATCAATCAGTGTCGTTTAAAAATTATTGTAAATGGCGGCCATTTAATGTATGGAAATGTTTAAAAATTCTACATCTTTCGAGGGCCACTACGATATTCAAACGGCCTTGTATGACATATTCATTCACTTTCGCCAACTTTTAACAACTGGACACGATAATATCAGAGAATAGGTAACATGTCCATGTAAATCTGCCAACTTTGCACAAGCTTTTCACAACTTTGTAAGCACTTTGTTAATCACTTTGCGCTTGGGTAGTGGAACAATGTGCCAACATAAATAGCTGTTTTAGACTTTTACATAATTTTGTACTAAATTTAACTGCGGGGTTCTATATGAAATGACTTAGGGGGAATATACACGCAAATCCACCAACTTTTCAATCTCTTTTAACATTAAAAATTCTACATCTTTCGAGGGCCACTACGATATTCAAACGGCCGTTTATGACATATTCATTCACTTTCGCGAACTTTTAACAATTGCACTTGATATGATCAGAGAATAGGTAACATGTCCATGTAAATCTGCCAACTTTGCACAAGCTTTTCACAACTTTGTATGCACTTTGTTAATCACTTTGCGCTTGGGTAGTGGAACAATGTGCCAACATAAATAACTGTTTTAGACTTTTACATAATGTTGTACTAAATTTAACTGCGGGGTTTTATATGAAACGACTTAGGGGGGAACATACACGCAAATCCACCAACTTTTCAATCTCTTTTAACATTTTTAGTCTGTGTTTGTTCATTTTACGGCCGGCTCATATGACAGTCTGCTAACATGGGAGGTTTCAAATGGATTTTAGTCATTTTTCATACTTTATAAGTGCATGGTTCGATATAACAACAACTTAGGTCAAATAAACAAACAAATCTAGCAACTTTGGAATCGATTTGGAGAACTTTGCACGCTGTTTTAACAGCTTGGACCAAATAGGTGCAGACTACAAAAACTCAAAAAAGTGTCACCCGCTGGTTTTCCCAGGTTGTCTCCCATGCAAGTACTAACCACAACCGATTGAACTTTACTTCCATTATCGGTCGATCACCTGACCACTCATCAATTAGTGTCGTTTAAAAATTATCGTAAATGGCGGCCATTTTAATATATGGAAATGTTTAAAAATTCTACATCTTTCGAGGGCCACTACGATATTCAAACGGCCTTTTATTACATATTCATTCACATTCGCAAACTTTTAACAACTGGACTCGATAATATAAGAGAATAGGTAACATTTCCATGTAAATCTGCCATCTTTGCACAAGCTTTTCTCAACTTTGTAATCACTTTGTTAATCACTTTGTGCTTGGTTAGTGGAACAATGTGCCAACATAAATAGCTGTTTTAGACTTTTACATAATGTTGTAGTAAATTTAACTGCGGGGTTTTATATGAAATGACTTAGGGGGGAATATACACGCAAATCCACCAACTTTTCAATCTCTTTTAACATTTTAGTTTGTGTTTGTTCATTCCACGGCCGGCTCATATGACAGTCTGCTAACAAGAGAGGTTTCAAATGGATTTTAGTCATTTTTCATACTTTATAAGTGCATAGTTCGATATAACAACTACTTAGGTCAATAAACAAACAAATCTAGCAAATTTGGAATCGATTTGGAGAACTTTGCACGCTGTTTTAACAGCTTGAACCAAATAGGTGCAGACTGCAAAAACTCAAAAAAGTGTCACCCGCTGGTTTTCCCAGGTTGTCTCCCATGCAAGTACTAAACACGACCGATTGAACTTTACTTCCATTATCGTTCGATCACCTGACCACTCATCTATCAGTGTAGTTTAAAAATTATTGTAAATGGCGGCCATTTAATGTATGGAAATGTTTAAAAATTCTACATCTTTCGAGGGCCACTACGATATTCAAACGGCCTTTTATGACATATTCATTCACTTTCGCGAACTTTTAACAACTGGACTCGATAATATCAAAGAATAGGTAACATGTCCATGTAAATCTGCCAACTTTGCACAAGCTTTTCACAACTTTGTAAGCACTTTGTTAATCACTTTGCGCTTGGGTAGTGGAACAATGTGCCAACATAAATAGCTGTTTTAGACTTTTACATAATTTTGTACTAAATTTAACTGCGGGGTTCTATTTGAAATGACTTAGGGGGGAATATACACGCAAATCCACCAACTTTTCAATCTCTTTTAACATTAAAAATTCTACATCTTTCGAGGGCCACTACGATATTCAAACGGCCGTTTATGACATATTCATTCACTATCGCGAACTTTAAACAATTGCACTTGATAATATCAGAGAATAGGTAACATGTCCATGTAAATCTGCCAACTTTGCACAAGCTTTTCACAACTTTGTAAGCACTTTGTTAATCTCTTTGCGCTTGGGTAGTGGAACAATGTGCCAACATAAATAGCTGTTTTAGACTTTTACATAATTTTGTACTAAATTTAACTGCGGGGTTCTATATGAAATGACTTATGGGGAATATACACGCAAATCCACCAACTTTTCAATCGCTTTTAACATTTTTAGTATGTGTTTGTTCATTTTACGGCCGGCCCAAATGACAGTCTGCTAACATGGGAGGTTTCAAATGGATTTTAGTCATGTTTCATACTTTATAACTGCATGGTTCGATATAACAACAACTTAGGTCAAATAAACAAACAAATCTAGCAACTTTGGAATCGATATGGAGAACTTTGCACGCTGTTTTAACAGCTTGGACCAAATAGGTGCAGACTGCAAAAACTCAAAAAAGTGTCACCCTCTGGTTTTCTCAGGTTGTCTCCAATGCAAGTACTAACCACGACCGATTGAACTTTACTTTCATTATCGGTCGATCACCTGACCACTCATCTATCAGTGTCGTTTAAAAATTATTGTAAATGGCGGCCATTTAATGTACGAAAATGTTTAAAAATACTACATCTTTCGAGGGCCACTACGATATTCAAACGGCCTTGCATGACATATTCATTCACTTTCGCGAACTTTTAACAACTGGACTCGATAATATCAGAGAATAGGTAACATGTCCATGTAAATCTGCCAACTTTGCACAAGCTTTTCTCAACTTTGTAAGCACTTTGTTAATCACTTTGCGCTTGGGTAGTGGAACAATGTGCCAACATAAATAGCTGTTTTAGACTTTTACATAATTTTGTACTAAATTTAACTGCGGGGTTCTATATGAAATGACTTAAGGGGAATCTACACGCAAATCCACCAACTTTTCAATCTCTTTTAACATTACAAATTCTACATCTTTCGAGGGCCACTACGATATTCAAATGGGCGTTTATGACATATTTATTCATTGTCGCGAACTTTTAACAATTGCACTTGATATGATCAGAGAATAGGTAACATGTCCATGTAAATCTGCCAACTTTGCACAAGCTTTTCACAACTTTGTATGCACTTTGTTAATTACTTTGCGCTTGGGTAGTGGAACAATGTGCCAACATAAATAGCTGTTTTAGACTTTTACATAATTTTGTTCTAAATTTAACTGCGGGGTTGTATATGAAATGACTTAGGGGGAATATAGACGCAAATCCACCAACTTTTCAATCTCTTTTAACATTTTTAGTATGTGTCTGTTCATTTTACCGCCGGCTCATATGACAGTCTGCTAACAGGGGAGGTTTCAAATGGATTTCAGTCATTTTTCATACTTTATAACTGCATGGTTCGATATAACAACAACTTAGGTCAAATAAACAAACAAATCTTGCAACTTTGGACTTGATTTGGAGAACTTTGCACGCTGATTTAACAGCTTGAACCAAATAAGTGCAGACTGCAAAAACTCAAAAAAGTGTCACCCGCTGGTTTTCCCAGGTTGTCTCCCTTGCAAGTACTAACCACGACCGATTGAACTTTACTTCCATTATCGGTCGATCACCTGACCACTCATCAATCAGTGTCGGTTAAAAATTATTGTAAATGGCGGCCATTTAATGTATGGAAATGTTTAAAAATTCTACGTCTTTCGAGGGCCACTACGATATTCAAACGGCCTTGTATGACATATTCATTCACTTTCGCGAACTTTTAACAACTGGACTCGATAATATCAGAGAATAGGTAACATGTCCATGTAAATCTGCCAACTTTGCACAAGCTTTTCTCAACTTTGTAAGCACTTTGTTAATCACTTTGCGCTTGGGTAGTGGAACAATGTGCCAACATAAATAGCTGTTTTAGACTTTTACATAATTTTGTACTAAATTTAACTGCGGGGTTCTATATGAAATGACTTAAGGGGAATCTACACGCAAATCCACCAACTTTTCAATCTCTTTTAACATTACAAATTCTACATCTTTCGAGGGCCACTACGATATTCAAATGGGCGTTTATGACATATTTATTCATTGTCGCGAACTTTTAACAATTGCACTTGATATGATCAGAGAATAGGTAACATGTCCATGTAAATCTGCCAACTTTGCACAAGCTTTTCACAACTTTGTATGCACTTTGTTAATTACTTTGCGCTTGGGTAGTGGAACAATGTGCCAACATAAATAGCTGTTTTAGACTTTTACATAATTTTGTTCTAAATTTAACTGCGGGGTTGTATATGAAATGACTTAGGGGGAATATAGACGCAAATCCACCAACTTTTCAATCTCTTTTAACATTTTTAGTATGTGTCTGTTCATTTTACCGCCGGCTCATATGACAGTCTGCTAACAGGGCAGGTTTCAAATGGATTTCAGTCATTTTTCATACTTTATAACTGCATGGTTCGATATAACAACAACTTAGGTCAAATAAACAAACAAATCTTGCAACTTTGGACTCGATTTGGAGAACTTTGCACGCTGATTTAACAGCTTGAACCAAATAAGTGCAGACTGCAAAAACTCAAAAAAGTGTCACCCGCTGGTTTTCCCAGGTTGTCTCCCTTGCAAGTACTAACCACGACCGATTGAACTTTACTTCCATTATCGGTCGATCACCTGACCACTCATCAATCAGTGTCGGTTAAAAATTATTGTAAATGGCGGCCATTTAATGTATGGAAATGTTTAAAAATTCTACATCTTTCGAGGGCCACTACGGTATTCAAACGGCCTTGTATGACATATTCATTCACTTTCGCCAACTTTTAACAACTGGACACGATAATATCAGAGAATAGGTAACATGTCCATGTAAATCTGCCAACTTTGCACAAGCTTTTCTCAACTTTGTAAGCACTTTGTTAATCACTTTGTGCTTGGGTAGTGGAACAATGTGCCAACATAAATAGCTGTTTTAGACTTTTACATAATGTTGTAGTAAATTTAACTGCGGGGTTTTATATGAAATGACTTAGGGGGGAATATACACGCAAATCCACCAACTTTTCAATCTCTTTTAACATTTTAGTTTGTGTTTGTTCATTCCACGGCCGGCTCATATGACAGTCTGCTAACAAGAGAGGTTTCAAATGGATTTTAGTCATTTTTCATACTTTATAAGTGCATAGTTCGATATAACAACTACTTAGGTCAAATAAACAAACAAATCTAGCAACTTTGGAATCGATTTGGAGAACTTTGCACGCTGTTTTAACAGCTTGAACCAAATAAGTGCAGACTGCAAAAACTCAAAAAAGTGTCACCCGCTGGTTTTCCCAGGTTGTCTCCCTTGCAAGTACTAACCACGACCGATTGAACTTTACTTCCATTATCGGCCGATCACCTGACCACTCATCAATCAGTGTCGTTTAAAAATTATTGTAAATGGCGGCCATTTAATGTATGGAAATGTTTAAAAATTCTACATCTTTCGAGGGCCATTACGATATTCAAACGGCCTTGTATGACATATTCATTCACTTTCGCCAACTTTTAACAACTGGACTCGATAATATCAGAGAATAGGTAACATGTCCATGTAAATCTGCCAACTTTGCACAAGCTTTTCACAACTTTGTAAGCACTTTGTTAATCACTTTGCGCTTGGGTAGTGGAACAATGTGCCAACATAAATAGCTGTTTTAGACTTTTACATAATTTTGTACTAAATTTAACTGCAGGGTTCTATATGAAATGACTCATGGGGAATATACACGCAAATCCACCAACTTTTCAATCTCTTTAACATTTTTAGTATGTGTTTGTTCATTTTACCGCCGGCTCATATGACAGTCTGCTAACAAGGGGGGGGGGTTTCAAATGGATTTCAGTCATTTTTCATACTTTATACGTGCATGGTTCGATATAACAACAACTTAGGTCAAATAAACAAACAAATCTAGCAAATTTGGAATCGATTTGGAGAACTTTGCACGCTGTTTTAACAGCTTGAACCAAATAGGTGCAGACTGCAAAAACTCAAAAAAGTGTCACCCGCTGGTTTTCCCAGGTTGTCTCCCATGCAAGTACTAAACACGACCGATTGAACTTTACTTCCATTATCGTTCGATCACCTGACCACTCATCTATCAGTGTAGTTTAAAAATTATTGTAAATGGCGGCCATTTAATGTATGGAAATGTTTAAAAATTCTACATCTTTCGAGGGCCACTACGATATTCAAACGGCCTTTTATGACATATTCATTCACTTTCGCGAACTTTTAACAACTGGACTCGATAATATCAAAGAATAGGTAACATGTCCATGTAAATCTGCCAACTTTGCACAAGCTTTTCACAACTTTGTAAGCACTTTGTTAATCACTTTGCGCTTGGGTAGTGGAACAATGTGCCAACATAAATAGCTGTTTTAGACTTTTACATAATTTTGTACTAAATTTAACTGCGGGGTTCTATTTGAAATGACTTAGGGGGGAATATACACGCAAATCCACCAACTTTTCAATCTCTTTTAACATTAAAAATTCTACATCTTTCGAGGGCCACTACGATATTCAAACGGCCGTTTATGACATATTCATTCACTATCGCGAACTTTAAACAATTGCACTTGATAATATCAGAGAATAGGTAACATGTCCATGTAAATCTGCCAACTTTGCACAAGCTTTTCACAACATTGTAAGCACTTTGTTAATCACTTTGCGCTTGGGTAGTGGAACAATGTGCCAACATAAATAGCTGTTTTAGACTTTTACATAATTTTGTACTAAATTTAACTGCGGGGTTCTATATGAAATGACTTATGGGGAATATACACGCAAATCCACCAACTTTTCAATCGCTTTTAACATTTTTAGTATGTGTTTGTTCATTTTACGGCCGGCCCAAATGACAGTCTGCTAACATGGGAGGTTTCAAATGGATTTTAGTCATGTTTCATACTTTATAACTGCATGGTTCGATATAACAACAACTTAGGTCAAATAAACAAACAAATCTAGCAACTTTGGAATCGATATGGAGAACTTTGCACGCTGTTTTAACAGCTTGGACCAAATAGGTGCAGACTGCAAAAACTCAAAAAAGTGTCACCCTCTGGTTTTCTCAGGTTGTCTCCAATGCAAGTACTAACCACGACCGATTGAACTTTACTTTCATTATCGGTCGATCACCTGACCACTCATCTATCAGTGTCGTTTAAAAATTATTGTAAATGGCGGCCATTTAATGTACGAAAATGTTTAAAAATACTACATCTTTCGAGGGCCACTACGATATTCAAACGGCCTTGTATGACATATTCATTCACTTTCGCGAACTTTTAACAACTGGACTCGATAATATCAGAGAATAGGTAACATGTCCATGTAAATCTGCCAACTTTGCACAAGCTTTTCTCAACTTTGTAAGCACTTTGTTAATCACTTTGCGCTTGGGTAGTGGAACAATGTGCCAACATAAATAGCTGTTTTAGACTTTTACATAATTTTGTACTAAATTTAACTGCGGGGTTCTATATGAAATGACTTAAGGGGAATCTACACGCAAATCCACCAACTTTTCAATCTCTTTTAACATTACAAATTCTACATCTTTCGAGGGCCACTACGATATTCAAATGGGCGTTTATGACATATTTATTCATTGTCGCGAACTTTTAACAATTGCACTTGATATGATCAGAGAATAGGTAACATGTCCATGTAAATCTGCCAACTTTGCACAAGCTTTTCACAACTTTGTATGCACTTTGTTAATTACTTTGCGCTTGGGTAGTGGAACAATGTGCCAACATAAATAGCTGTTTTAGACTTTTACATAATTTTGTTCTAAATTTAACTGCGGGGTTGTATATGAAATGACTTAGGGGGAATATAGACGCAAATCCACCAACTTTTCAATCTCTTTTAACATTTTTAGTATGTGTCTGTTCATTTTACCGCCGGCTCATATGACAGTCTGCTAACAGGGGAGGTTTCAAATGGATTTCAGTCATTTTTCATACTTTATAACTGCATGGTTCGATATAACAACAACTTAGGTCAAATAAACAAACAAATCTTGCAACTTTGGACTTGATTTGGAGAACTTTGCACGCTGATTTAACAGCTTGAACCAAATAAGTGCAGACTGCAAAAACTCAAAAAAGTGTCACCCGCTGGTTTTCCCAGGTTGTCTCCCTTGCAAGTACTAACCACGACCGATTGAACTTTACTTCCATTATCGGTCGATCACCTGACCACTCATCAATCAGTGTCGGTTAAAAATTATTGTAAATGGCGGCCATTTAATGTATGGAAATGTTTAAAAATTCTACGTCTTTCGAGGGCCACTACGATATTCAAACGGCCTTGTATGACATATTCATTCACTTTCGCGAACTTTTAACAACTGGACTCGATAATATCAGAGAATAGGTAACATGTCCATGTAAATCTGCCAACTTTGCACAAGCTTTTCTCAACTTTGTAAGCACTTTGTTAATCACTTTGCGCTTGGGTAGTGGAACAATGTGCCAACATAAATAGCTGTTTTAGACTTTTACATAATTTTGTACTAAATTTAACTGCGGGGTTCTATATGAAATGACTTAAGGGGAATCTACACGCAAATCCACCAACTTTTCAATCTCTTTTAACATTACAAATTCTACATCTTTCGAGGGCCACTACGATATTCAAATGGGCGTTTATGACATATTTATTCATTGTCGCGAACTTTTAACAATTGCACTTGATATGATCAGAGAATAGGTAACATGTCCATGTAAATCTGCCAACTTTGCACAAGCTTTTCACAACTTTGTATGCACTTTGTTAATTACTTTGCGCTTGGGTAGTGGAACAATGTGCCAACATAAATAGCTGTTTTAGACTTTTACATAATTTTGTTCTAAATTTAACTGCGGGGTTGTATATGAAATGACTTAGGGGGAATATAGACGCAAATCCACCAACTTTTCAATCTCTTTTAACATTTTTAGTATGTGTCTGTTCATTTTACCGCCGGCTCATATGACAGTCTGCTAACAGGGGAGGTTTCAAATGGATTTCAGTCATTGTTCATACTTTATAACTGCATGGTTCGATATAACAACAACTTAGGTCAAATAAACAAACAAATCTAGCAACTTTGGAATCGATTTGGAGAACTTTGCACGCTGTTTTAACAGCTTGAACCAAATAAGTGCAGACTGCAAAAACTCAAAAAAGTGTCACCCGCTGGTTTTTCCAGGTTGTCTCCCTTGCAAGTACTAACCACGACCGATTGAACTTTACTTCCATTATCGGCCGATCACCTGACCACTCATCAATCAGTGTCGTTTAAAAATTATTGTAAATGGCGGCCATTTAATGTATGGAAATGTTTAAAAATTCTACATCTTTCGAGGGCCATTACGATATTCAAACGGCCTTGTATGACATATTCATTCACTTTCGCCAACTTTTAACAACTGGACTCGATAATATCAGAGAATAGGTAACATGTCCATGTAAATCTGCCAACTTTGCACAAGCTTTTCACAACTTTGTAAGCACTTTGTTAATCACTTTGCGCTTGGGTAGTGGAACAATGTGCCAACATAAATAGCTGTTTTAGACTTTTACATAATTTTGTACTAAATTTAACTGCGGGGTTCTATATGAAATGACTTAGGGGGAATATACACGCAAATCCACCAACTTTTCAATCTCTTTTAACATTAAAAATTCTACATCTTTCGAGGGCCACTACGATATTCAAACGGCCGTTTATGACATATTCATTCACTTTCGCGAACTTTTAACAATTGCACTTGTTATGATCAGAGAATAGGTAACATGTCCATGTAAATCTGCAAACTTTGCACAAGCTTTTCCTAACTTTGTATGCACTTTGTTAATTACTTTGCGCTTGGGTAGTGGAACAATGTGCCAACATAAATAGCTGTTTTAGACTTTTACATAATTTTGTTCTAAATTTAACTGCGGGGTTGTATATGAAATGACTTAGGGGGAATATAGACGCAAATCCACCAACTTTTCAATCTCTTTTAACATTTTTAGTATGTGTCTGTTCATTTTACCGCCGGCTCATATGACAGTCTGCTAACAGGGGAGGTTTCAAATGGATTTCAGTCATTTTTCATACTTTATAACTGCATGGTTCGATATAACAACAACTTAGGTCAAATAAACAAACAAATCTAGCAACTTTGGAATCGATTTGGAGAACTTTGCACGCTGTTTTAACAGCTTGAACCAAATAAGTGCAGACTGCAAAAACTCAAAAAAGTGTCACCCGCTGGTTTTTCCAGGTTGTCTCCCTTGCAAGTACTAACCACGACCGATTGAACTTTACTTCCATTATCGGCCGATCACCTGACCACTCATCAATCAGTGTCGTTTAAAAATTATTGTAAATGGCGGCCATTTAATGTATGGAAATGTTTAAAAATTCTACATCTTTCGAGGGCCATTACGATATTCAAACGGCCTTGTATGACATATTCATTCACTTTCGCCAACTTTTAACAACTGGACTCGATAATATCAGAGAATAGGTAACATGTCCATGTAAATCTGCCAACTTTGCACAAGCTTTTCACAACTTTGTAAGCACTTTGTTAATCACTTTGCGCTTGGGTAGTGGAACAATGTGCCAACATAAATAGCTGTTTTAGACTTTTACATAATTTTGTACTAAATTTAACTGCGGGGTTCTATATGAAATGACTTAGGGGGAATATACACGCAAATCCACCAACTTTTCAATCTCTTTTAACATTAAAAATTCTACATCTTTCGAGGGCCACTACGATATTCAAACGGCCGTTTATGACATATTCATTCACTTTCGCGAACTTTTAACAATTGCACTTGTTATGATCAGAGAATAGGTAACATGTCCATGTAAATCTGCAAACTTTGCACAAGCTTTTCCTAACTTTGTATGCACTTTGTTAATCACTTTGCGCTTGGGTAGTGGAACAATGTGCCAACATAAATAGCTGTTTTAAACTTTTACATAATGTTGTACTAAATTTAACTGCGGGGTTCTATATGAAATGTCTTAGGGGGGAATATACTCGCAAATCCACCAACTTTTCAATTTCTTTTAACATTTTAGTATGTGTTTATTCATTTCATTGCCGGCTCATATGACAGTCTGCTAACATGGGAGGTTTCAAATGGATTTCAGTCATTTTTCATACTTTATAACTGCATGGTTCGATATAACAACAACTTAGGTCAAATAAACAAACAAATCTTGCAACTTTGGACTCGATTTGGAGAACTTTGCACGCTGATTTAACAGCTTGAACCAAATAAGTGCAGACTGCAAAAACTCAAAAAAGTGTCACCCGCTGGTTTTCCCAGGTTGTCTCCCTTGCAAGTACTAACCACGACCGATTGAACTTTACTTCCATTATCGATCGATCACCTGACCACTCATCAATCAGTGTCGGTTAAAAATTATTGTAAATGGCGGCCATTTAATGTATGGAAATGTTTAAAAATTCTACATCTTTCGAGGGCCACTACGATATTCAAACGGCCTTGTATGACATATTCATTCACTTTCGCCAACTTTTAACAACTGGACTCGATAATATCAGAGAATAGGTAACATGTCCATGTAAATCTGCCAACTTTGCACAAGCTTTTCACAACTTTGTAAGCACTTTGTTAATCACTTTGCGCTTGGGTAGTGGAACAATGTGCCAACATAAATAGCTGTTTTAGACTTTTACATAATTTTGTACTAAATTTAACTGCGGGGTTCTATATGAAACGACTTAGGGGGGAATATACACGCAAATCCACCAACTTTTCAATCTCTTTTATCATTAAAAATTCTACATCTTTCGAGGGCCACTACGATATTCAAACGGCCGTTTATGACATATTCATTCACTTTCGCGAACTTTTAACAATTGCACTTGATATGATCAGAGAATAGGTAACATGTCCATGTAAATCTGCCAACTTTGCACAAGCTTTTCACAACTTTGTATGCACTTTGTTAATCACTTTGCGCTTGGGTAGTGGAACAATGTGCCAACATAAATAACTGTTTTAGACTTTTACATAATGTTGTACTAAATTTAACTGCGGGGTTTTATATGAAACGACTTAGGGGGGAACATACACGCAAATCCACCAACTTTTCAATCTCTTTTAACATTTTTAGTATGTGTTTGTTCATTTTACGGCCGGCTCATATGACAGTCTGCTAACATGGGAGGTTTCAAATGGATTTTAGTCATTTTTCATACTTTATAAGTGCATGGTTCGATATAACAACAACTTAGGTCAAATAAACAAACAAATCTAGCAACTTTAGAATCGATTTGGAGAACTTTGCACGCTGTTTTAACAGCTTGGACCAAATAGGTGCAGACTACAAAAACTCAAAAAAGTGTCACCCGCTGGTTTTCCCAGGTTGTCTCCCATGCAAGTACTAACCACGACCGATTAAACTTTACTTCCATTATCGGTCGATCACCTGACCACTCATCAATTAGTGTCGTTTAAAAATTATCGTAAATGGCGGCCATTTTAATATATGGAAATGTTTAAAAATTCTACATCTTTCGAGGGCCACTACGATATTCAAACGGCCTTTTATTACATATTCATTCACATTCGCAAACTTTTAACAACTGGACTCGATAATATAAGAGAATAGGTAACATTTCCATGTAAATCTGCCATCTTTGCACAAGCTTTTCTCAACTTTGTAATCACTTTGTTAATCACTTTGTGCTTGGTTAGTGGAACAATGTGCCAACATAAATAGCTGTTTTAGACTTTTACATAATGTTGTAGTAAATTTAACTGCGGGGTTTTATATGAAATGACTTAGGGGGAATATACACGCAAATCCACCAACTTTTCAATCTCTTTTAACATTTTAGTTTGTGTTTGTTCATTTCACGGCCGGCTCATATGACAGTCTGCTAACAAGAGAGGTTTCAAATGGATTTTAGTCATTTTTCATACTTTATAAGTGCATAGTTCGATATAACAACAACTTAGGTCAAATAAACAAACAAATCTAGCAACTTTGGAATCGATTTGGAGAACTTTGCACGCTGTTTTAACAGCTTGAACCAAATAAGTGCAGACTGCAAAAACTCAAAAAAGTGTCACCCGCTGGTTTTCCCAGGTTGTCTCCCTTGCAAGTACTAACCACGGCCGATTGAACTTTACTTCCATTATCGGCCGATCACCTGACCACTCATCAATCAGTGTCGTTTAAAAATTATTGTAAATGGCGGCCATTTAATGTATGGAAATGTTTAAAAATTCTACATCTTTCGAGGGCCATTACGATATTCAAACGGCCTTGTATGACATATTCATTCACTTTCGCCAACTTTTAACAACTGGACTCGATAATATCAGAGAATAGGTAACATGTCCATGTAAATCTGCCAACTTTGCACAAGCTTTTCACAACTTTGTAAGCACTTTGTTAATCACTTTGCGCTTGGGTAGTGGAACAATGTGCCAACATAAATAGCTGTTTTAGACTTTTACATAATTTTGTACTAAATTTAACTGCGGGGTTCTATATGAAATGACATAGAGGGAATATACACGCAAATCCACCAACTTTTCAATCTCTTTTAACATTAAAAATTCTACATCTTTCGAGGGCCACTACGATATTCAAACGGCCGTTTATGACATATTCATTCACTTTCGCGAACTTTTAACAATTGCACTTGTTATGATCAGAGAATAGGTAACATGTCCATGTAAATCTGCAAACTTTGCACAAGCTTTTCACAACTTTGTATGCACTTTGTTAATCACTTTGCGCTTGGGTAGTGGAACAATGTGCCAACATAAATAGCTGTTTTAAACTTTTACATAATGTTGTACTAAATTTAACTGCGGGGTTCTATATGAAATGTTTTAGGGGGGAATATACTCGCAAATCCACCAACTTTTCAATCTCTTTTAACATTTTAGTATGTGTTTATTCATTTCATTGCCGGCTCATATGACAGTCTGCTAACATGGGAGGTTTCAAATGGATTTTAGTCATTTTTCATACTTTATAACTGCATGGTTCGATATAACAACAACTTAATCACTTTGCGCTTGGGTTGTGAAACAATGTGCCAACATAAATAGCTGTTTTAGACTTTTACATAATGTTGTACTAAATTTAACTGCGGGGCTCTATATGAAATGACTTAGGGGGAATATACACGCAAATCCACCAACTTTTCAATCCTTTTAACATTTTTAGTATGTGTTTGTTCATTTTACGGCCGGCTCATATGACAGTCTGCTAACATGGGAGGTTTCAAATGGATTTTACTCATTTTTCATACTTTATAAGTGCATGGTTCGATATAACAACAACTTAGGTCAAATAAACAAACAAATCTAGCAACTTTGGAATCGATTTGGAGAACTTTGCACGCTGTTTTAACAGCTTGGACCAAATAGGTGCAGACTACAAAAACTCAAAAAAGTGTCACCCGCTGGTTTTCCCAGGTTGTCTCCCATTCAAGTACTAACCACGACCGATTGAACTTTACTTCCATTATCGGTCGATCACCTGACCACTCATCAATTAGTGTCGTTTAAAAATTATCGTAAATGGCGGCCATTTTAATATATGGAAATGTTTAAAAATTCTACATCTTTCGAGGGCCACTACGATATTCAAACGGCCTTTTATGATATATTCATTCACTTTCGCGAACTTTTAACAACTGGACTCGATAATATAAGAGAATAGGTAACATTTCCATGTAAATCTGCCATCTTTGCACAAGCTTTTCACAACTTTGTAATCACTTTGTTAATCACTTTGTGGTTGGGTAGTGGAACAATGTGCCAACATAAATAGCTGTTTTAGACTTTTACATAATATTCTACTAAATTTAACTGCGGGGTTCTATATGAAATTACTTAGGGGGAATATACACGCAAATCCACCAACTTTTCAATCCTTTTAACATTTTTAGTATGTGTTTGTTCATTTCACGGCCGGCTCATGTGACAGTCTGCTAACATGGAAGGTTTCAAATGGATTTTCGTCATTTTTCATACTTTATTACTGCATGGATCGATATAGCAACAACTTAGTTCAATAAACAAACAAATCTAGCAACTTTGGAATCGATTTGGAGAACTTTGCACGCTGTTTTAACAGCTTGGACCAAATAGGTGCAGACTGCAAAAAGTCAAAAAAGTGTCACCCGCTGGTTTTCCCAGGTTGTCTCCCATGCAAGTACTAACTCGACCGATTGAACTTTACATCCATTATCGGTCGATCACCTGACCACTCATCTATCAGTGTCGTTTACAAATTATGGTAATGTTTAAAAATTCTACATCTTTCGAGGGCCACTACGATATTCAAACGGCCTTTTATGATATATTCATTCACTTTCGCGAACTTTTAACAACTGGACTCGATAATATAAGAGAATAGGTAACATTTCCATGTAAATCTGCCATCTTTGCACAAGCTTTTCACAACTTTGTAATCACTTTGTTAATCACTTTGTGGTTGGGTAGTGGAACAATGTGCCAACATAAATAGCTGTTTTAGACTTTTACATAATATTCTACTAAATTTAACTGCGGGGTTCTATATGAAATTACTTAGGGGGAATATACACGCAAATCCACCAACTTTTCAATCCTTTTAACATTTTTAGTATGTGTTTGTTCATTTCACGGCCGGCTCATGTGACAGTCTGCTAACATGGAAGGTTTCAAATGGATTTTCGTCATTTTTCATACTTTATTACTGCATGGATCGATATAGCAACAACTTAGTTCAATAAACAAACAAATCTAGCAACTTTGGAATCGATTTGGAGAACTTTGCACGCTGTTTTAACAGCTTGGACCAAATAGGTGCAGACTGCAAAAAGTCAAAAAAGTGTCACCCGCTGGTTTTCCCAGGTTGTCTCCCATGCAAGTACTAACTCGACCGATTGAACTTTACATCCATTATCGGTCGATCACCTGACCACTCATCTATCAGTGTCGTTTACAAATTATGGTAATGTTTAAAAATTCTACATCTTTCGAGGGCCACTACGATATTCAAACGGCCTTTTATGATATATTCATTCACTTTCGCGAACTTTTAACAACTGGACTCGATAATATAAGAGAATAGGCAACATTTCCATGTAAATCTGCCATCTTTGCACAAGCTTTTCACAACTTTGTAATCACTTTGTTAATCACTTTGTGGTTGGGTAGTGGAACAATGTGCCAACATAAATAGCTGTTTTAGACTTTTACATAATATTGTACTAAATTTAACTGCGGGGTTCTATATGAAATTACTTAGGGGGAATATACACGCAAATCCACCAACTTTTCAATCCTTTTAACATTTTTAGTATGTGTTTGTTCATTTCACGGCCGGCTCATGTGACAGTCTGCTAACATGGGAGGTTTCAAATGGATTTTCGTCATTTTTCATACTTTATTACTGCATGGATCGATATAGCAACAACTTAGTTCAATAAACAAACAAATCTAGCAACTTTGGAATCGATTTGGAGAACTTTGCACGCTGTTTTAACAGCTTGGACCAAATAGGTGCAGACTGCAAAAAGTCAAAAAAGTGTCACCCGCTGGTTTTCTCAGGTTGTCTCCCATGCAAGTACTAACTCGACCGCTTGAACTTTACTTCCATTATCGGTGGATCACCTGACCACTCATCAATTAGTGTGGTTTAAAAATTATCGTAAATGGCGGCCATTTTAATATATGGAAATGTTTAAAAATTCTACATCTTTCGAGGGCCACTACGATATTCAAACGGCCTTTTATGATATATTCATTCACTTTCGCGAACTTTTAACAACTGGACTCGATAATATAAGAGAATAGGTAACATTTCCATGTAAATCTGCCATCTTTGCACAAGCTTTTCACAACTTTGTAATCACTTTGTTAATCACTTTGTGGTTGGGTAGTGGAACAATGTGCCAACATAAATAGCTGTTTTAGACTTTTACATAATATTGTACTAAATTTAACTGCGGGGTTCTATATGAAATTACTTAGGGGGAATATACACGCAAATCCACCAACTTTTCAATCTCTTTGAACATTTTTAGTATGTGTTTGTTCATTTTACGGCCGGCTCATATGACAGTCTGCTAACATGGGAGGTTTCAAATGGATTTTAGTCATTTTTCATACTTTATAACTGCATGGATCGATATAACAACAACTTAGTTCAATAAACAAACAAATCTAGCAACTTTGGAATCGATTTGGAGAACTTTGCACGCTGTTTTAACAGCTTGGAACAAATAGGTGCAGACTGCAAAAAGTCAAAAAAGTGTCACCCGCTGGTTTTCCCAGGTTGTCTCCCATGCAAGTACTAACTCGACCGATTGAACTTTACTTCCATTATCGGTCGATCACCTGACCACTCATCTATCAGTGTCGTTTACAAATTATGGAAATGTTTAAAATTTCTACATCTTTCGAGGGCCACTACGATATTCAAACGGCCTTTTATGACATATTCATTCACATTCGCAAACTTTTAACAACTGGACTCGATAATATAAGAGAATAGGTAACATTTCCATGTAAATCTGCCATCTTTGCACAAGCTTTTCTCAACTTTGTAATCACTTTGTTAATCACTTTGTGCTTGGGTAGTGGAACAATGTGCCAACATAAATAGCTGTTTTAGACTTTGACATAATGTTGTAGTAAATTTAACTGCGGGGTTCTATATGAAATGACTTAGGGGGGAATATACACGCAAATCCACCAACTTTTCAATCTCTTTTAACATTTTAAGTATGTGTTTGTTCATTTCATTGCCGGCTCATATGACAGTCTGCTAACATGGGAGGTTTCAAATGGATTTTAGTCATTTTTCATACTTTATAACTGCATGGTTCGATATAACAACAACTTAGGTCAAATAAACAAACAAATCTAGCAACTTTGGAATCGATTTGGAGAACTTTGCACGCTGTTTTAACAGCTTGGACCAAATAGGTGCAGAGTGCAAAAACTCAAAAAAGTGTCACCCGCTGGTTTTCCCAGGTTGTCTCCCATGCAAGTACTAACCATGACCGATTAAACTTTACTTCCATTATCGGTCCGTCAACTGACCACTCATCTATCAGTGTCGTTTAAAAATCATCGTAAATGGCGGCTATTTAATGTATGGAAATGTTTAAAAATTCTACATCTTTCGAGGGCCACTACGATATTCAAACGGCCTTTTATGACATATTCATTCTCATTCGCAAACTTTTAACAACTGGACTCGATAATATAAGAGAATAGGTAACATTTCCATGTAAATCTGCCATCTTTGCACAAGCTTTTCTCAACTTTGTAATCACTTTGTTAATCACTTTGTGGTTGGGTAGTGGAACAATGTGCCAACATAAATAGCTGTTTTAGACTTTTACATAATATTGTACTAAATTTAACTGCGGGGTTCTATATGAAATTACTTAGGGGGAATATACACGCAAATCCACCAACTTTTCAATCTCTTTTACCATTTTTAGTATGTGTTTGTTCATTTTACGGCCGGCTCATATGACAGTCTGCTAACATGGGAGGTTTCAAATGGATTTTAGTCATTTTTCATACTTTATTACTGCATGGATCGATATAGCAACAACTTAGTTCAATAAACAAACAAATCTAGCAACTTTGGAATCGATTTGGAGAACTTTGCACGCTGTTTTAACAGCTTGGACCAAATAGGTGCAGACTGCAAAAAGTCAAAAAAGTGTCACCCGCTGGTTTTCCCAGGTTGTCTCCCATGCAAGTACTAACTCGACCGATTGAACTTTACTTCCATTATCGGTCGATCACCTGACCACGCATCTATCAGTGTCGTTTACAAATTATGGAAATGTTTAAAAATTCTACATCTTTCGAGGGCCACTACGATATTCAAACGGCCTTTTATGACATATTCATTCACATTCGCAAACTTTTAACAACTGGACTCGATAATATAAGAGAATAGGTAACATTTCCATGTAAATCTGCCATCTTTGCACAAGCTTTTCTCAACTTTGTAATCACTTTGTTAATCACTTTGTGCTTGGGTAGTGGAACAATGTGCCAACATAAATAGCTGTTTTAGACTTTTACATAATGTTGTAGTAAATTTAACTGCGGGGTTCTATATGAAATGACTTAGGGGGGAATATACACGCAAATCCACCAACTTTTCAATCTCTTTTAACATTTTAGTATGTGTTTGTTCATATCATTGCCGGCTCATATGACAGTCTGCTAACATGGGAGGTTTCAAATGGATTTTAGTCATTTTTCATACTTTATAACTGCATGGTTCGATATAACAACAACTTAGGTCAAATAAACAAACAAATCTAGCAACTTTGGAATCGATTTGGAGAACTTTGCACGCTGTTTTAACAGCTTGGACCAAATAGGTGCAGAGTGCAAAAACTCAAAAAAGTGTCACCCGCTGGTTTTCCCAGGTTGTCTCCCATGCAAGTACTAACCATGACCGATTAAACTTTACTTCCATTATCGGTCCGTCAACTGACCACTCATCTATCAGTGTCGTTTAAAAATTATCGTAAATGGCGGCTATTTAATGTATGGAAATGTTTAAAAATTCTACATCTTTCGAGGGCCACTACGATATTCAAACGGCCTTTTATGACATATTCATTCACTTTCGCGAACTTTTAACAACTGGACTCAATAATATAAGAGAATAGGTAACATTTCCATGTAAATCTGCCATCTTTGCACAAGCTTTTCACAACTTTGTAATCACTTTGTTAATCACTTTGTGCTTGGGTAGTGGAACAATGTGCCAACATAAATAGCTGTTTTAGACTTTTACATAATGTTGTACTAAATTTAACTGCGGGGTTCTATATGAAATGACTTAGGGGGAATATACAAGCAAATCCACCAACTTTTCAATCCTTTTAACATTTTTAGTATGTGTTTGTTCATTTTACGGCCGGCTCATATGACAGTCTGCTAACAGGGGAGGTTTCAAATGGATTTTAGTCATTTTTAATACTTTATAACTGCATGGTTCGATATAACAACAACTTAGGTCAAATAAACAAACAAATCTAGCAACTTTGGAATCGATTTGGAGAACTTTGCACGCTGTTTTAACAGCTTGGACCAAATAGGTGCAGACTGCAAAAACTCAAAAAAGTGTAACCCGCTGGTTTTCCCAGGTTGTCTCCCATGCAAGTGCTAACCATGACCGATTGAACTTTACTTCCATTATCGGTCGGTCAACTGACCACTCATCTATCAGTGTCGTTTAAAAATTATCGTAAATGGCGGCTATTTAATGTATGGAAATGTTTAAAAATTCTACATCTTTCGAGGGCCACTACGATATTCAAACGGCCTTTTATGACATATTCATTCACTTTCGCGAACTTTTAACAATTGGACTTGATAATATCAGAGAATATCTAACATGTCCATGTTAATCTGCCAACTTTGCACAAGCTTTTCACAACTTCGTAAGCACTTTGTTAATCACTTTGCGCTTGGGTAGTGGAACAATGTGCCAACATAAATAGCTGTTTTAGACTTTTACATAATGTTGTACTAAATTTAACTGCGGGGTTCTATATGAAATGACTTAGGGGGAATATACAAGCAAATCCACCAACTTTTCAATCCTTTTAACATTTTTAGTATGTGTTTGTTCATTTCACGGCCGGCTCATGTGACAGTCTGCTAACATGGGAGGTTTCAAATGGATTTTCGTCATTTTTCATACTTTATTACTGCATGGATCGATATAGCAACAACTTAGTTCAATAAACAAACAAATCTAGCAACTTTGGAATCGATTTGGAGAACTTTGCACGCTGTTTTAACAGCTTGGACCAAATAGGTGCAGACTGCAAAAAGTCAAAAAAGTGTCACCCGCTGGTTTTCTCAGGTTGTCTCCCATGCAAGTACTAACTCGACCGCTTGAACTTTACTTCCATTATCGGTGGATCACCTGACCACTCATCAATTAGTGTGGTTTAAAAATTATCGTAAATGGCGGCCATTTTAATATATGGAAATGTTTAAAAATTCTACATCTTTCGAGGGCCACTACGATATTCAAACGGCCTTTTATGATATATTCATTCACTTTCGCGAACTTTTAACAACTGGACTCGATAATATAAGAGAATAGGTAACATTTCCATGTAAATCTGCCATCTTTGCACAAGCTTTTCACAACTTTGTAATCACTTTGTTAATCACTTTGTGGTTGGGTAGTGGAACAATGTGCCAACATAAATAGCTGTTTTAGACTTTTACATAATATTGTACTAAATTTAACTGCGGGGTTCTATATGAAATTACTTAGGGGGAATATACACGCAAATCCACCAACTTTTCAATCTCTTTGAACATTTTTAGTATGTGTTTGTTCATTTTACGGCCGGCTCATATGACAGTCTGCTAACATGGGAGGTTTCAAATGGATTTTAGTCATTTTTCATACTTTATAACTGCATGGATCGATATAACAACAACTTAGTTCAATAAACAAACAAATCTAGCAACTTTGGAATCGATTTGGAGAACTTTGCACGCTGTTTTAACAGCTTGGAACAAATAGGTGCAGACTGCAAAAAGTCAAAAAAGTGTCACCCGCTGGTTTTCCCAGGTTGTCTCCCATGCAAGTACTAACTCGACCGATTGAACTTTACTTCCACTATCGGTCGATCACCTGACCACTCATCTATCAGTGTCGTTTACAAATTATGGAAATGTTTAAAATTTCTACATCTTTCGAGGGCCACTACGATATTCAAACGGCCTTTTATGACATATTCATTCACATTCGCAAACTTTTAACAACTGGACTCGATAATATAAGAGAATAGGTAACATTTCCATGTAAATCTGCCATCTTTGCACAAGCTTTTCTCAACTTTGTAATCACTTTGTTAATCACTTTGTGCTTGGGTAGTGGAACAATGTGCCAACATAAATAGCTGTTTTAGACTTTGACATAATGTTGTAGTAAATTTAACTGCGGGGTTCTATATGAAATGACTTAGGGGGGAATATACACGGAAATCCACCAACTTTTCAATCTCTTTTAACATTTTAAGTATGTGTTTGTTCATTTCATTGCCGGCTCATATGACAGTCTGCTAACATGGGAGGTTTCAAATGGATTTTAGTCATTTTTCATACTTTATAACTGCATGGTTCGATATAACAACAACTTAGGTCAAATAAACAAACAAATCTAGCAACTTTGGAATCGATTTGGAGAACTTTGCACGCTGTTTTAACAGCTTGGACCAAATAGGTGCAGAGTGCAAAAACTCAAAAAAGTGTCACCCGCTGGTTTTCCCAGGTTGTCTCCCATGCAAGTACTAACTCGACCGATTGAACTTTACTTCCATTATCGGTCGATCACCTGACCACGCATCTATCAGTGTCGTTTACAAATTATGGAAATGTTTAAAAATTCTACATCTTTCGAGGGCCACTACGATATTCAAACGGCCTTTTATGACATATTCATTCACATTCGCAAACTTTTAACAACTGGACTCGATAATATAAGAGAATAGGTAACATTTCCATGTAAATCTGCCATCTTTGCACAAGCTTTTCTCAACTTTGTAATCACTTTGTTAATCACTTTGTGCTTGGGTAGTGGAACAATGTGCCAACATAAATAGCTGTTTTAGACTTTTACATAATGTTGTAGTAAATTTAACTGCGGGGTTCTATATGAAATGACTTAGGGGGGAATATACACGCAAATCCACCAACTTTTCAATCTCTTTTAACATTTTAGTATGTGTTTGTTCATATCATTGCCGGCTCATATGACAGTCTGCTAACATGGGAGGTTTCAAATGGATTTTAGTCATTTTTCATACTTTATAACTGCATGGTTCGATATAACAACAACTTAGGTCAAATAAACAAACAAATCTAGCAACTTTGGAATCGATTTGGAGAACTTTGCACGCTGTTTTAACAGCTTGGACCAAATAGGTGCAGAGTGCAAAAACTCAAAAAAGTGTCACCCGCTGGTTTTCCCAGGTTGTCTCCCATGCAAGTACTAACCATGACCGATTAAACTTTACTTCCATTATCGGTCCGTCAACTGACCACTCATCTATCAGTGTCGTTTAAAAATTATCGTAAATGGCGGCTATTTAATGTATGGAAATGTTTAAAAATTCTACATCTTTCGAGGGCCACTACGATATTCAAACGGCCTTTTATGACATATTCATTCACTTTCGCGAACTTTTAACAACTGGACTCAATAATATAAGAGAATAGGTAACATTTCCATGTAAATCTGCCATCTTTGCACAAGCTTTTCACAACTTTGTAATCACTTTGTTAATCACTTTGTGCTTGGGTAGTGGAACAATGTGCCAACATAAATAGCTGTTTTAGACTTTTACATAATGTTGTACTAAATTTAACTGCGGGGTTCTATATGAAATGACTTAGGGGGAATATACAAGCAAATCCACCAACTTTTCAATCCTTTTAACATTTTTAGTATGTGTTTGTTCATTTTACGGCCGGCTCATATGACAGTCTGCTAACAGGGGAGGTTTCAAATGGATTTTAGTCATTTTTAATACTTTATAACTGCATGGTTCGATATAACAACAACTTAGGTCAAATAAACAAACAAATCTAGCAACTTTGGAATCGATTTGGAGAACTTTGCACGCTGTTTTAACAGCTTGGACCAAATAGGTGCAGACTGCAAAAACTCAAAAAAGTGTAACCCGCTGGTTTTCCCAGGTTGTCTCCCATGCAAGTGCTAACCATGACCGATTGAACTTTACTTCCATTATCGGTCGGTCAACTGACCACTCATCTATCAGTGTCGTTTAAAAATTATCGTAAATGGCGGCTATTTAATGTATGGAAATGTTTAAAAATTCTACATCTTTCGAGGGCCACTACGATATTCAAACGGCCTTTTATGACATATTCATTCACTTTCGCGAACTTTTAACAATTGGACTTGATAATATCAGAGAATATCTAACATGTCCATGTTAATCTGCCAACTTTGCACAAGCTTTTCACAACTTCGTAAGCACTTTGTTAATCACTTTGCGCTTGGGTAGTGGAACAATGTGCCAACATAAATAGCTGTTTTAGACTTTTACATAATGTTGTACTAAATTTAACTGCGGGGTTCTATATGAAATGACTTAGGGGGAATATACAAGCAAATCCACCAACTTTTCAATCCTTTTAACATTTTTAGTATGTGTTTGTTCATTTTACGGCCGGCTCATATGACAGTCTGCTAACAGGGGAGGTTTCAAATAGATTTTAGTCATTTTTAATACTTTATAACTGCATGGTTCGATATAACAACAACTTAGGTCAAATAAACAAACAAATCTAGCAACTTTGGAATCGATTTGGAGAACATTGCACGCTATTTTAACAGCTTGAACCAAATAGGTGCAGACTGCAAAAGCTCAAAAAAGTGTCACCCGCTGGTTTTCCCAGGTTTTCTCGCATGCAAGTACTAACCACGACCGATTGAACTTTACTTTCATTACCGGTCGATCACCTGACCACTCATCTATCAGTGTCGTATAAAAATTATCGTAAATGGCGGCCATTTAATGTATGGAAATGTTTAAAAATTCTACATCTTTCGAAGGCCACTACGATATTCAAACGGCTTTTTATGACATATTCATTCACTTTCGCGAACTTTTAACAATTGGACTTGATAATATCAGAGAATATCTAACATGTCCATGTTAATCTGCCAACTTTGCACAAGCTTTTCACAACTTCGTAAGCACTTTGTTAATCACTTTGCGCTTGGGTAGTGGAACAATGTGCCAACATAAATAGCTGTTTTAGACTTTTACATAATGTTGTACTAAATTTAACTGCGGGGTTCTATATGAAATGACTTAGGGGGGAATATACACGAAAATCCACCAACTTTTCAATCTCTTTTAACATTTTAGTATGTGTTTGTTCATTTCACGGCCGGCTCATATGACAGTCTGCTAACATGGGAGGTTTCAAATGGATTTTAGTCATTTTTCATACTTTATAACTGCATGGTTCGATATAACAACAACTTAGTTCAATAAACAAACAAATCTAGCAACTTTGGAATCGATTTGGAGAACTTTGCACGCTGTTTTAACAGCTTGGACCAAATAGGTGCAGACTGCAAAAAGTCAAAAAAGTGTCACCCGCTGGTTTTCCCAGGTTGTCTCCCATGCAAGTACTAACTCGACCGATTGAACTTTACTTCCATTATCGGTCGATCACCTGACCACGCATCTATCAGTGTCGTTTACAAATTATGGAAATGTTTAAAAATTCTACATCTTTCGAGGGCCACTACGATATTCAAACGGCCTTTTATGACATATTCATTCACATTCGCAAACTTTTAACAACTGGACTCGATAATATAAGAGAATAGGTAACATTTCCATGTAAATCTGCCATCTTTGCACAAGCTTTTCTCAACTTTGTAATCACTTTGTTAATCACTTTGTGCTTGGGTAGTGGAACAATGTGCCAACATAAATAGCTGTTTTAGACTTTTACATAATGTTGTAGTAAATTTAACTGCGGGGTTCTATATGAAATGACTTAGGGGGGAATATACACGCAAATCCACCAACTTTTCAATCTCTTTTAACATTTTAGTATGTGTTTGTTCATATCATTGCCGGCTCATATGACAGTCTGCTAACATGGGAGGTTTCAAATGGATTTTAGTCATTTTTCATACTTTATAACTGCATGGTTCGATATAACAACAACTTAGGTCAAATAAACAAACAAATCTAGCAACTTTGGAATCGATTTGGAGAACTTTGCACGCTGTTTTAACAGCTTGGACCAAATAGGTGCAGAGTGCAAAAACTCAAAAAAGTGTCACCCGCTGGTTTTCCCAGGTTGTCTCCCATGCAAGTACTAACCATGACCGATTAAACTTTACTTCCATTATCGGTCCGTCAACTGACCACTCATCTATCAGTGTCGTTTAAAAATTATCGTAAATGGCGGCTATTTAATGTATGGAAATGTTTAAAAATTCTACATCTTTCGAGGGCCACTACGATATTCAAAAGGCCTTTTATGACATATTCATTCACTTTCGCGAACTTTTAACAACTGGACTCAATAATATAAGAGAATAGGTAACATTTCCATGTAAATCTGCCATCTTTGCACAAGCTTTTCACAACTTTGTAATCACTTTGTTAATCACTTTGTGCTTGGGTAGTGGAACAATGTGCCAACATAAATAGCTGTTTTAGACTTTTACATAATGTTGTACTAAATTTAACTGCGGGGTTCTATATGAAATGACTTAGGGGGAATATACAAGCAAATCCACCAACTTTTCAATCCTTTTAACATTTTTAGTATGTGTTTGTTCATTTTACGGCCGGCTCATATGACAGTCTGCTAACAGGGGAGGTTTCAAATGGATTTTAGTCATTTTTAATACTTTATAACTGCATGGTTCGATATAACAACAACTTAGGTCAAATAAACAAACAAATCTAGCAACTTTGGAATCGATTTGGAGAACTTTGCACGCTGTTTTAACAGCTTGGACCAAATAGGTGCAGACTGCAAAAACTCAAAAAAGTGTAACCCGCTGGTTTTCCCAGGTTGTCTCCCATGCAAGTGCTAACCATGACCGATTGAACTTTACTTCCATTATCGGTCGGTCAACTGACCACTCATCTATCAGTGTCGTTTAAAAATTATCGTAAATGGCGGCTATTTAATGTATGGAAATGTTTAAAAATTCTACATCTTTCGAGGGCCACTACGATATTCAAACGGCCTTTTATGACATATTCATTCACTTTCGCGAACTTTTAACAATTGGACTTGATAATATCAGAGAATATCTAACATGTCCATGTTAATCTGCCAACTTTGCACAAGCTTTTCACAACTTCGTAAGCACTTTGTTAATCACTTTGCGCTTGGGTAGTGGAACAATGTGCCAACATAAATAGCTGTTTTAGACTTTTACATAATGTTGTACTAAATTTAACTGCGGGGTTCTATATGAAATGACTTAGGGGGAATATACAAGCAAATCCACCAACTTTTCAATCCTTTTAACATTTTTAGTATGTGTTTGTTCATTTTACGGCCGGCTCATATGACAGTCTGCTAACAGGGGAGGTTTCAAATAGATTTTAGTCATTTTTAATACTTTATAACTGCATGGTTCGATATAACAACAACTTAGGTCAAATAAACAAACAAATCTAGCAACTTTGGAATCGATTTGGAGAACATTGCACGCTATTTTAACAGCTTGAACCAAATAGGTGCAGACTGCAAAAGCTCAAAAAAGTGTCACCCGCTGGTTTTCCCAGGTTTTCTCGCATGCAAGTACTAACCACGACCGATTGAACTTTACTTTCATTACCGGTCGATCACCTGACCACTCATCTATCAGTGTCGTATAAAAATTATCGTAAATGGCGGCCATTTAATGTATGGAAATGTTTAAAAATTCTACATCTTTCGAAGGCCACTACGATATTCAAACGGCTTTTTATGACATATTCATTCACTTTCGCGAACTTTTAACAATTGGACTTGATAATATCAGAGAATATCTAACATGTCCATGTTAATCTGCCAACTTTGCACAAGCTTTTCACAACTTCGTAAGCACTTTGTTAATCACTTTGCGCTTGGGTAGTGGAACAATGTGCCAACATAAATAGCTGTTTTAGACTTTTACATAATGTTGTACTAAATTTAACTGCGGGGTTCTATATGAAATGACTTAGGGGGAATATACAAGCAAATCCACCAACTTTTCAATCCTTTTAACATTTTTAGTATGTGTTTGTTCATTTTACGGCCGGCTCATATGACAGTCTGCTAACAGGGGAGGTTTCAAATAGATTTTAGTCATTTTTAATACTTTATAACTGCATGGTTCGATATAACAACAACTTAGGTCAAATAAACAAACAAATCTAGCAACTTTGGAATCGATTTGGAGAACATTGCACGCTATTTTAACAGCTTGAACCAAATAGGTGCAGACTGCAAAAGCTCAAAAAAGTGTCACCCGCTGGTTTTCCCAGGTTTTCTCGCATGCAAGTACTAACCACGACCGATTGAACTTTACTTTCATTACCGGTCGATCACCTGACCACTCATCTATCAGTGTCGTATAAAAATTATCGTAAATGGCGGCCATTTAATGTATGGAAATGTTTAAAAATTCTACATCTTTCGAAGGCCACTACGATATTCAAACGGCTTTTTATGACATATTCATTCACTTTCGCGAACTTTTAACAATTGGACTTGATAATATCAGAGAATATCTAACATGTCCATGTTAATCTGCCAACTTTGCACAAGCTTTTCACAACTTCGTAAGCACTTTGTTAATCACTTTGCGCTTGGGTAGTGGAACAATGTGCCAACATAAATAGCTGTTTTAGACTTTTACATAATTTTGTACTAAATTTAACTGCGGGGTTCTATATGAAATGACTGAGGGGGAATATACACGCAAATCCACCAACTTTTCAATCCTTTTAACATTTTTAGTATGTGTTTGTTCATTTCACGGTCGGCTCATATGACAGTCTGCTAACATGGGAGGTTTCAAATGGATTTTAGTCATTTTTCATACTTTATAAGTGCATGGTTCGATATAACAACAACTTAGGTCAAATAAACAAACAAATCTAGCAACTTTGGAATCGATTTGGAGAACTTTGCACGCTGTTTTAACTGCTTGGACCAAATAGGTGCAGACTGCAAAAAGTCAAAAAAGTGTCACCCGCTGGTTTTCCCAGGTTGTCTCCCATGCAAGTGCTAACCATGACCGATTGAACTTTACTTCCATTATCGGTCGGTCAACTGACCACTCATCTATCAGTGTCGTTTAAAAATTATCGTAAATGGCGGCTATTTAATGTATGGAAATGTTTAAAAATTCTACATCTTTCGAGGGCCACTACGATATTCAAACGGCCTTTTATGATATATTCATTCACTTTCGCTAACTTTTAACAACTGGACTCGATAATATAAGAGAATAGGTAACATTTCCATGTAAATCTGCCATCTTTGCACAAGCTTTTCTCAACTTTGTAATCACTTTGTTAATCACTTTGTGGTTGGGTAGTGGAACAATGTGCCAACATAAATAGCTGTTTTAGACTTTTACATAATATTGTACTAAATTTAACTGCGGGGTTCTATATGAAATTACTTAGGGGGAATATACACGCAAATCCACCAACTTTTCAATCTCTTTTAACATTTTTAGTATGTGTTTGTTCATTTTACGGCCGGCTCATATGACAGTCTGCTAACATGGGAGGTTTCAAATGGATTTTAGTCATTTTGCATACTTTATTACAGCATGGATCGATATAGCAACAACTTAGTTCAATAAACAAACAAATCTAGCAACTTTGGAATCGATTTGGAGAACTTTGCACGCTGTTTTAACAGCTTGGACCAAATAGGTGCAGACTGCAAAAAGTCAAAAAAGTGTCACCCGCTGGTTTTCCCAGGTTGTCTCCCATGCAAGTACTAACTCGACCGATTGAACTTTACTTCCATTATCGGTCGATCACCTGACCACTCATCTATCAGTGTCGTTTACAAATTATGGAAATGTTTAAAAATTCTACATCTTTCGAGGGCCACTACGATATTCAAACGGCCTTTTATGACATATTCATTCACATTCGCAAACTTTTAACAACTGGACTCGATAATATAAGAGAATAGGTAACATTTCCATGTAAATCTGCCATCTTTGCACAAGCTTTTCTCAACTTTGTAATCACTTTGTTAATCACTTTGTGGTTGGGTAGTGGAACAATGTGCCAACATAAATAGCTGTTTTAGACTTTTACATAATATTGTACTAAATTTAACTGCGGGGTTCTATATGAAATTACTTAGGGGGAATATACACGCAAATCCACCAACTTTTCAATCTCTTTTAACATTTTTAGTATGTGTTTGTTCATTTTACGGCCGGCTCATATGACAGTATGCTAACATGGGAAGTTTCAAATGGATTTTAGTCATTTTTCATACTATATAACTGAATGGTTCGATATAACAACAACTTAGGTCAAATAAACAAACAAATCTAGCAACTTTGGAATCGATTTGAAGAACTTTGCACGCTGTTTTAACAGCTTGGACCAAATAGGTGCAGAGTGCAAAAACTCAAACAAGTGTTACCCGCTGGTTTTCCCAGGTTGTCTCCCATGCAAGTACTAACCATGACCGATTAAACTTTACTTCCATTATCGGTCCATCAACTGACCACTCATCTATCAGTGTCGTTTAAAAATTATCGTAAATGGCGGCTATTTAATGTATGGAAATGTTTAAAAATTCTACATCTTTCGAGGGCCACTACGATATTCAAACGGCCTTTTATGACATATTCATTCACTTTCGCGAACTTTTAACAACTGGACTCGATAATATAAGAGAATAGGTAACATTTCCATGTAAATCTGCCATCTTTGCACAAGCTTTTCACAACTTTGTAATCACTTTGTTAATCACTTTGTGCTTGGGTAGTGGAACAATGTGCCAACATAAATAGCTGTTTTAGACTTTTACATAATATTGTACTAAATTTAACTGCGGGGTTCTATATGAAATTACTTAGGGGGAATATACACGCAAATCCACCAACTTTTCAATCTCTTTTAACATTTTTAGTATGTGTTTGTTCATTTTACGGCCGGCTCATATGACAGTATGCTAACATGGGAGGTTTCAAATGGATTTTAGTCATTTTTCATACTATATAACTGAATGGTTCGATATAACAACAACTTAGGTCAAATAAACAAACAAATCTAGCAACTTTGGAATCGATTTGAAGAACTTTGCACGCTGTTTTAACAGCTTGGACCAAATAGGTGCAGAGTGCAAAAACTCAAACAAGTGTCACCCGCTGGTTTTCCCAGGTTGTCTCCCATGCAAGTACTAACCATGACCGATTAAACTTTACTTCCATTATCGGTCCGTCAACTGACCACTCATCTATCAGTGTCGTTTAAAAATTATCGTAAATGGCGGCTATTTAATGTATGGAAATGTTTAAAAATTCTACATCTTTCGAGGGCCACTACGATATTCAAACGGCCTTTTATGACATATTCATTCACTTTCGCGAACTTTTAACAACTGGACTCGATAATATAAGAGAATAGGTAACATTTCCATGTAAATCTGCCATCTTTGCACAAGCTTTTCACAACTTTGTAATCACTTTGTTAATCACTTTGTGCTTGGGTAGTGGAACAATGTGCCAACATAAATAGCTGTTTTAGACTTTACATAATGTTGTACTAAATTTAACTGCGGGGTTCTATATGAAATGACTTAGGGGGAATATACAAGCAAATCCACCAACTTTTCAATCCTTTTAACATTTTTAGTATGTGTTTGTTCATTTTACGGCCGGCTCATATGACAGTCTGCTAACAGAGGAGGTTTCAAATGGATTTTAGTCATTTTTAATACTTTATAACTGCATGGTTCGATATAACAACAACTTAGGTCAAATAAACAAACAAATCTAGCAACTTTGGAATCGATTTGGAGAACTTTGCACGCTGTTTTAACAGCTTGGACCAAATAGGTGCAGACTGCAAAAACTCAAAAAAGTGTAACCCGCTGGTTTTCCCAGGTTGTCTCCCATGCAAGTGCTAACCATGACCGATTGAACTTTACTTCCATTATCGGTCGGTCAACTGACCACTCATCTATCAGTGTCGTTTAAAAATTATTGTAAATGGCGGCTATTTAATGTATGGAAATGTTTAAAAATTCTACATCTTTCGAGGGCCACTACGATATTCAAACGGCCTTTTATGACATATTCATTCACTTTCGCGAACTTTTAACAATTGGACTTGATAATATCAGAGAATATCTAACATGTCCATGTTAATCTGCCAACTTTGCACAAGCTTTTCACAACTTCGTAAGCACTTTGTTAATCACTTTGCGCTTGGGTAGTGGAACAATGTCCCAACATAAATAGCTGTTTTAGACTTTTACATAATGTTGTACTAAATTTAACTGCGGGGTTCTATATGAAATGACTTAGGGGGAATATACAAGCAAATCCACCAACTTTTCAATCCTTTTAACATTTTTAGTATGTGTTTGTTCATTTTACGGCCGGCTCATATGACAGTCTGCTAACAGGGGAGGTTTCAAATAGATTTTAGTCATTTTTAATACTTTATAACTGCATGGTTCGATATAACAACAACTTAGGTCAAATAAACAAACAAATCTAGCAACTTTGGAATCGATTTGGAGAACATTGCACGCTATTTTAACAGCTTGAACCAAATAGGTGCAGACTGCAAAAGCTCAAAAAAGTGTCACCCGCTGGTTTTCCCAGGTTGTCTCGCATGCAAGTACTAACCACGACCGATTGAACTTTACTTTCATTACCGGTCGATCACCTGACCACTCATCTATCAGTGTCGTATAAAAATTATCGTAAATGGCGGCCATTTAATGTATGGAAATGTTTAAAAATTCTACATCTTTCGAAGGCCACTACGATATTCAAACGGCTTTTTATGACATATTCATTCACTTTCGCGAACTTTTAACAATTGGACTTGATAATATCAGAGAATATCTAACATGTCCATGTTAATCTGCCAACTTTGCACAAGCTTTTCACAACTTCGTAAGCACTTTGTTAATCACTTTGCGCTTGGGTAGTGGAACAATGTGCCAACATAAATAGCTGTTTTAGACTTTTACATAATTTTGTACTAAATTTAACTGCGGGGTTCTATATGAAATGACTGAGGGGGAATATACACGCAAATCCACCAACTTTTCAATCCTTTTAACATTTTTAGTATGTGTTTGTTCATTTCGCGGTCGGCTCATATGACAGTCTGCTAACATGGGAGGTTTCAAATGGATTTTAGTCATTTTTCATACTTTATAAGTGCATGGTTCGATATAACAACAACTTAGGTCAAATAAACAAACAAATCTAGCAACTTTGGAATCGATTTGGAGAACTTTGCACGCTGTTTTAACTGCTTGGACCAAATAGGTGCAGACTGCAAAAACTCAAAAAAGTGTCACCCGCTGGTTTTCCCAGGTTGTCTCCCATGCAAGTGCTAACCATGACCGATTGAACTTTACTTCCATTATCGGTCGGTCAACTGACCACTCATCTATCAGTGTCGTTTAAAAATTATCGTAAATGGCGGCTATTTAATGTATGGAAATGTTTAAAAATTCTACATCTTTCGTGGGCCACTACGATATTCAAACGGCCTTTTATGATATATTCATTCACTTTCGCTAACTTTTAACAATTGGACTTGATAATATCAGAGAATATCTAACATGTCCATGTTAATCTGCCAACTTTGCACAAGCTTTTCACAACTTCGTAAGCACTTTGTTAATCACTTTGCGCTTGGGTAGTGGAACAATGTGCCAACATAAATAGCTGTTTTAGACTTTTACATAATTTTGTACTAAATTTAACTGCGGGGTTCTATATGAAATGACTGAGGGGGAATATACACGCAAATCCACCAACTTTTCAATCCTTTTAACATTTTTAGTATGTGTTTGTTCATTTCACGGTCGGCTCATATGACAGTCTGCTAACATGGGAGGTTTCAAATGGATTTTAGTCATTTTTCATACTTTATAAGTGCATGGTTCGATATAACAACAACTTAGGTCAAATAAACAAACAAATCTAGCAACTTTGGAATCGATTTGGAGAACTTTGCGCGCTGTTTTAACTGCTTGGACCAAATAGGTGCAGACTGCAAAAACTCAAAAAAGTGTCACCCGCTGGTTTTCCCAGGTTGTCTCCCATGCAAGTGCTAACCATGACCGATTGAACTTTACTTCCATTATCGGTCGGTCAACTGACCACTCATCTATCAGTGTCGTTTAAAAATTATCGTAAATGGCGGCTATTTAATGTATGGAAATGTTTAAAAATTCTACATCTTTCGTGGGCCACTACGATATTCAAACGGCCTTTTATGATATATTCATTCACTTTCGCTAACTTTTAACAACTGGACTCGATAATATAAGAGAATAGGTAACATTTCCATGTAAATCTGCCATCTTTGCACAAGCTTTTCTCAACTTTGTAATCACTTTGTTAATCACTTTGTGGTTGGGTAGTGGAACAATGTGCCAACATAAATAGCTGTTTTAGACTTTTACATAATATTGTACTAAATTTAACTGCGGGGTTCTATATGAAATTACTTAGGGGGAATATACACGCAAATCCACCAACTTTTCAATCTCTTTTAACATTTTTAATATGTGTTTGTTCATTTTACGGCCGGCTCATATGACAGTCTGCTAACATGGGAGGTTTCAAATGGATTTTAGTCATTTTTCATACTTTATTACTGCATGGATCGATATAGCAACAACTTAGTTCAATAAACAAACAAATCTAGCAACTTTGGAATCGATTTGGAGAACTTTGCACGCTGTTTTAACAGCTTGGACCAAATAGGTGCAGACTGCAAAAAGTCAAAAAAGTGTCACTCGCTGGTTTTCCCAGGTTGTCTCCCATGCAAGTACTAACTCGACCGATTGAACTTTACTTCCATTATCGGTCGATCACCTGACCACTCATCTATCAGTGTCGTTTACAAATTATGGAAATGTTTAAAAATTCTACATCTTTCGAGGGCCACTACGATATTCAAACGGCCTTTTATGACATATTCATTCACTTTCGCGAACTTTTAACAACTGGACTCGATAATATAAGAGAATAGGTAACATTTCCATGTAAATCTGCCATCTTTGCACAAGCTTTTCACAACTTTGTAATCACTTTGTTAATCACTTTGTGCTTTGGTAGTGGAACAATGTGCCAACATAAATAGCTGTTTTAGACTTTTACATAATGTTGTACTAAATTTAACTGCGGGGTTCTATATGAAATTACTTAGGGGGAATATACACGCAAATCCACCAACTTTTCAATCTCTTTTAACATTTTTAATATGTGTTTGTTCATTTTACGGCCGGCTCATATGACAGTCTGCTAACATGGGAGGTTTCAAATGGATTTTAGTCATTTTTCATACTTTATTACTGCATGGATCGATATAGCAACAACTTAGTTCAATAAACAAACAAATCTAGCAACTTTGGAATCGATTTGGAGAACTTTGCACGCTGTTTTAACAGCTTGGACCAAATAGGTGCAGACTGCAAAAAGTCAAAAAAGTGTCACTCGCTGGTTTTCCCAGGTTGTCTCCCATGCAAGTACTAACTCGACCGATTGAACTTTACTTCCATTATCGGTCGATCACCTGACCACTCATCTATCAGTGTCGTTTACAAATTATGGAAATGTTTAAAAATTCTACATCTTTCGAGGGCCACTACGATATTCAAACGGCCTTTTATGACATATTCATTCACTTTCGCGAACTTTTAACAACTGGACTCGATAATATAAGAGAATAGGTAACATTTCCATGTAAATCTGCCATCTTTGCACAAGCTTTTCACAACTTTGTAATCACTTTGTTAATCACTTTGTGCTTTGGTAGTGGAACAATGTGCCAACATAAATAGCTGTTTTAGACTTTTACATAATGTTGTACTAAATTTAACTGCGGGGTTCTATATGAAATGACTTAGGGGGAATATACAAGCAAATCCACCAACTTTTCAATCCTTTTAACATTTTTAGTATGTGTTTGTTCATTTTACGGCCGGCTCATATGACAGTCTGCTAACAGGGGAGGTTTCAAATGGATTTTAGTCATTTTTCATACTTTATTACTGCATGGATCGATATAGCAACAACTTAGTTCAATAAACAAACAAATCTAGCAACTTTGGAATCGATTTGGAGAACTTTGCACGCTGTTTTAACAGCTTGGACCAAATAGGTGCAGACTGCAAAAAGTCAAAAAAGTGTCACTCGCTGGTTTTCCCAGGTTGTCTCCCATGCAAGTACTAACTCGACCGATTGAACTTTACTTCCATTATCGGTCGATCACCTGACCACTCATCTATCAGTGTCGTTTACAAATTATGGAAATGTTTAAAAATTCTACATCTTTCGAGGGCCACTACGATATTCAAACGGCCTTTTATGACATATTCATTCACTTTCGCGAACTTTTAACAACTGGACTCGATAATATAAGAGAATAGGTAACATTTCCATGTAAATCTGCCATCTTTGCACAAGCTTTTCACAACTTTGTAATCACTTTGTTAATCACTTTGTGCTTTGGTAGTGGAACAATGTGCCAACATAAATAGCTGTTTTAGACTTTTACATAATGTTGTACTAAATTTAACTGCGGGGTTCTATATGAAATGACTTAGGGGGAATATACAAGCAAATCCACCAACTTTTCAATCCTTTTAACATTTTTAGTATGTGTTTGTTCATTTTACGGCCGGCTCATATGACAGTCTGCTAACAGGGGAGGTTTCAAATGGATTTTAGTCATTTTTAATACTTTATAACTGCATGGTTCGATATAACAACAACTTAGGTCAAATAAACAAACAAATCTAGCAACTTTGGAATCGATTTGGAGAACATTGCACGCTATTTTAACAGCTTGAACCAAATAGGTGCAGACTGCAAAAGCTCAAAAAAGTGTCACCCGCTGGTTTTCCCAGGTTGTCTCGCATGCAAGTACTAACCACGACCGATTGAACTTTACTTTCATTACCGGTCGATCACCTGACCACTCATCTATCAGTGTCGTATAAAAATTATCGTAAATGGCGGCCATTTAATGTATGGAAATGTTTAAAAATTCTACATCTTTCGAAGGCCACTACGATAGTCAAACGGCTTTTTATGACATATTCATTCACTTTCGCGAACTTTTAACAATTGGACTTGATAATATCAGAAAATATCTAACATGTCCATGTTAATCTGCCAACTTTGCACAAGCTTTTCACAACTTCGTAAGCACTTTGTTAATCACTTTGCGCTTGGGTAGTGGAACAATGTGCCAACATAAATAGCTGTTTTAGACTTTTACATAATTTTGTACTAAATTTAACTGCGGGGTTCTATATGAAATGACTGAGGGGGAATATACACGCAAATCCACCAACTTTTCAATCCTTTTAACATTTTTAGTATGTGTTTGTTCATTTCACGGTCGGCTCATATGACAGTCTGCTAACATGGGAGGTTTCAAATGGATTTTAGTCATTTTTCATACTTTATAAGTGCATGGTTCGATATAACAACAACTTAGGTGAAATGAACAAACAAATCTAGCAACTTTGGAATCGATTTGGAGAACTTTGCACGCTGTTTTAACTGCTTGGACCAAATAGGTGCAGACTGCAAAAACTCAAAAAAGTGTCACCCACTGGTTTTCCCAGGTTGTCTCCCATGCAAGTGCTAACCATGACCGATTGAACTTTACTTCCATTATCGGTCGGTCAACTGACCACTCATCTATCAGTGTCGTTTAAAAATTATCGTAAATGGCGGCTATTTAATGTATGGAAATGTTTAAAAATTCTACATTTTTCGAGGGCCACTACGATATTCAAACGGCCTTTTATGACATATTCATTCACTTTCGCGAACTTTTAACAATTGGACTTGATAATATCAGAGAATATCTAACATGTCCATGTTAATCTGCCAACTTTGCACAAGCTTTTCACAACTTCGTAAGCACTTTGTTAATCACTTTGCGCTTGGGTAGTGGAACAATGTGCCAACATAAATAGCTGTTTTAGACTTTTACATAATTTTGTACTAAATTTAACTGCGGGGTTCTATATGAAATGACTTAGGGGGAATATACACGCAAATCCTCCAACTTTTCAATCTGTTTTAACATTTTTAGTATGTGTTTGTTCATTTTACGGCCGGCTCATATGACAGTCTGCTAACATGGGAGGTTTCAAATGGATTTTCGTCATTTTTCATACTTTATTACTGCATGGATCGATATAGCAACAACTTAGTTCAATAAACAAACAAATCTAGCAACTTTGGAATCGATTTGGAGAACATTGCACGCTGTTTTAACAGCTTGGACCAAATAGGTGCAGACTGCAAAAAGTCAAGAAAGTGTCACCCGCTGGTTTTCCCAGGTTGTCTCCCATGCAAGTACTAACTCGACCGATTGAACTTTACTTCCATTATCGGTCGATCACCTGACCACTCATCTATCAGTGTCGTTTACAAATTATGGAAATGTTTAAAAATTCTACATCTTTCGAGGGCCACTACGATATTCAAACGGCCTTTTATGATATATTCATTCACTTTCGCTAACTTTTAACTACTGGACTCGATAATATAAGAGAATAGGTAACATTTCCATGTAAATCTGCCATCTTTGCACAAGCTTTTCTCAACTTTGTAATCACTTTGTTAATCACTTTGTGCTTGGGTAGTGGAACAATGTGCCAACATAAATAGCTGTTTTAGACTTTTACATAATATTGTACTAAATTTAACTGCGGGGTTCTATATGAAATTACTTAGGGGGAATATACACGCAAATCCACCAACTTTTCAATCTCTTTTAACATTTGTAATATGTGTTTGTTCATTTTACGGCCGGCTCATATGACAGTCTGTTAACATGGGAGGTTTCAAATGGATTTTAGTCATTTTTCATACTTTATTACTGCATGGATCGATATAGCAACAACTTAGTTCAATAAACAAACAAAACTAGCAACTTTGGAATCGATTTGGAGAACTTTGCACGCTGTTTTAACAGCTTGGACCAAATAGGTGCAGACTGCAAAAAGTCAAAAAAGTGTCACTCGCTGGTTTTCCCAGGTTGTCTCCCATGCAAGTACTAACTCGACCGATTGAACTTTACTTCCATTATCGGTCGATCACCTGACCACTCATCTATCAGTGTCGTTTACAAATTATGGAAATGTTTAAAAATTCTACATCTTTCGAGGGCCACTACGATATTCAAACGGCCTTTTATGACATATTCATTCACTTTCGCGAACTTTTAACAACTGGACTCGATAATATAAGAGAATAGGTAACATTTCCATGTAAATCTGCCATCTTTGCACAAGCTTTTCACAACTTTGTAATCACTTTGTTAATCACTTTGTGCTTTGGTAGTGGAACAATGTGCCAACATAAATAGCTGTTTTAGACTTTTACATAATGTTGTACTAAATTTAACTGCGGGGTTCTATATGAAATGACTTAGGGGGAATATACAAGCAAATCCACCAACTTTTCAATCCTTTTAACATTTTTAGTATGTGTTTGTTCATTTTACGGCCGGCTCATATGACAGTCTGCTAACAGGGGAGGTTTCAAATGGATTTTAGTCATTTTTAATACTTTATAACTGCATGGTTCGATATAACAACAACTTAGGTCAAATAAACAAACAAATCTAGCAACTTTGGAATCGATTTGGAGAACATTGCACGCTATTTTAACAGCTTGAACCAAATAGGTGCAGACTGCAAAAGCTCAAAAAAGTGTCACCCGCTGGTTTTCCCAGGTTGTCTCGCATGCAAGTACTAACCACGACCGATTGAACTTTACTTTCATTACCGGTCGATCACCTGACCACTCATCTATCAGTGTCGTATACAAATTATCGTAAATGGCGGCCATTTAATGTATGGAAATGTTTAAAAATTCTACATCTTTCGAAGGCCACTACGATAGTCAAACGGCTTTTTATGACATATTCATTCACTTTCGCGAACTTTTAACAATTGGACTTGATAATATCAGAAAATATCTAACATGTCCATGTTAATCTGCCAACTTTGCACAAGCTTTTCACAACTTCGTAAGCACTTTGTTAATCACTTTGCGCTTGGGTAGTGGAACAATGTGCCAACATAAATAGCTGTTTTAGACTTTTACATAATTTTGTACTAAATTTAACTGCGGGGTTCTATATGAAATGACTGAGGGGGAATATACACGCAAATCCACCAACTTTTCAATCCTTTTAACATTTTTAGTATGTGTTTGTTCATTTCACGGTCGGCTCATATGACAGTCTGCTAACATGGGAGGTTTCAAATGGATTTTAGTCATTTTTCATACTTTATAAGTGCATGGTTCGATATAACAACAACTTAGGTGAAATGAACAAACAAATCTAGCAACTTTGGAATCGATTTGGAGAACTTTGCACGCTGTTTTAACTGCTTGGACCAAATAGGTGCAGACTGCAAAAACTCAAAAAAGTGTCACCCGCTGGTTTTCCCAGGTTGTCTCCCATGCAAGTACTTACTCGACCGATTGAACTTTACTTCCATTATCGGTCGATCACCTGACCACTCATCTATCAGTGTCGTTTACAAATTATTGAAATGTTTAAAAATTCTACATCTTTCGAGGGCCACTACGATATTCAAACGGCCTTTTATGACGTATTCATTCACATTCGCAAACTTTTAACAACTGGACTCGATAATATAAGAGAATAGGTAACATTTCCATGTAAATCTGCCATCTTTGCACAAGCTTTTCTCAACTTTGTAATCACTTTGTTAATCACTTTGTGCTTGGGTAGTGGAACAATGTGCCAACATAAATAGCTGTTTTAGACTTTTACATAATGTTGTAGTAAATTTAACTGCGGGGTTCTATATGAAATGACTTAGGGGGAATATACACGCAAATCCACCAACTTTTCAATCTCTTTTAACATTTTTAGTATGTGTTTGTTCATTTTACGGCCGGCTCATATGACAGTATGCTAACATGGGAGGTTTCAAATGGATTTTAGTCATTTTTCATACTATATAACTGAATGGTTCGATATAACAACAACTTAGTTCAATAAACAAACAAATCTAGCAACTTTGGAATCGATTTGGAGAACTTTGCACGCTGTTTTAACAGCTTGGACCAAATAGGTGCAGAGTGCAAAAACTCAAAAAAGTGTCACCCGCTGGTTTTCCCAGGTTGTCTCCCATGCAAGTACTAACCATGACCGATTAAACTTTACTTCCATTATCGGTCCGTCAACTGACCACTCATCTATCAGTGTCGTTTACAAATTATCGTAAATGGCGGCTATTTAATGTATGGAATTGTTTAAAAATTCTACATCTTTCGAGGGCCACTACGATATTCAAACGGCCTTTTATGACATATTCATTCACTTTCGCGAACTTTTAACAACTGGACTCGATAATATAAGAGCATAGGTAACATTTCCATGTAAATCTGCCATCTTTGCACAAGCTTTTCACAACTTTGTAATCACTTTGTTAATCACTTTGTGCTTGGGTAGTGGAACAATGTGCCAACATAAATAGCTGTTTTAGACTTTTACATAATGTTGTACTAAATTTAACTGCGGGGTTCTATATGAAATGACTTAGGGGGAATATACAAGCAAATCCACCAACTTTTCAATCCTTTTAACATTTTTAGTATGTGTTTGTTCATTTTACGGCCGGCTCATATGACAGTCTGCTAACAGGGGAGGTTTCAAATGGATTTTAGTCATTTTTAATACTTTATAACTGCATGGTTCGATATAACAACAACTTAGGTCAAATAAACAAACAAATCTAGCAACTTTGGAATCGATTTGGAGAACATTGCACGCTATTTTAACAGCTTGAACCAAATAGGTGCAGACTGCAAAAGCTCAAAAAAGTGTCACCCGCTGGTTTTCCCAGGTTGTCTCGCATGCAAGTACTAACCACGACCGATTGAACTTTACTTTCATTACCGGTCGATCACCTGACCACTCATCTATCAGTGTCGTATAAAAATTATCGTAAATGGCGGCCATTTAATGTATGGAAATGTTTAAAAATTCTACATCTTTCGAAGGCCACTACGATAGTCAAACGGCTTTTTATGACATATTCATTCACTTTCGCGAACTTTTAACAATTGGACTTGATAATATCAGAGAATATCTAACATGTCCATGTTAATCTGCCAACTTTGCACAAGCTTTTCACAACTTCGTAAGCACTTTGTTAATCACTTTGCGCTTGGGTAGTGGAACAATGTGCCAACATAAATAGCTGTTTTAGACTTTTACATAATGTTGTACTAAATTTAACTGCGGGGTTCTATATGAAATGACTTAGGGGGTACATACACGCAAATCCTCCAACATTTCAATCTCTTTTAACATTTTAGTATGTGTTTGTTCATTTTACGGCCGGCTCATATGACAGTCTTCTAACAGGGGAGGTTTCAAATGGATTTTAGTCATTTTTCATACTTTATAACTGCATGGTTCGATATAACAACAACTTAGGTCAAATAAACAAACAAATCTAGCAACTTTGGAATCGATTTGGAGAACATTGCACGCTATTTTAACAGCTTGAACCAAATAGGTGCAGACTGCAAAAGCTCAAAAAAGTGTCACCCGCTGGTTTTCCCAGGTTGTCTCCCATGCAAGTACTAACCATGACCGATTAAACTTTACTTCCATTATCGGTCCGTCAACTGACCACTCATCTATCAGTGTCGTTTAAAAATTATCGTAAATGGCGGCTATTTAATGTATGGAAATGTTTAAAAATTCTACATCTTTCGAGGGCCACTACGATATTCAAACGGCCTTTTATGACATATTCATTCACTTTCGCGAACTTTTAACAACTGGACTCGATAATATAAGAGAATAGGTAACATTTCCATGTAAATCTGCCATCTTTGCACAAGCTTTTCACAACTTTGTAATCACTTTGTTAATCACTTTGTGCTTGGGTAGTGGAACAATGTGCCAACATAAATAGCTGTTTTAGACTTTTACATAATGTTGTACTAAATTTAACTGCGGGGTTCTATATGAAATGACTGAGGGGGAATATACACGCAAATCCACCAACTTTTCAATCCTTTTAACATTTTTAGTATGTGTTTGTTCATTTCACGGTCGGCTCATATGACAGTCTGCTAACATGGGAGGTTTCAAATGGATTTTAGTCATTTTTCATACTTTATTACTGCATGGATCGATATAGCAACAACTTAGTTCAATAAACAAACAAATCTAGCAACTTTGGAATCGATTTGGAGAACTTTGCACGCTGTTTTAACAGCTTGGACCAAATAGGTGCAGACTGCAAAAAGTCAAAAAAGTGTCACTCGCTGGTTTTCCCAGGTTGTCTCCCATGCAAGTACTTACTCGACCGATTGAACTTTACTTCCATTATCGGTCGATCACCTGACCACTCATCTATCAGTGTCGTTTACAAATTATTGAAATGTTTAAAAATTCTACATCTTTCGAGGGCCACTACGATATTCAAACGGCCTTTTATGACATATTCATTCACATTCGCAAACTTTTAACAACTGGACTCGATAATATAAGAGAATAGGTAACATTTCCATGTAAATCTGCCATCTTTGCACAAGCTTTTCTCAACTTTGTAATCACTTTGTTAATCACTTTGTGCTTGGGTAGTGGAACAATGTGCCAACATAAATAGCTGTTTTAGACTTTTACATAATGTTGTAGTAAATTTAACTGCGGGGTTCTATATGAAATGACTTAGGGGGAATATACACGCAAATCCACCAACTTTTCAATCTCTTTTAACATTTTTAGTATGTGTTTGTTCATTTTACGGCCGGCTCATATGACAGTATGCTAACATGGGAGGTTTCAAATGGATTTTAGTCATTTTTCATACTATATAACTGAATGGTTCGATATAACAACAACTTAGTTCAATAAACAAACAAATCTAGCAACTTTGGAATCGATTTGGAGAACTTTGCACGCTGTTTTAACAGCTTGGACCAAATAGGTGCAGAGTGCAAAAACTCAAAAAAGTGTCACCCGCTGGTTTTCCCAGGTTGTCTCCCATGCAAGTACTAACCATGACCGATTAAACTTTACTTCCATTATCGGTCCGTCAACTGACCACTCATCTATCAGTGTCGTTTACAAATTATCGTAAATGGCGGCTATTTAATGTATGGAATTGTTTAAAAATTCTACATCTTTCGAGGGCCACTACGATATTCAAACGGCCTTTTATGACATATTCATTCACTTTCGCGAACTTTTAACAACTGGACTCGATAATATAAGAGCATAGGTAACATTTCCATGTAAATCTGCCATCTTTGCACAAGCTTTTCACAACTTTGTAATCACTTTGTTAATCACTTTGTGCTTGGGTAGTGGAACAATGTGCCAACATAAATAGCTGTTTTAGACTTTTACATAATGTTGTACTAAATTTAACTGCGGGGTTCTATATGAAATGACTTAGGGGGAATATACAAGCAAATCCACCAACTTTTCAATCCTTTTAACATTTTTAGTATGTGTTTGTTCATTTTACGGCCGGCTCATATGACAGTCTGCTAACAGGGGAGATTTCAAATGGATTTTAGTCATTTTTAATACTTTATAACTGCATGGTTCGATATAACAACAACTTAGGTCAAATAAACAAACAAATCTAGCAACTTTGGAATCGATTTGGAGAACATTGCACGCTATTTTAACAGCTTGAACCAAATAGGTGCAGACTGCAAAAGCTCAAAAAAGTGTCACCCGCTGGTTTTCCCAGGTTGTCTCGCATGCAAGTACTAACCACGACCGATTGAACTTTACTTTCATTACCGGTCGATCACCTGACCACTCATCTATCAGTGTCGTATAAAAATTATCGTAAATGGCGGCCATTTAATGTATGGAAATGTTTAAAAATTCTACATCTTTCGAAGGCCACTACGATAGTCAAACGGCTTTTTATGACATATTCATTCACTTTCGCGAACTTTTAACAATTGGACTTGATAATATCAGAGAATATCTAACATGTCCATGTTAATCTGCCAACTTTGCACAAGCTTTTCACAACTTCGTAAGCACTTTGTTAATCACTTTGCGCTTGGGTAGTGGAACAATGTGCCAACATAAATAGCTGTTTTAGACTTTTACATAATGTTGTACTAAATTTAACTGCGGGGTTCTATATGAAATGACTTAGGGGGTACATACACGCAAATCCTCCAACATTTCAATCTCTTTTAACATTTTAGTATGTGTTTGTTCATTTTACGGCCGGCTCATATGACAGTCTTCTAACAGGGGAGGTTTCAAATGGATTTTAGTCATTTTTCATACTTTATAACTGCATGGTTCGATATAACAACAACTTAGGTCAAATAAACAAACAAATCTAGCAACTTTGGAATCGATTTGGAGAACATTGCACGCTATTTTAACAGCTTGAACCAAATAGGTGCAGACTGCAAAAGCTCAAAAAAGTGTCACCCGCTGGTTTTCCCAGGTTGTCTCCCATGCAAGTACTAACCATGACCGATTAAACTTTACTTCCATTATCGGTCCGTCAACTGACCACTCATCTATCAGTGTCGTTTAAAAATTATCGTAAATGGCGGCTATTTAATGTATGGAAATGTTTAAAAATTCTACATCTTTCGAGGGCCACTACGATATTCAAACGGCCTTTTATGACATATTCATTCACTTTCGCGAACTTTTAACAACTGGACTCGATAATATAAGAGAATAGGTAACATTTCCATGTAAATCTGCCATCTTTGCACAAGCTTTTCACAACTTTGTAATCACTTTGTTAATCACTTTGTGCTTGGGTAGTGGAACAATGTGCCAACATAAATAGCTGTTTTAGACTTTTACATAATGTTGTACTAAATTTAACTGCGGGGTTCTATATGAAATGACTTAGGGGGAATATACAAACAAATCCACCAACTTTTCATTCCTTTTAACATTTTTAGTATGTGTTTGTTCATTTTACGGCCGGCTCATATGACAGTCTGCTAACATGGGAGGTTTCAAATGGATTTTAGTCATTTTTCATACTTTATTACTGCATGGATCGATATAGCAACAACTTAGTTCAATAAACAAACAAATCTAGCAACTTTGGAATCAATTTGGAGAACTTTGCACGCTGTTTTAACAGCTTGGACCAAATAGGTGCAGACTGCAAAAACTCAAAAAGTGTCGTCCGTTGGTTTTCTCAAGTTGACTCCTATGCAAGTAGTAACTACGACCGATTGAACTTTACTTCCATTATCGGTCGATCACCTGACCACTCATCTATCCGTGTCGTTTAAAAATTATCGTTATTGGCGGCCATTTAATGTATGGAAATGTTTAAAAATTCTACATCTTTCGAGGGCCACTACGATATTCAAACGGCCTTTCATGACATATTCATTCACTTTCGCGAACTTTTAACAACTGGACTCGATAATATAAGAGAATAGGTAACATTTCCATGTAAATATGCCAATTTTGCACAAGCTTTTCACAACTTTGTAAGCACATTTTTAATCACTTTGCTCTTGGGCAGTGGAACAATGTGCCAACATAAATAGCTGTTTTAGACTTTTACATAATTTTGTACTAAATTTAACTGCGGGGTTCTATATGAAATGACTTAGGGGGTACATACACGCTAATCCTCCAACTTTTCAATCTCTTTTAACATTTTTAGTATGTGTTTGTTCATTTTACGGCCGGCTCATATGACAGTCTTCTAACAGGGGAGGTTTCAAATGGATTTTAGTCATTTTTCATACTTTATAACTGCATGGTTCGATATAACAACAACTTAGGTCAAATAAACAAACAAATCTAGCAACTTTGGAATCGATTTGGAGAACATTGCACGCTATTTTAACAGCTTGAACCAAATAGGTGCAGACTGCAAAAGCTCAAAAACGTGTCACCCGCTGGTTTTCCCAGGTTGTCTCCCATGCAAGTACTAACCACGACCGATTGAACTTTACTTCCATTATCGGTCGATCACCTGACCACTCATCTATCAGTGTCGTTTAAAAATTATCGTAAATGGCGGCCATTTTAATGTATGGAAATGTTAAAAAATTCTACATCTTTCGAGGGCGACTACGATATTCAAACGGCCTTTTTTGACATATTCATTCACTTTCGCGAACTTTTAACAATTGGACTTGATAATATCAGAGAATAGATAACATGTCCATGTAAATCTGCCAACTTTGAACAAGCTTTTCACAACTTTGTAAGCACTTTGTTAATCACTTTGCGCTTGGGTAGTGGAACAATGTGCCAACATAAATAGCTGTTTTAGACTTTTACATAATTTTGTACTAAATTTAACTGCGGGGTTCTATATGAAATGACTGAGGGGGAATATACACGCAAATCCACCAACTTTTCAATCCTTTTAACATTTTCAGTATGTGTTTGTTCATTTCACGGCCGGCTCATGTGACAGTCTGCTAACATGGGAGGTTTCAAATGGATTTTCGTCATTTTTCATACTTTATTACTGCATGGATCGATATAGCAACAACTTAGTTCAATAAACAAACAAATCTGGCAACTTTGGAATCGATTTGGAGAACTTTTCACGCTGTTTTAACAGCTTGGACCAAATAGGTGCAGACTGCAAATAGTCAAAAAAGTGTCACCCGCTGGTTTTCCCAGGTTGTCTCCCATGCAAGTACTAACTCGACCGATTGAACTTTACTTCCATTATTGGTCGATCACCTGACCACTCATCTATCAGTGTCGTTTACGAATTATGAAAATGTTTAAAAATTCTACATCTTTCGAGGGCCACTACGATATTCAAACGGCCTTTTTTGACATATTCATTCACTTTCGCGAACTTTTAACAATTGGACTTGATAATATCAGAGAATAGGTAACATGTCCATGTAAATCTGCCAACTTTGAACAAGCTTTTCACAACTTTGTAAGCACTTTGTTAATCACTTTGCGCTTGGGTAGTGGAACAATGTGCCAACATAAATAGCTGTTTTAGACTATTACATAATTTTGTACTAAATTTAACTGCGGGGTTCTATATGAAATGACTGAGGGGGAATATACACGCAAATCCACCAACTTTTCAATCCTTTTAACATTTTTAGTATGTGTTTGTTCATTTCACGGCCGGCTCATGTGACAGTCTGCTAATATGGGAGGTTTCAAATGGATTTTCGTCATTTTTCATACTTTATTACTGCATGGATCGATATAGCAACAACTTAGTTCAATAAACAAACAAATCTAGCAACTTTGGAATCGATTTGGAGAACTTTGCACGCTGTTTTAACAGCTTGGACCAAATAGGTGAAGACTGCAAAAAGTCAAAAAAGTGTCACCCGCTGGTTTTCTCAGGTTGTCTCCCATGCAAGTACTAACTCGACCGATTGAACTTTACTTCCATTATCGGTCGATCACCTGACCACTCATCTATCAGTGTCGTTTACAAATTATGGAAATGTTTAAAAATTCTACATCTTTCGAGGGCCACTACGATATTCAAACGGCCTTTTATGATATATTCATTCACTTTCGCTAACTTTTAACAACTGGAGTCGATAATATAAGAGAATAGGTAACATTTCCATCTAAATCTGCCATCTTTGCACAAGCTTTTCTCAACTTTGTAATCACTTTGTTAATCACTTTGTGCTTGGGTAGTGGAACAATGTGCCAACATAAATAGCTGTTTTAGACTTTTACATAATGTTGTACTAAATTTAACTGCGGGGTTCTATATGAAATGACTTAGGGGGTACATACACGCAAATCCTCCAACATTTCAATCTCTTTTAACATTTTAGTATGTGTTTGTTCATTTTACGGCCGGCTCATATGACAGTCTTCTAACAGGGGAGGTTTCAAATGGATTTTAGTCATTTTTCATACTTTATAACTGCATGGTTCGATATAACAACAACTTAGGTCAAATAAACAAACAAATCTAGCAACTTTGGAATCGATTTGGAGAACATTGCACGCTATTTTAACAGCTTGAACCAAATAGGTGCAGACTGCAAAAGCTCAAAAAAGTGTCACCCGCTGGTTTTCCCAGGTTGTCTCCCATGCAAGTACTAACCATGACCGATTAAACTTTACTTCCATTATCGGTCCGTCAACTGACCACTCATCTATCAGTGTCGTTTAAAAATTATCGTAAATGGCGGCTATTTAATGTATAGAAATTTTTAAAAATTCTACATCTTTCGAGGGCCACTACGATATTCAAACGGCCTTTTATGACATATTCATTCACTTTCGCGAACTTTTAACAACTGGACTCGATAATATAAGAGAATAGGTAACATTTCCATGTAAATCTGCCATCTTTGCACAAGCTTTTCACAACTTTGTAATCACTTTGTTAATCACTTTGTGCTTGGGTAGTGGAACAATGTGCCAACATAAATAGCTGTTTTAGACTTTTACATAATGTTGTACTAAATTTAACTGCGGGGTTCTATATGAAATGACTTAGGGGGAATATACAAACAAATCCACCAACTTTTCATTCCTTTTAACATTTTTAGTATGTGTTTGTTCATTTTACGGCCGGCTCATATGACAGTCTGCTAACATGGGAGGTTTCAAATGGATTTTAGTCATTTTTCATACTTTATTACTGCATGGATCGATATAGCAACAACTTAGTTCAATAAACAAACAAATCTAGCAACTTTGGAATCGATTTGGAGAACTTTGCACGCTGTTTTAACAGCTTGGACCAAATAGGTGCAGACTGCAAAAGCTCAAAAAAGTGTCACCCGCTGGTTTTCCCAGGTTGTCTCCCATGCAAGTACTAACTCGACCGATTGAACTTTACTTCCATTATCGGTCGATCACCTGACCACTCATCTATCAGTGTCGTTTACAAATTATGGAAATGTTTAAAAATTCTACATCTTTCGAGGGCCACTACGATATTCAAACGGCCTTTTATGACATATTCATTCACATTCGCAAACTTTTAACAACTGGAGTCGATAATATAAGAGAATAGGTAACATTTCCATGTAAATCTGCCATCTTTGCACAAGCTTTTCTCAACTTTGTAATCACTTTGTTAATCACTTTGTGGTTGGGTAGTGGAACAATGTGCCAACATAAATAGCTGTTTTAGACTTTTACATAATATTGTACTAAATTTAACTGCGGGGTTCTATATGAAATTACTTAGGGGGAATATACACGCAAATCCACCAACTTTTCAATCTCTTTTAACATTTTTAGTATGTGTTTGTTCATTTTACGGCCGGCTCATATGACAGTCTGCTAACATGGGAGGTTTCAAATGGATTTTAGTCATTTTTCATACTTTATTACTGCATGGATCGATATAGCAACAACTTAGTTCAATAAACAAACAAATCTAGCAACTTTGGAATCGATTTGGAGAACTTTGCACGCTGTTTTAACAGCTTGGACCAAATAGGTGCAGACTGCAAAAAGTCAAAAAAGTGTCACCCGCTGGTTTTCCCAGGTTGTCTCCCATGCAAGTACTAACTCGACCGATTGAACTTTACTTCCATTATCGGTCGATCACCTGACCACTCATCTATCAGTGTCGTTTACAAATTATGGAAATGTTTAAAAATTCTACATCTTTCGAGGGCCACTACGATATTCAAACGGCCTTTTATGACATATTCATTCACATTCGCAAACTTTTAACAACTGGACTCGATAATATAAGAGAATAGGTAACATTTCCATGTAAATCTGCCATCTTTGCACAAGCTTTTCTCAACTTTGTAATCACTTTGTTAATCACTTTGTGCTTGGGTAGTGGAACAATGTGCCAACATAAATAGCTGTTTTAGACTTTTACATAATGTTGTAGTAAATTTAACTGCGGGGTTCTATATGAAATGAATTAGGGGGGAATATACACGCAAATCCACCAACTTTTCAATCTCTTTTAACATTTTAGTATGTGTTTGTTCATTTCATTGCCGGCTCATATGACAGTCTGCTAACATGGGAGGTTTCAAATGGATTTTAGTCATTTTTCATACTTTATAACTGCATGGTTCGATATAACAACAACTTTGGTCAAATAAACAAACAAATCTAGCAACTTTGGAATCGATTTGGAAAACTTTGCACGCTGTTTTAACAGCTTGGACCAAATAGGTACAGAGTGCAAAAACTCAAAAAAGTGTCACCCGCTGGTTTTCCCAGGTTGTCTCCCATGCAAGTACTAACCATGACCGATTAAACTTTACTTCCATTATCGGTCCGTCAACTGACCACTCATCTATCAGTGTCGTTTAAAAATTATCGTAAATGGCGGCTATTTAATGTATGGAAATGTTTAAAAATTCTACATCTTTCGAGGGCCACTACGATATTCAAACGGCCTTTTATGACATATTCATTCACTTTCGCGAACTTTTAACAACTGGACTCGATAATATAAGAGAATAGGTAACATTTCCATGTAAATCTGCCATCTTTGCACAAGCTTTTCACAACTTTGTAATCACTTTGTTAATCACTTTGTGCTTTGGTAGTGGAACAATGTGCCAACATAAATAGCTGTTTTAGACTTTTACATAATGTTGTACTAAATTTAACTGCGGGGTTCTATATGAAATTACTTAGGGGGAATATACACGCAAATCCACCAACTTTTCAATCTCTTTTAACATTTTTAATATGTGTTTGTTCATTTTACGGCCGGCTCATATGACAGTCTGCTAACAGGGGAGGTTTCAAATGGATTTTAGTCATTTTTAATACTTTATAACTGCATGGTTCGATATAACAACAACTTAGGTCAAATAAACAAACAAATCTAGCAACTTTGGAATCGATTTGGAGAACATTGCACGCTATTTTAACAGCTTGAACCAAATAGGTGCAGACTGCAAAAGCTCAAAAAAGTGTCACCCGCTGGTTTTCCCAGGTTGTCTCGCATGCAAGTACTAACCACGACCGATTGAACTTTACTTTCATTACCGGTCGATCATCTGACCACTCATCTATCAGTGTCGTTTAAAATTATCGTAAATGGCGGCTATTTAATGTATGGAAATGTTTAAAAATTCTACATTTTTCGAGGGCCACTACGATATTCAAACGGCCTTTTATGACATATTCATTCACTTTCGCGAACTTTTAACAATTGGACTTGACAATATCAGAGAATAGGTAACATGTCCATGTAAGTCTGCCAACTTTGAACAAGCTTTTCACAACTTTGTAAGCACTTTGTTAATCACTTTGCGCTTGGGTAGTGGAACAATGTGCCAACATAAATAGCTGTTTTGGACTTTTACATAATTTTGCACTAAATTTAACTGCGGGGTTCTATATGAAATGACTGAGGGGGAATATACACGCAAATCCACCAACTTTTCAATCCTTTTAACATTTTTAGTATGTGTTTGCTCATTTCACGGCCGGCTCATATGACAGTCTGCTAACATGGGAGGTTTCAAATGGATTTTAGTTATTTTTCATACTTTATAACTGCATGGTTCGATATAACAACAACTTAGGTCAAATAAACAAACAAATGTAGCAACTTTGGAATCTTTTTGGAGCACTTTGCACGCTGTTTTAACAGCTTGGACCATATAGGTGCAGACTGCAAAAACTCAAAATGTGTCGTCCGTTGGTTTTCTCAAGTTGACTCCTATGCAAGTAGTAACTACGACCGATTGAACTTTACTTCCATTATCGGTCGATCACCTGACCACACATCTATCCGTGTCGTTGAAAAATTATCGTTATTGGCGGCCATTTAATGTATGGAAATGTTTAAAAATTCTACATCTTTCGAGGGCCACTACGATATTCAAACGGCCTTTCATGACATATTCATTCACTTTCGCGAACTTTTAACAACTGGACTCGATAATATAAGAGAATAGGTAACATTTCCATGTAAATATGCCAATTTTGCACAAGCTTTTCACAACTTTGTAAGCACATTTTTAATCACTTTGCTCTTGGGCAGTGGAACAATGTGCCAACATAAATAGCTGTTTTAGACTTTTACATAATTTTGTACTAAATTTAACTGCGGGGTTCTATATGAAATGACTGAGGGGGAATATACACGCAAATCCACCAACTTTTCAATCCTTTTAACATTTTTAGTATGTGTTTGTTCATTTCACGGCCGGCTCATGTGACAGTCTGCTAACATGGGAGGTTTCAAATGGATTTTAGTCATTTTTCATACTTTATAACTGCATGGTTCGATATAACAACAACTTAGGTCAAATAAACAAACAAATCTAGCAACTTTGGAATCGATTTTGAGAACTTTGCACGCTGTTTTAACAGCTTGGACCAAATAGGTGCAGACTGCAAAAACTCAAAAAAGTGTCACCCGCTGGTTTTCCCAGGTTGTCTCCCATGCAAGTACTAACCATGACCGATTGAACTTTACTTCCATTATCGGTCGGTCAACTGACCACTCATCTATAAGTGTCGTTTAAAAATTATCGTAAATGGCGGCTATTTAATGTATGGAAATGTTTAAAAATTCTACATCTTTCGAGGGCCACTACGATATTCAAACGGCCTTTTATGATATATTCATTCACTTTCGCTAACTTTTAACAACTGGAGTCGATAATATAAGAGAATAGGTAACATTTCCATCTAAATCTGCCATCTTTGCACAAGCTTTTCTCAACTTTGTAATCACTTTGTTAATCACTTTGTGCTTGGGTAGTGGAACAATGTGCCAACATAAATAGCTGTTTTAGACTTTTACATAATGTTGTACTAAATTTAACTGCGGGGTTCTATATGAAATGACTTAGGGGGTACATACACGCAAATCCTCCAACATTTCAATCTCTTTTAACATTTTAGTATGTGTTTGTTCATTTTACGGCCGGCTCATATGACAGTCTTCTAACAGGGGAGGTTTCAAATGGATTTTAGTCATTTTTCATACTTTATAACTGCATGGTTCGATATAACAACAACTTAGGTCAAATAAACAAACAAATCTAGCAACTTTGGAATCGATTTGGAGAACATTGCACGCTATTTTAACAGCTTGAACCAAATAGGTGCAGACTGCAAAAGCTCAAAAAAGTGTCACCCGCTGGTTTTCCCAGGTTGTCTCCCATGCAAGTACTAACCATGACCGATTAAACTTTACTTCCATTATCGGTCCGTCAACTGACCACTCATCTATCAGTGTCGTTTAAAAATTATCGTAAATGGCGGCTATTTAATGTATGGAAATGTTTAAAAATTCTACATCTTTCGAGGGCCACTACGATATTCAAACGGCCTTTTATGACATATTCATTCACTTTCGCGAACTTTTAACAACTGGACTCGATAATATAAGAGAATAGGTAACATTTCCATGTAAATCTGCCTTCTTTGCACAAGCTTTTCACAACTTTGTAATCACTTTGTTAATCACTTTGTGCTTGGGTAGTGGAACAATGTGCCAACATAAATAGCTGTTTTAGACTTTTACATAATGTTGTACTAAATTTAACTGCGGGGTTCTATATGAAATGACTTAGGGGGAATATACAAACAAATCCACCAACTTTTCATTCCTTTTAACATTTTTAGTATGTGTTTGTTCATTTTACGGCCGGCTCATATGACAGTCTGCTAACATGGGAGGTTTCAAATGGATTTTAGTCATTTTTCATACTTTATTACTGCATGGATCGATATAGCAACAACTTAGTTCAATAAACAAACAAATCTAGCAACTTTGGAATCGATTTGGAGAACTTTGCACGCTGTTTTAACAGCTTGGACCAAATAGGTGCAGACTGCAAAAAGTCAAAAAAGTGTCACCCGCTGGTTTTCCCAGGTTGTCTCCCATGCAAGTACTAACTCGACCGATTGAACTTTACTTCCATTATCGGTCGATCACCTGACCACTCATCTATCAGTGTCGTTTACAAATTATGGAAATGTTTAAAAATTCTACATCTTTCGAGGGCCACTACGATATTCAAACGGCCTTTTATGACATATTCATTCACATTCGCAAACTTTTAACAACTGGAGTCGATAATATAAGAGAATAGGTAACATTTCCATGTAAATCTGCCATCTTTGCACAAGCTTTTCTCAACTTTGTAATCACTTTGTTAATCACTTTGTGGTTGGGTAGTGGAACAATGTGCCAACATAAATAGCTGTTTTAGACTTTTACATAATATTGTACTAAATTTAACTGCGGGGTTCTATATGAAATGACTTAGGGGGTACATACACGCAAATCCTCCAACATTTCAATCTCTTTTAACATTTTAGTATGTGTTTGTTCATTTTACGGCCGGCTCATATGACAGTCTTCTAACAGGGGAGGTTTCAAATGGATTTTAGTCATTTTTCATACTTTATAACTGCATGGTTCGATATAACAACAACTTAGGTCAAATAAACAAACAAATCTAGCAACTTTGGAATCGATTTGGAGAACATTGCACGCTATTTTAACAGCTTGAACCAAATAGGTGCAGACTGCAAAAGCTCAAAAAGGTGTCACCCGCTGGTTTTCCCAGGTTGTCTCCCATGCAAGTACTAACCATGACCGATTAAACTTTACTTCCATTATCGGTCCGTCAACTGACCATTCATCTATCAGTGTCGTTTAAAAATTATCGTAAATGGCGGCTATTTAATGTATGGAAATGTTTAAAAATTCTACATCTTTCGAGGGCCACTACGATATTCAAACGGCCTTTTATGACATATTCATTCACTTTCGCGAACTTTTAACAACTGGACTCGATAATATAAGAGAATAGGTAACATTTCCATGTAAATCTGCCATCTTTGCACAAGCTTTTCACAACTTTGTAATCACTTTGTTAATCACTTTGTGCTTGGGTAGTGGAACAATGTGCCAACATAAATAGCTGTTTTAGACTTTTACATAATGTTGTACTAAATTTAACTGCGGGGTTCTATATGAAATGACTTAGGGGGAATATACAAACAAATCCACCAACTTTTCATTCCTTTTAACATTTTTAGTATGTGTTTGTTCATTTTACGGCCGGCTCATATGACAGTCTGCTAACATGGGAGGTTTCAAATTCATTTTAGTCATTTTTCATACTTTATTACTGCATGGATCGATATAGCAACAACTTAGTTCAATAAACAAACAAATCTAGCAACTTTGGAATCGATTTGGAGAACTTTGCACGCTGTTTTAACAGCTTGGACCAAATAGGTGCAGACTGCAAAAAGTCAAAAAAGTGTCACCCGCTGGTTTTCCCAGGTTGTCTCCCATGCAAGTACTAACTCGACCGATTGAACTTTACTTCCATTATCGGTCGATCACCTGACCACTCATCTATCAGTGTCGTTTACAAATTATGGAAATGTTTAAAAATTCTACATCTTTCGAGGGCCACTACGATATTCAAACGGCCTTTTATGACATATTCATTCACATTCGCAAACTTTTAACAACTGGAGTCGATAATATAAGAGAATAGGTAACATTTCCATGTAAATCTGCCATCTTTGCACAAGCTTTTCTCAACTTTGTAATCACTTTGTTAATCACTTTGTGGTTGGGTAGTGGAACAATGTGCCAACATAAATAGCTGTTTTAGACTTTTACATAATATTGTACTAAATTTAACTGCGGGGTTCTATATGAAATTACTTAGGGGGAATATACACGCAAATCCACCAACTTTTCAATCTCTTTTAACATGTTTAGTATGTGTTTGTTCATTTTACGGCCGGCTCATATGACAGTCTGCTAACATGGGAGGTTTCAAATGGATTTTAGTCATTTTTCATACTTTATTACTGCATGGATCGATATAGCAACAACTTAGTTCAATAAACAAACAAATCTAGCAACTTTGGAATCGATTTGGAGAACTTTGCACGCTGTTTTAACAGCTTGGACCAAATAGGTGCAGACTGCAAAAAGTCAAAAAAGTGTCACCCGCTGGTTTTCCCAGGTTGTCTCCCATGCAAGTACTAACTCGACCGATTGAACTTTACTTCCATTATCGGTCGATCACCTGACCACTCATCTATGAGTGTCGTTTACAAATTATGGAAATGTTTAAAAATTCTACATCTTTCGAGGGCCACTACGATATTCAAACGGCCTTTTATGACATATTCATTCACATTCGCAAACTTTTAACAACTGGAGTCGATAATATAAGAGAATAGGTAACATTTCCATGTAAATCTGCCATCTTTGCACAAGCTTTTCTCAACTTTGTAATCACTTTGTTAATCACTTTGTGGTTGGGTAGTGGAACAATGTGCCAACATAAATAGCTGTTTTAGACTTTTACATAATATTGTACTAAATTTAACTGCGGGGTTCTATATGAAATGACTTAGGGGGTACATACACGCAAATCCTCCAACATTTCAATCTCTTTTAACATTTTAGTATGTGTTTGTTCATTTTACGGCCGGCTCATATGACAGTCTTCTAACAGGGGAGGTTTCAAATGGATTTTAGTCATTTTTCATACTTTATAACTGCATGGTTCGATATAACAACAACTTAGGTCAAATAAACAAACAAATCTAGCAACTTTGGAATCGATTTGGAGAACATTGCACGCTATTTTAACAGCTTGAACCAAATAGGTGCAGACTGCAAAAGCTCAAAAAAGTGTCACCCGCTGGTTTTCCCAGGTTGTCTCCCATGCAAGTACTAACCATGACCGATTAAACTTTACTTCCATTATCGGTCCGTCAACTGACCACTCATCTATCAGTGTCGTTTAAAAATTATCGTAAATGGCGGCTATTTAATGTATGGAAATGTTTAAAAATTCTACATCTTTCGAGGGCCACTACGATATTCAAACGGCCTTTTATGACATATTCATTCACTTTCGCGAACTTTTAACAACTGGACTCGATAATATAAGAGAATAGGTAACATTTCCATGTAAATCTGCCATCTTTGCACAAGCTTTTCACAACTTTGTAATCACTTTGTTAATCACTTTGTGCTTGGGTAGTGGAACAATGTGCCAACATAAATAGCTGTTTTAGACTTTTACATAATGTTGTACTAAATTTAACTGCGGGGTTCTATATGAAATGACTTAGGGGGAATATACAAACAAATCCACCAACTTTTCATTCCTTTTAACATTTTTAGTATGTGTTTGTTCATTTTACGGCCGGCTCATATGACAGTCTGCTAACATGGGAGGTTTCAAATTCATTTTAGTCATTTTTCATACTTTATTACTGCATGGATCGATATAGCAACAACTTAGTTCAATAAACAAACAAATCTAGCAACTTTGGAATCGATTTGGAGAACTTTGCACGCTGTTTTAACAGCTTGGACCAAATAGGTGCAGACTGCAAAAAGTCAAAAAAGTGTCACCCGCTGGTTTTCCCAGGTTGTCTCCCATGCAAGTACTAACTCGACCGATTGAACTTTACTTCCATTATCGGTCGATCACCTGACCACTCATCTATCAGTGTCGTTTACAAATTATGGAAATGTTTAAAAATTCTACATCTTTCGAGGGCCACTACGATATTCAAACGGCCTTTTATGACATATTCATTCACTTTCGCGAACTTTTAACAACTGGACTCGATAATATAAGAGAATAGGTAACATTTCCATGTAAATCTGCCATCTTTGCACAAGCTTTTCACAACTTTGTAATCACTTTGTTAATCACTTTGTGCTTGGGTAGTGGAACAATGTGCCAACATAAATAGCTGTTTTAGACTTTTACATAATGTTGTACTAAATTTAACTGCGGGGTTCTATATGAAATGACTTAGGGGGAATATACAAACAAATCCACCAACTTTTCATTCCTTTTAACATTTTTAGTATGTGTTTGTTCATTTTACGGCCGGCTCATATGACAGTCTGCTAACATGGGAGGTTTCAAATTCATTTTAGTCATTTTTCATACTTTATTACTGCATGGATCGATATAGCAACAACTTAGTTCAATAAACAAACAAATCTAGCAACTTTGGAATCGATTTGGAGAACTTTGCACGCTGTTTTAACAGCTTGGACCAAATAGGTGCAGACTGCAAAAAGTCAAAAAAGTGTCACCCGCTGGTTTTCCCAGGTTGTCTCCCATGCAAGTACTAACTCGACCGATTGAACTTTACTTCCATTATCGGTCGATCACCTGACCACTCATCTATCAGTGTCGTTTACAAATTATGGAAATGTTTAAAAATTCTACATCTTTCGAGGGCCACTACGATATTCAAACGGCCTTTTATGACATATTCATTCACATTCGCAAACTTTTAACAACTGGAGTCGATAATATAAGAGAATAGGTAACATTTCCATGTAAATCTGCCATCTTTGCACAAGCTTTTCTCAACTTTGTAATCACTTTGTTAATCACTTTGTGGTTGGGTAGTGGAACAATGTGCCAACATAAATAGCTGTTTTAGACTTTTACATAATATTGTACTAAATTTAACTGCGGGGTTCTATATGAAATTACTTAGGGGGAATATACACGCAAATCCACCAACTTTTCAATCTCTTTTAACATGTTTAGTATGTGTTTGTTCATTTTACGGCCGGCTCATATGACAGTCTGCTAACATGGGAGGTTTCAAATGGATTTTAGTCATTTTTCATACTTTATTACTGCATGGATCGATATAGCAACAACTTAGTTCAATAAACAAACAAATCTAGCAACTTTGGAATCGATTTGGAGAACTTTGCACGCTGTTTTAACAGCTTGGACCAAATAGGTGCAGACTGCAAAAAGTCAAAAAAGTGTCACCCGCTGGTTTTCCCAGGTTGTCTCCCATGCAAGTACTAACTCGACCGATTGAACTTTACTTCCATTATCGGTCGATCACCTGACCACTCATCTATGAGTGTCGTTTACAAATTATGGAAATGTTTAAAAATTCTACATCTTTCGAGGGCCACTACGATATTCAAACGGCCTTTTATGACATATTCATTCACATTCGCAAACTTTTAACAACTGGAGTCGATAATATAAGAGAATAGGTAACATTTCCATGTAAATCTGCCATCTTTGCACAAGCTTTTCTCAACTTTGTAATCACTTTGTTAATCACTTTGTGGTTGGGTAGTGGAACAATGTGCCAACATAAATAGCTGTTTTAGACTTTTACATAATATTGTACTAAATTTAACTGCGGGGTTCTATATGAAATGACTTAGGGGGTACATACACGCAAATCCTCCAACATTTCAATCTCTTTTAACATTTTAGTATGTGTTTGTTCATTTTACGGCCGGCTCATATGACAGTCTTCTAACAGGGGAGGTTTCAAATGGATTTTAGTCATTTTTCATACTTTATTACTGCATGGATCGATATAGCAACAACTTAGTTCAATAAACAAACAAATCTAGCAACTTTGGAATCGATTTGGAGAACTTTGCACGCTGTTTTAACAGCTTGGACCAAATAGGTGCAGACTGCAAAAAGTCAAAAAAGTGTCACCCGCTGGTTTTCCCAGGTTGTCTCCCATGCAAGTACTAACTCGACCGATTGAACTTTACTTCCATTATCGGTCGATCACCTGACCACTCATCTATGAGTGTCGTTTACAAATTATGGAAATGTTTAAAAATTCTACATCTTTCGAGGGCCACTACGATATTCAAACGGCCTTTTATGACATATTCATTCACATTCGCAAACTTTTAACAACTGGAGTCGATAATATAAGAGAATAGGTAACATTTCCATGTAAATCTGCCATCTTTGCACAAGCTTTTCTCAACTTTGTAATCACTTTGTTAATCACTTTGTGGTTGGGTAGTGGAACAATGTGCCAACATAAATAGCTGTTTTAGACTTTTACATAATATTGTACTAAATTTAACTGCGGGGTTCTATATGAAATGACTTAGGGGGTACATACACGCAAATCCTCCAACATTTCAATCTCTTTTAACATTTTAGTATGTGTTTGTTCATTTTACGGCCGGCTCATATGACAGTCTTCTAACAGGGGAGGTTTCAAATGGATTTTAGTCATTTTTCATACTTTATAACTGCATGGTTCGATATAACAACAACTTAGGTCAAATAAACAAACAAATCTAGCAACTTTGGAATCGATTTGGAGAACATTGCACGCTATTTTAACAGCTTGAACCAAATAGGTGCAGACTGCAAAAGCTCAAAAAAGTGTCACCCGCTGGTTTTCCCAGGTTGTCTCCCATGCAAGTACTAACTCGACCGATTGAACTTTACTTCCATTATCGGTCGATCACCTGACCACTCATCTATGAGTGTCGTTTACAAATTATGGAAATGTTTAAAAATTCTACATCTTTCGAGGGCCACTACGATATTCAAACGGCCTTTTATGACATATTCATTCACATTCGCAAACTTTTAACAACTGGAGTCGATAATATAAGAGAATAGGTAACATTTCCATGTAAATCTGCCATCTTTGCACAAGCTTTTCTCAACTTTGTAATCACTTTGTTAATCACTTTGTGGTTGGGTAGTGGAACAATGTGCCAACATAAATAGCTGTTTTAGACTTTTACATAATATTGTACTAAATTTAACTGCGGGGTTCTATATGAAATGACTTAGGGGGTACATACACGCAAATCCTCCAACATTTCAATCTCTTTTAACATTTTAGTATGTGTTTGTTCATTTTACGGCCGGCTCATATGACAGTCTTCTAACAGGGGAGGTTTCAAATGGATTTTAGTCATTTTTCATACTTTATAACTGCATGGTTCGATATAACAACAACTTAGGTCAAATAAACAAACAAATCTAGCAACTTTGGAATCGATTTGGAGAACATTGCACGCTATTTTAACAGCTTGAACCAAATAGGTGCAGACTGCAAAAGCTCAAAAAAGTGTCACCCGCTGGTTTTCCCAGGTTGTCTCCCATGCAAGTACTAACTCGACCGATTGAACTTTACTTCCATTATCGGTCGATCACCTGACCACTCATCTATGAGTGTCGTTTACAAATTATGGAAATGTTTAAAAATTCTACATCTTTCGAGGGCCACTACGATATTCAAACGGCCTTTTATGACATATTCATTCACATTCGCAAACTTTTAACAACTGGAGTCGATAATATAAGAGAATAGGTAACATTTCCATGTAAATCTGCCATCTTTGCACAAGCTTTTCTCAACTTTGTAATCACTTTGTTAATCACTTTGTGGTTGGGTAGTGGAACAATGTGCCAACATAAATAGCTGTTTTAGACTTTTACATAATATTGTACTAAATTTAACTGCGGGGTTCTATATGAAATGACTTAGGGGGTACATACACGCAAATCCTCCAACATTTCAATCTCTTTTAACATTTTAGTATGTGTTTGTTCATTTTACGGCCGGCTCATATGACAGTCTTCTAACAGGGGAGGTTTCAAATGGATTTTAGTCATTTTTCATACTTTATAACTGCATGGTTCGATATAACAACAACTTAGGTCAAATAAACAAACAAATCTAGCAACTTTGGAATCGATTTGGAGAACATTGCACGCTATTTTAACAGCTTGAACCAAATAGGTGCAGACTGCAAAAGCTCAAAAAAGTGTCACCCGCTGGTTTTCCCAGGTTGTCTCCCATGCAAGTACTAACCATGACCGATTAAACTTTACTTCCATTATCGGTCCGTCAACTGACCACTCATCTATCAGTGTCGTTTAAAAATTATCGTAAATGGCGGCTATTTAATGTATGGAAATGTTTAAAAATTCTACATCTTTCGAGGGCCACTACGATATTCAAACGGCCTTTTATGACATATTCATTCACTTTCGCGAACTTTTAACAACTGGACTCGATAATATAAGAGAATAGGTAACATTTCCATGTAAATCTGCCATCTTTGCACAAGCTTTTCACAACTTTGTAATCACTTTGTTAATCACTTTGTGCTTGGGTAGTGGAACAATGTGCCAACATAAATAGCTGTTTTAGACTTTTACATAATGTTGTACTAAATTTAACTGCGGGGTTCTATATGAAATGACTTAGGGGGAATATACAAACAAATCCACCAACTTTTCATTCCTTTTAACATTTTTAGTATGTGTTTGTTCATTTTACGGCCGGCTCATATGACAGTCTGCTAACATGGGAGGTTTCAAATTCATTTTAGTCATTTTTCATACTTTATTACTGCATGGATCGATATAGCAACAACTTAGTTCAATAAACAAACAAATCTAGCAACTTTGGAATCGATTTGGAGAACTTTGCACGCTGTTTTAACAGCTTGGACCAAATAGGTGCAGACTGCAAAAAGTCAAAAAAGTGTCACCCGCTGGTTTTCCCAGGTTGTCTCCCATGCAAGTACTAACTCGACCGATTGAACTTTACTTCCATTATCGGTCGATCACCTGACCACTCATCTATCAGTGTCGTTTACAAATTATGGAAATGTTTAAAAATTCTACATCTTTCGAGGGCCACTACGATATTCAAACGGCCTTTTATGACATATTCATTCACATTCGCAAACTTTAAACAACTGGAGTCGATAATATAAGAGAATAGGTAACATTTCCATGTAAATCTGCCATCTTTGCACAAGCTTTTCTCAACTTTGTAATCACTTTGTTAATCACTTTGTGGTTGGGTAGTGGAACAATGTGCCAACATAAATAGCTGTTTTAGACTTTTACATAATATTGTACTAAATTTAACTGCGGGGTTCTATATGAAATTACTTAGGGGGAATATACACGCAAATCCACCAACTTTTCAATCTCTTTTAACATTTTTAGTATGTGTTTGTTCATTTTACGGCCGGCTCATATGACAGTCTGCTAACATGGGAGGTTTCAAATGGATTTTAGTCATTTTTCATACTTTATTACTGCATGGATCGATATAGCAACAACTTAGTTCAATAAACAAACAAATCTAGCAACTTTGGAATCGATTTGGAGAACTTTGCACGCTGTTTTAACAGCTTGGACCAAATAGGTGCAGACTGCAAAAAGTCAAAAAAGTGTCACCCGCTGGTTTTCCCAGGTTGTCTCCCATGCAAGTACTAACTCGACCGATTGAACTTTACTTCCATTATCGGTCGATCACCTGACCACTCATCTATCAGTGTCGTTTACAAATTATGGAAATGTTTAAAAATTCTACATCTTTCGAGGGCCACTACGATATTCAAACGGCCTTTTATGACATATTCATTCACATTCGCAAACTTTTAACAACTGGACTCGATAATATAAGAGAATAGGTAACATTTCCATGTAAATCTGCCATCTTTGCACAAGCTTTTCTCAACTTTGTAATCACTTTGTTAATCACTTTGTGCTTGGGTAGTGGAACAATGTGCCAACATAAATAGCTGTTTTAGACTATTACATAATTTTGTACTAAATTTAACTGCGGGGTTCTATATGAAATGACTTAGGGGGAATATACACGCAAATCCACCAACTTTTCAATCCTTTTAACATTTTTAGTATGTGTTTGTTCATTTTACGGCCGGCTCATATGACAGTCTGCTAACAGGGGAGGTTTCAAATGGATTTTAGTCATTTTTAATACTTTATAACTGCATGGTTCGATATAACAACAACTTAGGTCAAATAAACAAACAAATCTAGCAACTTTGGAATCGATTTGGAGAACTTTGCACGCTGTTTTAACAGCTTGGACCAAATAGGTGCAGACTGCAAAAACTCAAAAAAGTGTCACCCGCTGGTTTTCCCAGGTTGTCTCCCATGCAAGTACTAACCATGACCGATTGAACTTTACTTCCATTATCGGTCGATCACCTGACCACACATCTATCAGTATCGTTTAAAAAGTATCGTAAATGGCGGCTATTTAATGTATGGAAATGTTTAAAAATTCTACATCTTTCGAGGGCCACTACGATATTCAAACGGCCTTTTATGACATATTCATTCACTTTCGCGAACTTTTAACAATTGGACTTGATAATATCAGAGAATAGGTAACATGTCCATGTAAATCTGCCAACTTTGCACAAGCTTTTCACAACTTTGTAAGCACTTTGTTAATCACTTTGCGCTTGGGTCGTGGAACAATGTGCCAACATAAATAGCTGTTTTAGACTTTTACATAATTGTGTACTAAATTTAACTGCGGGCTTCTATATGAAATGACTGAGGGGGAATATACACGCAAATCCACCAACTTTTCAATCCTTTTAACATTTTTAGTATGTGTTTGTTCATTTTACGGCCGGCTCATATGACAGTCTGCTAACAGGGGAGGTTTCAAATGGATTTTAGTCATTTTTAATACTTTATAAGTGCATGGTTCGATATAACAACAACTTAGGTCAAATAAACAAACAAATCTAGCAACTTTGGAATCGATTTGGAGAAATTTGCACGCTGTTTTAACAGGTTGGACCAAATAGGTGCAGACTGCAAAAACTCAAAAAAGTGTCACCCGCTGGTTTTCCCAGGTTGTCTCCCATGCAAGTACTAACCATGACCGATTGAACTTTACTTCCATTATCGGTCGATCACCTGACCACACATCTATCAGTATCGTTTAAAAAGTATCGTAAATGGCGGCTATTTAATGTATGGAAATGTTTAAAAATTCTACATCTTTCGAGGGCCACTACGATATTCAAACGGCCTTTTATGACATATTCATTCACTTTCGCGAACTTTTAACAATTGGACTTGATAATATCAGAGAATAGGTAACATGTCCATGTAAATCTGCCAACTTTGCACAAGCTTTTCACAACTTTGTAAGCACTTTGTTAATCACTTTGCGCTTGGGTCGTGGAACAATGTGCCAACATAAATAGCTGTTTTAGACTTTTACATAATTGTGTACTAAATTTAACTGCGGGCTTCTATATGAAATGACTGAGGGGGAATATACACGCAAATCCACCAACTTTTCAATCCTTTTAACATTTTTAGTATGTGTTTGTTCATTTTACGGCCGGCTCATATGACAGTCTGCTAACAGGGGAGGTTTCAAATGGATTTTAGTCATTTTTAATACTTTATAAGTGCATGGTTCGATATAACAACAACTTAGGTCAAATAAACAAACAAATCTAGCAACTTTGGAATCGATTTGGAGAAATTTGCACGCTGTTTTAACAGGTTGGACCAAATAGGTGCAGACTGCAAAAAGTCAAAAAAGTGTCACCCGCTGGTTTTCCCAGGTTGTCTCCCATGCAAGTACTAACTCGACCGATTGAACTTTACTTCCATTATCGGTCGGTCAACTGACCACTCATCTATCAGTGTCGTTTAAAAATTATCGTAAATGGCGGCTATTTAATGTATGGAAATGTTTAAAAATTCTACATCTTTCGAGGGCCACTACGATATTCAAACGGCCTTTTATGACATATTCATTCACTTTCGCGAACTTTTAACAACTGGACTCGATAATATAAGAGAATAGGTAACATTTCCATGTAAATCTGCCATCTTTGCACAAGCTTTTCTCAACTTTGTAATCACTTTGTTAATCACTTTGCGCTTGGGTAGTGGAACAATGTGCCAACATAAATAGCTGTTTTAGACTTTTACATAATTTTGTACTAAATTTAACTGCGGGCTTCTATATGAAATGACTGAGGGGGAATATACACGCAAATCCACCAACTTTTCAATTCTTTTAACATTTTTAGTATGTGTTTGTTCATTTTCCGGCCGGCTCATATGACAGTCTGCTAACATGGGAGGTTTCAAATGGATTTTAGTCATTTTTCATACTTTATAACTGCATGGTTCGATATAACAACAACTTAGGTCAAATAAACAAACAAATCTAGCAACTTTGGAATCGATTTGGAGAACTTTGCACGCTGTTTTAACAGCTTGGACCAAATAGGTGCAGACTGCAAAAACTCAAAAAAGTGTCACCCGCTGGTTTTCCCAGGTTGTCTCCCATGCAAGTACTAACCATGACCGATTGAACTTTACTTCCATTATCGGTCGATCACCTGACCACACATCTATCAGTATCGTTTAAAAAGTATCGTAAATGGCGGCTATTTAATGTATGGAAATGTTTAAAAATTCTACATCTTTCGAGGGCCACTACGATATTCAAACGGCCTTTTATGACATATTCATTCACTTTCGCGAACTTTTAACAATTGGACTTGATAATATCAGAGAATAGGTAACATGTCCATGTAAATCTGCCAACTTTGCACAAGCTTTTCACAACTTTGTAAGCACTTTGTTAATCACTTTGCGCTTGGGTCGTGGAACAATGTGCCAACATAAATAGCTGTTTTAGACTTTTACATAATTGTGTACTAAATTTAACTACGGGCTTCTATATGAAATGACTGAGGGGGAATATACACGCAAATCCACCAACTTTTCAATTCTTTTAACATTTTTAGTATGTGTTTGTTCATTTCCCGGCCGGCTCATATGACAGTCTGCTAACATGGGAGGTTTCAAATGGATTTTAGTCATTTTTCATACTTTATAACTGCATGGATCGATATAACAACAACTTAGTTCAATAAACAATCAAATCTAGCAACTTTGGAATCGATTTGGAGAACTTTGCACGCTGTTTTAACAGCTTGGACCAAATAGGTGCAGACTGCAAAAAGTCAAAAAAGTGTCACCCGCTGGTTTTCCAAGGTTGTCTCCAACGCAAGTACAAACTCGACAGATTGAACTTTACTTCCATTATCGGTCGATCACCTGACCACTCATCTATCAGTGTCGTTTAAAAATTATCGTAAATGGCGACTATTTAATGTATGGAAATGTTTGAAAATTCTACATCTTTCGAGGGCCACTACGATATTCAAACAGCCTTTCATGACATATTCACTCACTTTCGCGAACTTTTAACAACTGGAATCGATAATATAAGAGAATAGGTAACATTTCCATGTAAATCTGCCATCTTTGCACAAGCTTTTCTCAACTTTGTAATCACTTTGTTAATCACTTTGTGCTTGGGTAGTGGAACAATGTGCCAACATAAATAGCTGTTTTAGACTTTTACATAATTTTGTACTAAATTTAACTGCGGGCTTCTATATGAAATGACTGAGGGGGAATATACACGCAAATCCACCAACTTTTCAATCCTTTTAACATTTTTAGTATGTGTTTGTTCATTTCACGGCCGGCTCATATGACAGTCTGCTAACATGGGAGGTTTCAAATGGATTTTAGTCATTTTTCATACTTTATAACTGCATGGATCGATATAACAACAACTTAGTTCAATAAACAATCAAATCTAGCAACTTTGGAATCGATTTGGAGAACTTTGCACGCTGTTTTAACAGCTTGGACCAAATAGGTGCAGACTGCAAAAAGTCAAAAAAGTGTCACCCGCTGGTTTTCCAAGGTTGTCTCCAACGCAAGTACAAACTCGACAGATTGAACTTTACTTCCATTATCGGTCGATCACCTGACCACTCATCTATCAGTGTCGTTTAAAAATTATCGTAAATGGCGACTATTTAATGTATGGAAATGTTTGAAAATTCTACATCTTTCGAGGGCCACTACGATATTCAAACAGCCTTTCATGACATATTCATTCACTTTCGCGAACTTTTAACAACTGGAATCGATAATATAAGAGAATAGGTAACATTTCCATGTAAATCTGCCATCTTTGCACAAGCTTTTCTCAACTTTGTAATCACTTTGTTAATCACTTTGTGCTTGGGTAGTGGAACAATGTGCCAACATAAATAGCTGTTTTAGACTTTTACATAATGTTGTACTAAATTTAACTGCGGGCTTCTATATGAAATGACTGAGGGGGAATATACACGCAAATCCACCAACTTTTCAATCCTTTTAACATTTTTAGTATGTGTTTGTTCATTTCACGGCCGGCTCATATGACAGTCTGCTAACATGGGATGTTTCAAATGGATTTTAGTCATTTTTCATACTTTATAAGTGCATGGTTCGATATAACAACAACTTAGGTCAAATAAACAAACAAATCTAGCAACTTTGGAATCGATTTGGAGAACTTTGCACGCTGTTTTAACAGCTTGGACCAAATAGGTGCAGACTGCAAAAACTCAAAAAAAGTGTCACCCGGTGGTTTTCCCAGGTTGTCTCCCATGCAAGTACTTACCATGACCGATTGAACTTTACTTCCATTATCGGTCGATCACCTGACCACTCATCTATCAGTGTCGTTTAAAAAGTATCGTAAATGGCGGCTATTTAATGTATGGAAATGTTTAAAAATTCTACATCTTTCGAGGGCCACTACAATGTTCAAACGGCCTTTTATGGCATATTCATTCACTTTCGCGAACTTTTAACAACTGGACTCGATAATATCAGAGAATAGGTAACATGTCCATGTAAATCTGCCAACTTTGCACAAGCTTTTCACAACTTTGTAAGCACTTTGTTAATCACTTTGCGCTTGGGTAGTGGAACAATGTGCCAACATAAATAGCTGTTTTAGACTGTTACATAATTGTGTACTAAATTTAACTGTGGGGTTCTATATGAAATGACTTAGGGGGAATATACACGCAAATCCACCAACTTTTCAATCCTTTTAACATTTTTAGTATGTGTTTGTTCATTTTACGGCCGGCTCATATGACAGTCTGCTAACAGGGGAGGTTTCAAATGGATTTTAGTCATTTTTCATACTTTATAACTGCATGGTTCGATATAACAACAACTTAGGTCAAATAAGCAAACAAATCTAGCAACTTTGGAATCGATTTTGAGAACTTTGCACGCTGTTTTAACAGCTTGGACCAAATAGGTGCAGACTGCAAAAACTCAAAAAAGTGTCACCCGCTGGTTTTCCCAGGTTGTCTCCCATGCAAGTACTAACTATGACCGATTGAACTTTACTTCCATTATCGGTCGGTCAACTGACCACTCATCTATAAGTGTCGTTTAAAAATTATCGTAAATGGCGGCTATTTAATGTATGGAAATGTTTAAAAATTCTACATCTTTCGAGGGCCACTACGATATTCAAACGGCCTTTTATGACATATTCATTCAGTTTCGCGAACTTTTAACAACTGAACTCGATAATATAAGAGAATAGGTAACATTTCTATGTAAATCTGCCATCTTTGCACAAGCTTTTCACAACTTTGTAATCACTTTGTTAATCACTTAGTGCATGGGTAGTGGAACAATGTGCCAACATAAATAGCTGTTTTAGACATTTACATAATGTTGTACTAAATTTAACTGCGGGCTTCTATATGAAATGACTGAGGGGGAATATACACGCAAATCCACCAACTTTTCAATCTTTTTAACATTTTTAGTATGTGTTTGTTCATTTCACGGCCGGCTCATATGACAGTCTGCTAACATGGGAGGTTTCAAATGGATTTTAGTCATTTTTCATACTTTATAAGTGCATGGTTCGATATAACAACAACTTAGGTCAAATAAACAAACAAATCTAGCAACTTTGGAATCGATTTGGAGAACTTTGCACGCTGTTTTAACAGCTTGGACCAAATAGGTGCAGACTGCAAAAACTCAAAAAAGTGTCACCCGGTGGTTTTCCCAGGTTGTCTCCCATGCAAGTACTTACCATGACCGATTGAACTTTACTTCCATTATCGGTCGATCACCTGACCACTCATCTATCAGTGTCGTTTAAAAAGTATCGTAAATGGCGGCTATTTAATGTATGGAAATGTTTAAAAATTCTACATCTTTCGAGGGCCACTACAATGTTCAAACGGCCTTTTATGGCATATTCATTCACTTTCGCGAACTTTTAACAACTGGACTCGATAATATCAGAGAATAGGTAACATGTCCATGTAAATCTGCCAACTTTGCACAAGCTTTTCACAACTTTGTAAGCACTTTGTTAATCACTTTGCGCTTGGGTAGTGGAACAATGTGCCAACATAAATAGCTGTTTTAGACTGTTACATAATTGTGTACTAAATTTAACTGTGGGGTTCTATATGAAATGACTTAGGGGGAATATACACGCAAATCCACCAACTTTTCAATCCTTTTAACATGTTTAGTATGTGTTTGTTCATTTTACCGCCGGCTCATATGACAGTCTGCTAACAGGGGAGGTTTCAAATGGATTTTAGTCATTTTTCATACTTTATAACTGCATGGTTCGATATAACAACAACTTAGGTCAAATAAGCAAACAAATCTAGCAACTTTGGAATCGATTTTGAGAACTTTGCACGCTGTTTTAACAGCTTGGACCAAATAGGTGCAGACTGCAAAAACTCAAAAAAGTGTCACCCGCTGGTTTTCCCAGGTTGTCTCCCATGCAAGTACTAACCATGACCGATTGAACTTTACTTCCATTATCGGTCGGTCAACTGACCACTCATCTATAAGTGTCGTTTAAAAATTATCGTAAATGGCGGCTATTTAATGTATGGAAATGTTTAAAAATTCTACATCTTTCGAGGGCCACTACGATATTCAAACGGCCTTTTATGACATATTCATTCAGTTTCGCGAACTTTTAACAACTGAACTCGATAATATAAGAGAATAGGTAACATTTCTATGTAAATCTGCCATCTTAGCACAAGCTTTTCACAACTTTGTAATCACTTTGTTAATCACTTAGTGCATGGGTAGTGGAACAATGTGCCAACATAAATAGCTGTTTTAGACATTTACATAATGTTGTACTAAATTTAACTGCGGGCTTCTATATGAAATGACTGAGGGGGAATATACACGCAAATCCACCAACTTTTCAATCCTTTTAACATTTTTAGTATGTGTTTGTTCATTTCACGGCCGGCTCATATGACAGTCTGCTAACATGGGAGGTTTCAAATGGATTTTAGTCATTTTTCATACTTTATAAGTGCATGGTTCGATATAACAACAACTTAGGTCAAATAAACAAACAAATCTAGCAACTTTGGAATCGATTTGGAGAACTTTGCACGCTGTTTTAACAGCTTGGACCAAATAGGTGCAGACTGCAAAAACTCAAAAAAGTGTCACCCGGTGGTTTTCCCAGGTTGTCTCCCATGCAAGTACTTACCATGACCGATTGAACTTTACTTCCATTATCGGTCGATCACCTGACCACTCATCTATCAGTGTCGTTTAAAAAGTATCGTAAATGGCGGCTATTTAATGTATGGAAATGTTTAAAAATTCTACATCTTTCGAGGGCCACTACAATGTTCAAACGGCCTTTTATGGCATATTCATTCACTTTCGCGAACTTTTAACAACTGGACTCGATAATATCAGAGAATAGGTAACATGTCCATGTAAATCTGCCAACTTTGCACAAGCTTTTCACAACTTTGTAAGCACTTTGTTAATCACTTTGCGCTTGGGTAGTGGAACAATGTGCCAACATAAATAGCTGTTTTAGACTGTTACATAATTGTGTACTAAATTTAACTGTGGGGTTCTATATGAAATGACTTAGGGGGAATATACACGCAAATCCACCAACTTTTCAATCCTTTTAACATGTTTAGTATGTGTTTGTTCATTTTACCGCCGGCTCATATGACAGTCTGCTAACAGGGGAGGTTTCAAATGGATTTTAGTCATTTTTCATACTTTATAACTGCATGGTTCGATATAACAACAACTTAGGTCAAATAAGCAAACAAATCTAGCAACTTTGGAATCGATTTTGAGAACTTTGCACGCTGTTTTAACAGCTTGGACCAAATAGGTGCAGACTGCAAAAACTCAAAAAAGTGTCACCCGCTGGTTTTCCCAGGTTGTCTCCCATGCAAGTACTAACCATGACCGATTGAACTTTACTTCCATTATCGGTCGGTCAACTGACCACTCATCTATAAGTGTCGTTTAAAAATTATCGTAAATGGCGGCTATTTAATGTATGGAAATGTTTAAAAATTCTACATCTTTCGAGGGCCTCTACGATATTCAAACGGCCTTTTATGACATATTCATTCAGTTTCGCGAACTTTTAACAACTGAACTCGATAATATAAGAGAATAGGTAACATTTCTATGTAAATCTGCCATCTTTGCACAAGCTTTTCACAACTTTGTAATCACTTTGTTAATCACTTAGTGCATGGGTAGTGGAACAATGTGCCAACATAAATAGCTGTTTTAGACATTTACATAATGTTGTACTAAATTTAACTGCGGGGTTCTATATGAAATGACTTAGGGGGGAATATACACGCAAATCCACCAACTTTTCAATCTCTTTTAACATTTTAGTATGTGTTTGTTCATTTCACGGTCGGCTCATGTGATAGTCTGCTAACATGGGAGGTTTCAAATGGATTTTAGTCATTTTTCATACTTTATAACTGCATGGTTCGATATAACAACAACTTAGGTCAAATAAACAAACAAATCTAGCAACTTTGGAATCGATTTGGAGAACTTTGCACGCTGTTTTAACAGCTTGGACCAAATAGGTGCAGACTGCAAAAACTCAAAAAAGTGTCACCCGCTGGTTTTCCCAGGTTGTCTCCCATGCAAGTACTAACCATGACCGATTGAACTTTACTTCCATTATCGGTCGGTCAACTGACCACTCATCTATAAGTGTCGTTTAAAAATTATCGTAAATGGCGGCTATTTAATGTATGGAAATGTTTAAAAATTCTACATCTTTCGAGGGCCACTACGATATTCAAACGGCCTTTTATGACATATTCATTCAGTTTCGCGAACTTTTAACAACTGAACTCGATAATATAAGAGAATAGGTAACATTTCTATGTAAATCTGCCATCTTTGCACAAGCTTTTCACAACTTTGTAATCACTTTGTTAATCACTTAGTGCATGGGTAGTGGAACAATGTGCCAACATAAATAGCTGTTTTAGACATTTACATAATGTTGTACTAAATTTAACTGCGGGGTTCTATATGAAATGACTTAGGGGGGAATATACACGCAAATCCACCAACTTTTCAATCTCTTTTAACATTTTAGTATGTGTTTGTTCATTTCACGGTCGGCTCATGTGATAGTCTGCTAACATGGGAGGTTTCAAATGGATTTTACTCATTTTTCATACTTTATAACTGCATGGTTCGATATAACAACAACTTAGGTCAAATAAACAAACAAATCTAGCAACTTTGGAATCGATTTGGAGAACTTTGCACGCTGTTTTAACAGCTTGGACCAAATAGGTGCAGACTGCTAAAACTCAAAAAAGAATCACCAGCTGGTTTTCCCACGTTTTCTCCCATGCAAGTACTAACCACGACCGATTGAACTTTACTTCCATTATCAGTCGATCACCTGACCAATCATCTATCCGTGTCGATTAAAAATTATCGTAAATGGCGGCCATTTTAATGTATGGAAATGTTTAAAAATTCTACATCTTTCGAGGGCCACTACGATATTCAAACGGCCTTTTATGACATATTCATTCACTTTCGCGAACTTTTAACAACTGAACTCGATAATATAAGAGAACAGGTAACATTTCTCTGTAAATCTGCCATCTTTGCACAAGCTTTTCACAACTTTGTAATCACTTTGTTAATCACTTTGTGCGTGGGTAGTGGAACAATGTGCCAACATAAATAGCTGTTTTAGACTTTTACATAATGTTGTACTAAATTTAACTGCGGGGTTTTATCTGAAATGACTTAGGGGGGAATATACACGCAAATCCACCAACTTTTCAATCTCTTTGAACATTTTAAGTATGTGTTTGTTCATTTCATTGCCGGCTCATATGACAGTCTGCTAACATGGGAGGTTTCAAATGGATTTTAGTCATTTTTCATACTTTATAACTGCATGGTTCGATATAACAACAACTTAGGTCAAATAAACAAACAAATCTAGCAACTTTGGAATCGATTTGGAGAACTTTGCACGCTGTTTTAACAGCTTGGACCAAATAGGTGCAGACTGCTAAAACTCAAAAAAGAATCACCAGCTGGTTTTCCCACGTTTTCTCCCATGCAAGTACTAACCACGACCGATTGAACTTTACTTCCATTATCAGTCGATCACCTGACCAATCATCTATCCGTGTCGATTAAAAATTATCGTAAATGGCGGCCATTTTAATGTATGGAAATGTTTAAAAATTCTACATCTTTCGAGGGCCACTACGATATTCAAACGGCCTTTTATGACATATTCATTCACTTTCGCGAACTTTTAACAACTGAACTCGATAATATAAGAGAACAGGTAACATTTCTCTGTAAATCTGCCATCTTTGCACAAGCTTTTCACAACTTTGTAATCACTTTGTTAATCACTTTGTGCGTGGGTAGTGGAACAATGTGCCAACATAAATAGCTGTTTTAGACTTTTACATAATGTTGTACTAAATTTAACTGCGGGGTTTTATCTGAAATGACTTAGGGGGGAATATACACGCAAATCCACCAACTTTTCAATCTCTTTTAACATTTTAAGTATGTGTTTGTTCATTTCATTGCCGGCTCATATGACAGTCTGCTAACATGGGAGGTTTCAAATGGATTTTAGTCATTTTTCATACTTTATAACTGCATGGTTCGATATAACAAAAACTTAGGTCAAATAAACAAACAAATCTAGCAACTTTGGAATCGATTTGGAGAACTTTGCACGCTGTTTTAACAGCTTGGACCAAATAGGTGCAGACTGCAAAAACTCAAAAAAAGTATCACCCGCTGGTTTTCCCAGGTTGTCTCCCATGCAAGTACTAACCACGACCGATTGAACTTTACTTCCATTATCAGTCGATCACCAGAACACTCATCTATCAGTGTCGTTTAAAAATTATCGTAAATGGCGGCCATTTTATTGTATGGAAATGTTTAAAAATTCTACATCTTTCGAGGGCCACTACAATATTCAAACGGCCTTTTATGGCATATTCATTCACTTTCGCGAACTTTTAACAACTGGACTCGATAATATAAAAGAATAGGTAACATTTCTATGTAAATCTGCCATCTTTGCACAAGCTTTTCACAACTTTGTAATCACTTTGTTAATCACTTTGTGCTTGGGTAGTGGAACAATGTGCCAACATAAATAGCTGTTTTAGACTTTTACATAATGTTGTACTAAATGTAACTGCGGGGTTCTATATGAAATGACTTAGGGGGGAATATACACGCAAATCCACCAACTTTTCAATCTCTTTTAACATTTTAGTATGTGTTTGTTCATTTCACGGCTGGCTCATATGACAGTCTGCTAACATGGGAGGTTTCAAATGGATTTTAGTCATTTTTCATACTTTATAACTGCATGGTTCGATATAACAACAACTTAGGTCAAATAAACAAACAAATCTAGCAACTTTGGAATCGATTTGGAGAACTTTGCACGCTGTTTTAACAGCTTGGACTAAATAGGTGCAGACTGCAAAAACTCAAAAAAGTGTCACACGCTGGTTTTCCCAGGTTGTCTCCCATGCAAGTACTAACCACGACCGATTGAACTTTACTTCCATTATCGGTCGAACACCTGACCACTCATCTATCATTGTCGTTTAAAAATTATCGTAAATGGCGGCCATTTTAATGTATGGAAATGTTTAAAAATTCTACATCTTTCGAGGGCCACTACGATATTCAAACGGCCTTTTATGACATATGCATTTGCTTTCGCGAACTTTTAACAACTGGACTCGATAATATAAGTGAATAGGTAACATTTCCATGTAAATCTGCCATCTTTGCACAAGCTTTTCACAACTTTGTAATCACTTTGTTAATCACTTTGTGCTTGGGTAGTGGAACAATGTGCCAACTTAAATAGCTGTTTTAGACTTTTACATAATGTTGTACTAAATTTAACTGCGGGGTTCTATATGAAATGACTTAGGGGGAAGATACACGCAAATCCACCAACTTTTCAATCTCTTTTAACATTTTAGTATGTGTTTGTTCATTTCACGACCGGCTCATATGACAGTCTGCTAACATGGGAGGTTTCAAATGGATTTTAGTCATTTTTCATACTTTATAACTGCATGGTTCGATATAACAACAACTTAGGTCAAATAAACAAACAAATCTAGCAACTTTGGAATCGATTTGGAGAACTTTGCACGCTGTTTTAACAGCTTGGACTAAATAGGTGCAGACTGCAAAAACTCAAAAAAGTGTCACACGCTGGTTTTCCCAGGTTGTCTCCCATGCAAGTACTAACCACGACCGATTTAACTTTACTTCCATTATCGGTACTTCACCTGACCACTCATCTATCATTGTCGTTTAAAAATTATCGTAAATGGCGGCCATTTTAATGTATGGAAATGTTTAAAAATTCTACATCTTTCGAGGGCCACTATGATATTCAAACGGCCTTTTATGACATATTCATTTTCTTTCGCGATCTTTTAACAACTGGACTCGATAATATAAGAGAATAGGTAACATTTCCATGTAAATATGCCATCTTTACACAAGCTTTTCACAACTTTGTAATCACTTTGTTAATCACTTTGTGCTTGGGTAGTGGAACAATGTGCCAACTTAAATAGCTGTTTTAGACTTTTACATAATGCTGTACTAAATTTAACTGCGGGGTTCTATATGAAATGACTTAGGGGGAATATACACGCAAATCCACCAACTTTTCAATCTCTTTTAACATTTTAGTATGTGTTTGTTCATTTCACGGCCGGTTCATATGACAGTCTGCTAACATGGGAGGTTTCAAATGGATTTTAGTCAATTTTCATACTTTATAACTGCATGGTTCGATATAACAACAACTTAGGTCAAATAAACAAACAAATCTAGCAACTTTGGAATCGATTTGGAGAACTTTGCACGCTGTTTTAACAGCTTGGACTAAATAGGTGCAGACTGCAAAAACTCAAAAAGTGTCACACGCTGGTTTTCCCAGGTTGTCTCCCATGCAAGTACTAACCACGACCGATTTAACTTTACTTCCATTATCGGTCGATCACCTGACCACTCATCTATCATTGTCGTTTAAAAATTATGGTAAATGGCGGCCCTTTTAATGGATGGAAATGTTTAAAAATTCTACATCTTTCGAGGGCCACTACAATATTCAAACGGCCTTTTATGGCATATTCATTCACTTTCGCGAACTTTTAACAACTGGACTCGATAATATAAAAGAATAGGTAACATTTCTATGTAAATCTGCCATCTTTGCACAAGCTTTTCACAACTTTGTAATCACTTTGTTAATCACTTTGTGCTTGGGTAGTGGAACAATGTGCCAACATAAATAGCTGTTTTAGACTTTTACATAATGTTGTACTAAATTTAACTGCGGGGTTCTATATGAAATGACTTAGGGGGGAATATACACGCAAATCCACAAACTTTTCAATCTCTTTTAACATTTTAGTATGTGTTTGTTCATTTCACGGCTGGCTCATATGACAGTCTGCTAACATGGGAGGTTTCAAATGGATTTTAGTCATTTTTCATACTTTATAACTGCATGGTTCGATATAACAACAACTTAGGTCAAATAAACAAACAAATCTAGCAACTTTGGAATCGATTTGGAGAACTTTGCACGCTGTTTTAACAGCTTGGACTAAATAGGTGCAGACTGCAAAAACTCAAAAAAGTGTCACACGCTGGTTTTCCCAGGTTGTCTCCCATGCAAGTACTAACCACGACCGATTTAACTTTACTTCCATTATCGGTCGATCACCTGACCACTCATCTATCATTGTCGTTTAAAAATTATGGTAAATGGCGGCCCTTTTAATGGATGGAAATGTTTAAAAATTCTACATCTTTCGAGGGCCACTACGATATTCAAACGGCCTTTTATGACATATTCATTCACTTTCGCGAACTTTTAACAACTGGACTCGATAATATAAGAGAATAGGTAACATTTCCATGTAAATCTGCCATCTTTGCACAAGCTTTTCACAACTTTGTAATCACTTTGTTAATCACTTTGTGCTTGGGTAGTGGAACAATGTGCCAACTTAAATAGCTGTTTTAGACTTTTACATTATGTTGTACTAAATTTAACTGCGGGGTTCTATATGAAATGACTTAGGGGGAAGATACACGCAAATCCACCAACTTTTCAATCTCTTTTAACATTTTATTATGTGTTTGTTCATTTCAGGGCCGGCTCATATGACAGTCTGCTAACATGGGAGGTTTCAAATGGATTTTAGTCATTTTTCATACTTTATAACTGCATGGTTCGATATAACAACAACTTAGGTCAAATAAACAAACAAATCTAGCAACTTTGGAATCGATTTGGAGAACTTTGCACGCTGTTTTAACAGCTTGGACCAAATAGGTGCAGACTGCAAAAACTCAAGAAAGTATCACCCGCTGGTTTTCCCAGATTGTCTCCCACACAAGTACTAACCACGACCGATTTAACTTTACTTCCATTATCGGTCGATCACCTGACCACTCATCTATCAGTGTCGTTTAAAAATGATCGTAAATGGCGGCCATTTTAATGTATGGAAATGTTTAAAAATTCTACATCTTTCTAGGGCCACTACGATATTCAAACGGCCTTATATGACATATTCATTCACTTTCGCGAACTTTTAACAACTGGACTCGATAATATAAGAGAATAGGTAACATTTCTATGTAAATCTGCCATCTTTGCACAAGCTTTTCACAACTTTGTAATCACTTTGTTAATCACTTTGTGCTTGGGTAGTGGAACAATGTGCCAACTTAAATAGCTGTTTTAGACTTTTACATAATGTTGTACTAAATTTAACTACGGGGTTCTATATGAAATGACTTAGGGGGAATATACACGCAAATCCACCAACTTTTCAATCTCTTTTAACATTTTAGTATGTGTTTGTTCATTTCACGGCCGGTTCATATGACAGTCTGCTAACATGGGAGGTTTCAAATGGATTTTAGTCATTTTTCATACTTTATAACTGCATGGTTCGATATAACAACAACTTAGGTCAAATAAACAAACAAATCTAGCAACTTTGGAATCGATTTGGAGAACTTTGCGCGCTGTTTTAACAGCTTGGACTAAATAGGTGCAGACTGCAAAAACTCAAAAAAGTGTCACACGCTGGTTTTCCCAGGTTGTCTCCCATGCAAGTACTAACCACGACCGATTTAACTTTACTTCCATTATCGGTCGATCACCTGACCACTCATCTATCATTGTCGTTTAAAAATTATCGTAAATGGCGGCCATTTTAATGTATGGAAATGTTTAAAAATTCTACATCTTTCGAGGGCCACTACGATATTCAAACGGCCTTTTATGACATATTCATTTGCTTTCGCGAACTTTTAACAACTGGACTCGATAATATAAGAGAATAGGTAACATTTCCATGTAAATCTGCCAACTTTGCACAAGCTTTTCACAACATTGTAAGCACTTTGTTAATCACTTTGTGCTTGGGTAGTGGAACAATGTGCCAACATAAATAGCTGTTTTAGACTATTACATAATTTTGTACTAAATTTAACTGCGGGGTTCTATATGAAATGACTTAGGGGGAATATACACGCAAATCCACCAACTTTTCAATCCTTTTAACATTTTTAGTATGTGTTTGTTCATTTTACGGCCGGCTCATATGACAGTCTGCAAACAGGGGAGGTTTCAAATGGATTTTAGTCATTTTTAATACTTTATAAGTGCATGGTTCGATATAACAACAACTTAGGTCAAATAAATAAACAAATCTAGCAACTTTGGAATCGTTTTGGAGAACATTGCACGCTGTTTTAACAGCTTGAACCAAATAGGTGCAGACTGCAAAAGCTCAAAAAAGTGTCACCCGCTGGTTTTTCCAGGTAGTCTCCCATGCAAGTACTAACCACGACCGATTGAACTTTACTTCCATTACCGGTCGATCACCTGACCACTCATCTATCAGTGTGGTTTAAAAATTATCGTAAATGGTGGCCATTTTAATGTATGGAAATGTTTAAAAATTCTACATCTTTCGAGGGCCAATACGATATTCAAACGGCCTTTTATGACATATTCATTCACTTTCGCGAACTTTTAACAATTGGACTTGATAATATCAGAGAATAGGTAACATGTCCATGTAAATCTGCCAACTTTGAACAAGCTTTTCACAACTTTGTAAGCACTTTGTTAATCACTTTGCGCTTGGGTAGTGGAACAACGTGCCAACATAAATAGCTGTTTTAAACTTTTACATAATTTTGTACTAAATTTAACTGCGGGGTTCTATATGAAATGACTGAGGGGGAATATACACGAAAATACACCAACTTTTCAATCCTTTTAACATTTTTAGTATGTGTTTGTTCATTTTACGGCCGGCTCATATGACATTCTGCTAACAGGGGAGGTTTCAAATGGATTTTTGTCATTTTTCATACTTTATAACTGCATGGATCGATATAACAACAACTTAGTTCAATAAACAAACAAATCTAGCAACTTTGGAATCGATTTGGAGAAATTTGCACGCTGTTTTAACAGGTTGGACCAAATAGTTGCAGACTGCAAAAAGTCAAAAAAGTGTCACCCGCTGGTTTTCCCAGGTTGTCTCCCATGCAAGTACTAACTCGACCGATTGAACTTTACTTCCATTATCGGTCGGTCAACTGACCACTCATCTATCAGTGTCGTTTAAAAATTATAGTAAATGGCGGCTATTTAATGTATGGAAATGTTTAAAAATTCTACATCTTTCGAGGGCCACTACGATATTCAAACGGCCTTTTATGACATATTCATTCACTTTCGCGAACTTTTAACAACTGGACTCGATAATATAAGAGTATAGGTAACATTTCCATGTAAATCTGCCATCTTTGCACAAGCTTTTCTCAACTTTGTAATCACTTTGTTAATCACTTTGCGCTTGGGTAGTGGAACAATGTGCCAACATAAATAGCTGTTTTAGACTTTTACATAATTTTGTACTAAATTTAACTGCGGGCTTCTATATGAAATGACTGAGGGGGAATATACACGCAAATCCACCAACTTTTCAATTCTTTTAACATTTTTAGTATGTGTTTGTTCATTTCCCGGCCGGCTCATATGACAGTCTGCTAACATGGGAGGTTTCAAATGGATTTTAGTCATTTTTCATACTTTATAACTGCATGGTTCGATATAACAACAACTTAGGTCAAATAAACAAACAAATCTAGCAACTTTGGAATCGATTTGGAGAACTTTGCACGCTGTTTTAACAGCTTGGACCAAATAGGTGCAGACTGCAAAAACTCAAAAAAGTGTCACCCGCTGGTTTTCCCAGGTTGTCTCCCATGCAAGTACTAACCATGACCGATTGAACTTTACTTCCATTATCGGTCGATCACCTGACCACTCATCTATCAGTGTGGTTTAAAAATTATCGTAAATGGTGGCCATTTTAATGTATGGAAATGTTTAAAAATTCTACATCTTTCGAGGGCCAATACGATATTCAAACGGCCTTTTATGACATATTCATTCACTTTCGCGAACTTTTAACAATTGGACTTGATAATGTCAGAGAATAGGTAACATGTCCATGTAAATCTGCCAACTTTGAACAAGCTTTTCACAACTTTGTAAGCACTTTGTTAATCACTTTGCGCTTGGGTAGTGGAACAATGTGCCAACATAAATAGCTGTTTTAGACTTTTACATAATTTTGTACTAAATTTAACTACGGGCTTCTATATGGAATGACTGAGGGGGAATATACACGCAAATCCACCAACTTTTCAATCCTTTTAACATTTTTAGTATGTGTTTGTTCATTTCACGGCCGGCTCATATGACAGTCTGCTAACATGGGAGGTTTCAAATGGATTTTAGTCATTTTTAATACTTTATAAGTGCATGGTTCGATATAACAACAACTTAGGTCAAATAAACAAACAAATCTAGCAACTTTGGAATCGATTTGGAGAACATTGCACGCTATTTTAACAGCTTGAATCAAATAGGTGCAGACTGCAAAAGCTCAAAAAAGTGTCACCCGCTGGTTTTCCCAGGTTGTCTCCCATGCAAGTACTAACCACGACCGATTGAACTTTACTTCCATTATCGGTCGATCACCTGACCACTCATCTATCAGTGTCGTTTAAAAATTATCGTAAATGGTGGCCATTTTAATGTATGGAAATGTTTAAAAATTCTACATCTTTCGAGGGCCAATACGATATTCAAACGGCCTTTTATGACATATTCATTCACTTTCGCGAACTTTTAACAATTGGACTTGATAATATCAGAGAATAGGTAACATGTCCATGTAAATCTGCCAACTTTGAACAAGCTTTTCACAACTTTGTAAGCACTTTGTTAATCACTTTGCGCTTGGGTAGTGGAACAACGTGCCAACATAAATAGCTGTTTTAAACTTTTACATAATTTTGTACTAAATTTAACTGCGGGGTTCTATATGAAATGACTGAGGGGGAATATACACGAAAATACACCAACTTTTCAATCCTTTTAACATTTTTAGTATGTGTTTGTTCATTTTACGGCCGGCTCATATGACATTCTGCTAACAGGGGAGGTTTCAAATGGATTTTAGTCATTTTTCATACTTTATAACTGCATGGATCGATATAACAACAACTTAGTTCAATAAACAAACAAATCTAGCAACTTTGGAATCGATTTGGAGAAATTTGCACGCTGTTTTAACAGGTTGGACCAAATAGGTGCAGACTGCAAAAAGTCAAAAAAGTGTCACCCGCTGGTTTTCCCAGGTTGTCTCCCATGCAAGTACTAACTCGACCGATTGAACTTTACTTCCATTATCGGTCGGTCAACTGACCACTCATCTATCAGTGTCGTTTAAAAATTATCGTAAATGGCGGCTATTTAATGTATGGAAATGTTTAAAAATTCTACATCTTTCGAGGGCCACTACGATATTCAAACGGCCTTTTATGACATATTCATTCACTTTCGCGAACTTTTAACAACTGGACTCGATAATATAAGAGAATAGGTAACATTTCCATGTAAATCTGCCATCTTTGCACAAGCTTTTCTCAACTTTGTAATCACTTTGTTAATCACTTTGCGCTTGGGTAGTGGAACAATGTGCCAACATAAATAGCTGTTTTAGACTTTTACATAATTTTGTACTAAATTTAACTGCGGGCTTCTATATGAAATGACTGAGGGGGAATATACACGCAAATCCACCAACTTTTCAATTCTTTTAACATTTTTATTATGTGTTTGTTCATTTCCCGGCCGGCTCATATGACAGTCTGCTAACATGGGAGGTTTCAAATGGATTTTAGTCATTTTTCATACTTTATAACTGCATGGTTCGATATAACAACAACTTAGGTCAAATAAACAAACAAATCTAGCAACTTTGGAATCGATTTGGAGAACTTTGCACGCTGTTTTAACAGCTTGGACCAAATAGGTGCAGACTGCAAAAACTCAAAAAAGTGTCACCCGCTGGTTTTCCCAGGTTGTCTCCCATGCAAGTACTAACCATGACCGATTGAACTTTACTTCCATTATCGGTCGATCACCTGACCACACATCTATCAGTATCGTTTAAAAAGTATCGTAAATGGCGGCCATTTTAATGTATGGAAATGTTTAAAAATTCTACATCTTTCGAGGGCCACTACGATATTCAAACGGCCTTTTATGACATATTCATTCACTTTCGCGAACTTTTAACAATTGGACTTGATAATATCAGAGAATAGGTAACATGTCCATGTAAATCTGCCAACTTTGCACAAGCTTTTCACAACTTTGTAAGCACTTTGTTAATCACTTTGCGCTTGGGTCGTGGAACAATGTGCCAACATAAATAGCTGTTTTAGACTTTTACATAATTGTGTACTAAATTAAACTGCGGGCTTCTATATGAAATGACTGAGGGGGAATATACACGCAAATCCACCAACTTTTCAATTCTTTTAACATTTTTAGTATGTGTTTGTTCATTTCCCGGCCGGCTCATATGACAGTCTGCTAACATGGGAGGTTTCAAATGGATTTTAGTCATTTTTCATACTTTATAACTGCATGGTTCGATATAACAACAACTTAGGTCAAATAAACAAACAAATCTAGCAACTTTGGAATCGATTTGGAGAACTTTGCACGCTGTTTTAACAGCTTGGACCAAATAGGTGCAGACTGCAAAAGCTCAAAAAAGTGTCACCCGCTGGTTTTTCCAGGTTGTCTCCCATGCAAGTACTAACCACGACCGATTGAACTTTACTTCCATTATCGGTCGATCACCTGACCACTCATCTATCAGTGTGGTTTAAAAATTATCGTAAATGGTGGCCATTTTAATGTATGGAAATGTTTAAAAATTCTACATCTTTCGAGGGCCAATACGATATTCAAACGGCCTTTTATGACATATTCATTCACTTTCGCGAACTTTTAACAATTGGACTTGATAATATCAGAGAATAGGTAACATGTCCATGTAAATCTGCCAACTTTGAACAAGCTTTTCACAACTTTGTAAGCACTTTGTTAATCACTTTGCGCTTGGGTAGTGGAACAATGTGCCAACATAAATAGCTGTTTTAGACTTTTACATAATTTTGTACTAAATTTAACTACGGGCTTCTATATGAAATGACTGAGGGGGAATATACACGCAAATCCACCAACTTTTCAATCCTTTTAACATTTTTAGTATGTGTTTGTTCATTTCACGGCCGGCTCATATGACAGTCTGCTAACATGGGAGGTTTCAAATGGATTTTAGTCATTTTTAATACTTTATAAGTGCATGGTTCGATATAACAACAACTTAGGTCAAATAAACAACCAAATCTAGCAACTTTGGAATCGATTTGGAGAACATTGCACGCTATTTTAACAGCTTGAATCAAATAGGTGCAGACTGCAAAAGCTCAAAAAAGTGTCACCCGCTGGTTTTCCCAGGTTGTCTCCCATGCAAGTACTAACCACGACCGATTGAACTTTACTTCCATTATCGGTCGATCACCTGACCACTCATCTATCAGTGTCGTTTAAAAATTATCGTAAATGGTGGCCATTTTAATGTATGGAAATGTTTAAAAATTCTACATCTTTCGAGGGCCAATACGATATTCAAACGGCCTTTTATGACATATTCATTCACTTTCGCGAACTTTTAACAATTGGACTTGATAATATCAGAGAATAGGTAACATGTCCATGTAAATCTGCCAACTTTGAACAAGCTTTTCACAACTTTGTAAGCACTTTGTTAATCACTTTGCGCTTGGGTAGTGGAACAACGTGCCAACATAAATAGCTGTTTTAAACTTTTACATAATTTTGTACTAAATTTAACTGCGGGGTTCTATATGAAATGACTGAGGGGGAATATACACGAAAATACACCAACTTTTCAATCCTTTTAACATTTTTAGTATGTGTTTGTTCATTTTACGGCCGGCTCATATGACAGTCTGCTAACAGGGGAGGTTTCAAATGGATTTTAGTCATTTTTCATACTTTATAACTGCATGGATCGATATAACAACAACTTAGTTCAATAAACAAACAAATCTAGCAACTTTGGAATCGATTTGGAGAAATTTGCACGCTGTTTTAACAGGTTGGACCAAATAGGTGCAGACTGCAAAATGTCAAAAAAGTGTCACCCGCTGGTTTTCCCAGGTTGTCTCCCATGCAAGTACTAACTCGACCGATTGAACTTTACTTCCATTATCGGTCGGCCAACTAACCACTCATCTATCAGTGTCGTTTAAAAATTATCGTAAATGGCGGCTATTTAACGTATGGAAATGTTTAAAAATTCTACATCTGTCGAGGGCCACTACGATATTCAAACGGCCTTTTTTGACATATTCATTCACTTTCGCGAACTTTTAACAACTGGACTCGATAATATAAGAGAATAGGTAACATTTCCATGTAAATCTGCCATCTTTGCACAAGCTTTTCTCAACTTTGTAATCACTTTGTTAATCACTTTGCGCTTGGGTAGTGGAACAATGTGCCAACATAAATAGCTGTTTTAGACTTTTACATAATTTTGTACTAAATTTAACTGCGGGCTTCTATATGAAATGACTGAGGGGGAATATACACGCAAATCCACCAACTTTTCAATTCTTTTAACATTTTTAGTATGTGTTTGTTCATTTCCCGGCCGGCTCATATGACAGTCTGCTAACATGGGAGGTTTCAAATGGATTTTAGTCATTTTTCATACTTTATAACTGCATGGTTCGATATAACAACAACTTAGGTCAAATAAACAAACAAATCTAGCAACTTTAGAATCGATTTGGAGAACTTTGCACGCTGTTTTAACAGCTTGGACCAAATAGGTGCAGACTGCAAAAACTCAAAAAAGTGTCACCCGCTGGTTTTCCCAGGTTGTCTCCCATGCAAGTACTAACCATGACCGATTGAACTTTACTTCCATTATCGGTCGATCACCTGACCACACATCTATCAGTATCGTTTAAAAAGTATCGTAAATGGCGGCTATTTAATGTATGGAAATGTTTAAAAATTCTACATCTTTCGAGGGCCACTACGATATTCAAACGGCCTTTTATGACATATTCATTCACTTTCGCGAACTTTTAACAATTGGACTTGATAATATCAGAGAATAGGTAACATGTCCATGTAAATCTGCCAACTTTGCACAAGCTTTTCACAACTTTGTAAGCACTTTGTTAATCACTTTGCGCTTGGGTCGTGGAACAATGTGCCAACATAAATAGCTGTTTTAGACTTTTACATAATTGTGTACTAAATTTAACTGCGGGCTTCTATATGAAATGACTGAGGGGGAATATACACGCAAATCCACCAACTTTTCAATTCTTTTAACATTTTTAGTATGTGTTTGTTCATTTCCCGGCCGGCTCATATGACAGTCTGCTAACATGGGAGGTTTCAAATGGATTTTAGTCATTTTTCATACTTTATAACTGCATGGTTCGATATAACAACAACTTAGGTCAAATAAACAAACAAATCTAGCAACTTTGGAATCGATTTGGAGAACTTTGCACGCTGTTTTAACAGCTTGGACCAAATAGGTGCAGACTGCAAAAACTCAAAAATGTGTCACCCGCTGGTTTTCCCAGGTTGTCTCCCATGCAAGTACGAACCATGACCGATTGAACTTTACTTCCATTATCGGTCGATCACCTGACCACACATCTATCAGTATCGTTTAAAAAGTATCGTAAATGGCGGCTATTTAAGGTATGGAAATGTTTAAAAATTCTACATCTTTCGAGGGCCACTACGATATTCAAACGGCCTTTTATGACATATTCATTCACTTTCGCGAACTTTTAACAATTGGACTTGATAATATCAGAGAATAGGTAACATGTCCATGTAAATCTGCCAACTTTGCACAAGCTTTTCACAACTTTGTAAGCACTTTGTTAATCACTTTGCGCTTGGGTCGTGGAACAATGTGCCAACATAAATAGCTGTTTTAGACTTTTACATAATTGTGTACTAAATTTAACTGCGGGGTTCTATATGAAATGACTTAGGGGGAATATACACGCAAATACACCAACTTTTCAATCCTTTTAACATTTTTAGTATGTGTTTGTTCATTTTACGGCCGGCTCATATGACAGTCTGCTAACAGGGGAGGTTTCAAATGGATTTTAGTCATTTTTCATACTTTATAACTGCATGGTTCGATATAACAACAACTTAGGTCAAATAAACAAACAAATCTAGCAACTTTGGAATCGATTTGGAGAACTTTGCACGCTGTTTTAACAGCTTGGACCAAATAGGTGCAGACTGCAAAAACTCAAAAAAGTGTCACCCGCTGGTTTTCCCAGGTTGTCTCCCATGCAAGTACTAACCATGACCGATTGAACTTTACTTCCATTATCGGTCGATCACCTGACCACACATCTATCAGTATCGTTTAAAAAGTATCGTAAATGGCGGCTATTTAATGTATGGAAATGTTTAAAAATTCTACATCTTTCGAGGGCCACTACGATATTCAAACGGCCTTTTATGACATATTCATTCACTTTCGCGAACTTTTAACAATTGGACTTGATAATATCAGAGAATAGGTAACATGTCCATGTAAATCTGCCAACTTTGCACAAGCTTTTCACAACTTTGTAAGCACTTTGTTAATCACTTTGCGCTTGGGTCGTGGAACAATGTGCCAACATAAATAGCTGTTTTAGACTTTTACATAATTGTGTACTAAATTTAACTGCGGGCTTCTATATGAAATGACTGAGGGGGAATATACACGCAAATCCACCAACTTTTCAATTCTTTTAACATTTTTAGTATGTGTTTGTTCATTTCCCGGCCGGCTCATATGACAGTCTGCTAACATGGGAGGTTTCAAATGGATTTTAGTCATTTTTCATACTTTATAACTGCATGGTTCGATATAACAACAACTTAGGTCAAATAAACAAACAAATCTAGCAACTTTGGAATCGATTTGGAGAACTTTGCACGCTGTTTTAACAGCTTGGACCAAATAGGTGCAGACTGCAAAAACTCAAAAATGTGTCACCCGCTGGTTTTCCCAGGTTGTCTCCCATGCAAGTACTAACCATGACCGATTGAACTTTACTTCCATTATCGGTCGATCACCTGACCACACATCTATCAGTATCGTTTAAAAAGTATCGTAAATGGCGGCTATTTAAGGTATGGAAATGTTTAAAAATTCTACATCTTTCGAGGGCCACTACGATATTCAAACGGCCTTTTATGACATATTCATTCACTTTCGCGAACTTTTAACAATTGGACTTGATAATATCAGAGAATAGGTAACATGTCCATGTAAATCTGCCAACTTTGCACAAGCTTTTCACAACTTTGTAAGCACTTTGTTAATCACTTTGCGCTTGGGTCGTGGAACAATGTGCCAACATAAATAGCTGTTTTAGACTTTTACATAATTGTGTACTAAATTTAACTGCGGGGTTCTATATGAAATGACTTAGGGGGAATATACACGCAAATACACCAACTTTTCAATCCTTTTAACATTTTTAGTATGTGTTTGTTCATTTTACGGCCGGCTCATATGACAGTCTGCTAACAGGGGAGGTTTCAAATGGATTTTAGTCATTTTTCATACTTTATAACTGCATGGTTCGATATAACAACAACTTAGGTCAAATAAGCAAACAAATCTAGCAACTTTGGAATCGATTTTGAGAACTTTGCACGCTGTTTTAACAGCTTGGACCAAATAGGTGCAGACTGCAAAAACTCAAAAAAGTGTCACCCGCTGGATTTCCCAGGTTGTCTCCCATGCAAGTACTAACCATGACCGATTGAACTTTACTTCCATTATCGGTCGGTCAACTGACCACTCATCTATAAGTGTCGTTTAAAAATTATCGTAAATGGCGGCTATTTAATGTATGGAAATGTTTAAAAATTCTACATCTTTCGAGGGCTACTACGATATTCAAACGGCCTTTTATGACATATTCATTCAGTTTCGCGAACTTTTAACAACTGAACTCGATAATATAAGAGAATAGGTAACATTTCTATGTAAATCTGCCATCTTTGCACAAGCTTTTCACAACTTTGTAATCACTTTGTTAATCACTTAGTGCATGGGTAGTGGAACAATGTGCCAACATAAATAGCTGTTTTAGACTTTTACATAATTTTGTACTAAATTTAACTACGGGCTTCTATATGAAATGACTGAGGGGGAATATACACGCAAATCCACCAACTTTTCAATCCTTTTAACATTTTTAGTATGTGTTTGTTCATTTCACGGCCGGCTCATATGACAGTCTGCTAACATGGGAGGTTTCAAATGGATTTTAGTCATTTTTAATACTTTATAAGTGCATGGTTCGATATAACAACAACTTAGGTCAAATAAACAACCAAATCTAGCAACTTTGGAATCGATTTGGAGAACATTGCACGCTATTTTAACAGCTTGAATCAAATAGGTGCAGACGGCAAAAGCTCAAAAAAGTGTCACCCGCTGGTTTTCCCAGGTTGTCTCCCATGCAAGTACTAACCACGACCGATTGAACTTTACTTCCATTATCGGTCGATCACCTGACCACTCATCTATCAGTGTCGTTTAAAAATTATCGTAAATGGTGGCCATTTTAATGTATGGAAATGTTTAAAAATTCTACATCTTTCGAGGGCCAATACGATATTCAAACGGCCTTTTATGACATATTCATTCACTTTCGCGAACTTTTAACAATTGGACTTGATAATATCAGAGAATAGGTAACATGTCCATGTAAATCTGCCAACTTTGAACAAGCTTTTCACAACTTTGTAAGCACTTTGTTAATCACTTTGCGCTTGGGTAGTGGAACAACGTGCCAACATAAATAGCTGTTTTAAACTTTTACATAATTTTGTACTAAATTTAACTGCGGGGTTCTATATGAAATGACTGAGGGGGAATATACACGAAAATACACCAACTTTTCAATCCTTTTAACATTTTTAGTATGTGTTTGTTCATTTTACGGCCGGCTCATATGACAGTCTGCTAACAGGGGAGGTTTCAAATGGATTTTAGTCATTTTTCATACTTTATAACTGCATGGATCGATATAACAACAACTTAGTTCAATAAACAAACAAATCTAGCAACTTTGGAATCGATTTGGAGAAATTTGCACGCTGTTTTAACAGGTTGGACCAAATAGGTGCAGACTGCAAAAAGTCAAAAAAGTGTCACCCGCTGGTTTTCCCAGGTTGTCTCCCATGCAAGTACTAACTCGACCGATTGAACTTTACTTCCATTATCGGTCGGCCAACTAACCACTCATCTATCAGTGTCGTTTAAAAATTATCGTAAATGGCGGCTATTTAACGTATGGAAATGTTTAAAAATTCTACATCTGTCGAGGGCCACTACGATATTCAAACGGCCTTTTTTGACATATTCATTCACTTTCGCGAACTTTTAACAACTGGACTCGATAATATAATAGAATAGGTAACATTTCCATGTAAATCTGCCATCTTTGCACAAGCTTTTCTCAACTTTGTAATCACTTTGTTAATCACTTTGCGCTTGGGTAGTGGAACAATGTGCCAACATAAATAGCTGTTTTAGACTTTTACATAATTTTGTACTAAATTTAACTGCGGGCTTCTATATGAAATGACTGAGGGGGAATATACACGCAAATACACCAACTTTTCAATCCTTTTAACATTTTTAGTATGTGTTTGTTCATTTTACGGCCGGCTCATATGACAGTCTGCTAACAGGGGAGGTTTCAAATGGATTTTAGTCATTTTTCATACTTTATAACTGCATGGTTCGATATAACAACAACTTAGGTCAAATAAGCAAACAAATCTAGCAACTTTGGAATCGATTTTGAGAACTTTGCACGCTGTTTTAACAGCTTGGACCAAATAGGTGCAGACTGCAAAAACTCAAAAAAGTGTCACCCGCTGGATTTCCCAGGTTGTCTCCCATGCAAGTACTAACCATGACCGATTGAACTTTACTTCCATTATCGGTCGGTCAACTGACCACTCATCTATAAGTGTCGTTTAAAAATTATCGTAAATGGCGGCTATTTAATGTATGGAAATGTTTAAAAATTCTACATCTTTCGAGGGCTACTACGATATTCAAACGGCCTTTTATGACATATTCATTCAGTTTCGCGAACTTTTAACAACTGAACTCGATAATATAAGAGAATAGGTAACATTTCTATGTAAATCTGCCATCTTTGCACAAGCTTTTCACAACTTTGTAATCACTTTGTTAATCACTTAGTGCATGGGTAGTGGAACAATGTGCCAACATAAATAGCTGTTTTAGACTTTTACATAATTTTGTACTAAATTTAACTACGGGCTTCTATATGAAATGACTGAGGGGGAATATACACGCAAATCCACCAACTTTTCAATCCTTTTAACATTTTTAGTATGTGTTTGTTCATTTCACGGCCGGCTCATATGACAGTCTGCTAACATGGGAGGTTTCAAATGGATTTTAGTCATTTTTAATACTTTATAAGTGCATGGTTCGATATAACAACAACTTAGGTCAAATAAACAACCAAATCTAGCAACTTTGGAATCGATTTGGAGAACATTGCACGCTATTTTAACAGCTTGAATCAAATAGGTGCAGACTGCAAAAGCTCAAGAAAGTGTCACCCGCTGGTTTTCCCAGGTTGTCTCCCATGCAAGTACTAACCACGACCGATTGAACTTTACTTCCATTATCGGTCGATCACCTGACCACTCATCTATCAGTGTCGTTTAAAAATTATCGTAAATGGTGGCCATTTTAATGTATGGAAATGTTTAAAAATTCTACATCTTTCGAGGGCCAATACGATATTCAAACGGCCTTTTATGACATATTCATTCACTTTCGCGAACTTTTAACAATTGGACTTGATAATATCAGAGAATAGGTAACATGTCCATGTAAATCTGCCAACTTTGAACAAGCTTTTCACAACTTTGTAAGCACTTTGTTAATCACTTTGCGCTTGGGTAGTGGAACAACGTGCCAACATAAATAGCTGTTTTAAACTTTTACATAATTTTGTACTAAATTTAACTGCGGGGTTCTATATGAAATGACTGAGGGGGAATATACACGAAAATACACCAACTTTTCAATCCTTTTAACATTTTTAGTATGTGTTTGTTCATTTTACGGCCGGCTCATATGACAGTCTGCTAACAGGGGAGGTTTCAAATGGATTTTAGTCATTTTTCATACTTTATAACTGCATGGATCGATATAACAACAACTTAGTTCAATAAACAAACAAACCTAGCAACTTTGGAATCGATTTGGAGAAATTTGCACGCTGTTTTAACAGGTTGGACCAAATAGGTGCAGACTGCAAAAAGTCAAAAAAGTGTCACCCGCTGGTTTTCCCAGGTTGTCTCCCATGCAAGTACTAACTCGACCGATTGAACTTTACTTCCATTATCGGTCGGCCAACTAACCACTCATCTATCAGTGTCGTTTAAAAATTATCGTAAATGGCGGCTATTTAACGTATGGAAATGTTTAAAAATTCTACATCTGTCGAGGGCCACTACGATATTCAAACGGCCTTTTTTGACATATTCATTCACTTTCGCGAACTTTTAACAACTGGACTCGATAATATAAGAGAATAGGTAACATTTCCATGTAAATCTGCCATCTTTGCACAAGCTTTTCTCAACTTTGTAATCACTTTGTTAATCACTTTGCGCTTGGGTAGTGGAACAATGTGCCAACATAAATAGCTGTTTTAGACTTTTACATAATTTTGTACTAAATTTAACTGCGGGCTTCTATATGAAATGACTGAGGGGGAATATACACGCAAATCCACCAACTTTTCAATTCTTTTAACATTTTTAGTATGTGTTTGTTCATTTCCCGGCCGGCTCATATGACAGTCTGCTAACATGGGAGGTTTCAAATGGATTTTAGTCATTTTTCATACTTTATAACTGCATGGTTCGATATAACAACAACTTAGGTCAAATAAACAAACAAATCTAGCAACTTTGGAATCGATTTGGAGAACTTTGCACGCTGTTTTAACAGCTTGGACCAAATAGGTGCAGACTGCAAAAACTCAAAAAAGTGTCACCCGCTGGTTTTCCCAGGTTGTCTCCCATGCAAGTACTAACTATGACCGATTGAACTTTACTTCCATTATCGGTCGATCACCTGACCACACATCTATCAGTATCGTTTAAAAAGTATCGTAAATGGCGGCTATTTAATGTATGGAAATGTTTAAAAATTCTACATCTTTCGAGGGCCACTACGATATTCAAACGGCCTTTTATGACATATTCATTCACTTTCGCGAACTTTTAACAATTGGACTTGATAATATCAGAGAATAGGTAACATGTCCATGTAAATCTGCCAACTTTGCACAAGCTTTTCACAACTTTGTAAGCACTTTGTTAATCACTTTGCGCTTGGGTCGTGGAACAATGTGCCAACATAAATAGCTGTTTTAGACTTTTACATAATTGTGTACTAAATTTAACTGCGGGCTTCTATATGAAATGACTGAGGGGGAATATACACGCAAATCCACCAACTTTTCAATTCTTTTAACATTTTTAGTATGTGTTTGTTCATTTCCCGGCCGGCTCATATGACAGTCTGCTAACATGGGAGGTTTCAAATGGATTTTAGTCATTTTTCATACTTTATAACTGCATGGTTCGATATAACAACAACTTAGGTCAAATAAACAAACAAATCTAGCAACTTTGGAATCGATTTGGAGAACTTTGCACGCTGTTTTAACAGCTTGGACCAAATAGGTGCAGACTGCAAAAACTCAAAAAAGTGTCACCCGCTGGTTTTCCCAGGTTGTCTCCCATGCAAGTACTAACTATGACCGATTGAACTTTACTTCCATTATCGGTCGATCACCTGACCACACATCTATCAGTATCGTTTAAAAAGTATCGTAAATGGCGGCTATTTAATGTATGGAAATGTTTAAAAATTCTACATCTTTCGAGGGCCACTACGATATTCAAACGGCCTTTTATGACATATTCATTCACTTTCGCGAACTTTTAACAATTGGACTTGATAATATCAGAGAATAGGTAACATGTCCATGTAAATCTGCCAACTTTGCACAAGCTTTTCACAACTTTGTAAGCACTTTGTTAATCACTTTGCGCTTGGGTCGTGGAACAATGTGCCAACATAAATAGCTGTTTTAGACTTTTACATAATTGTGTACTAAATTTAACTGCGAGCTTCTATATGAAATGACTGAGGGGGAATATACACGCAAATCCACCAACTTTTCAATTCTTTTAACATTTTTAGTATGTGTTTGTTCATTTCCCGGCCGGCTCATATGACAGTCTGCTAACATGGGAGGTTTCAAATGGATTTTAGTCATTTTTCATACTTTATAACTGCATGGTTCGATATAACAACAACTTAGGTCAAATAAACAAACAAATCTAGCAACTTTGGAATCGATTTTGAGAACTTTGCACGCTGTTTTAACAGCTTGGACCAAATAGGTGCAGACTGCAAAAACTCAAAAAAGTGTCACCCGCTGGATTTCCCAGGTTGTCTCCCATGCAAGTACTAACCATGACCGATTGAACTTTACTTCCATTATCGGTCGGTCAACTGACCACTCATCTATAAGTGTCGTTTAAAAATTATCGTAAATGGCGGCTATTTAATGTATGGAAATGTTTAAAAATTCTACATCTTTCGAGGGCTACTACGATATTCAAACGGCCTTTTATGACATATTCATTCAGTTTCGCGAACTTTTAACAACTGAACTCGATAATATAAGAGAATAGGTAACATTTCTATGTAAATCTGCCATCTTTGCACAAGCTTTTCACAACTTTGTAATCACTTTGTTAATCACTTAGTGCATGGGTAGTGGAACAATGTGCCAACATAAATAGCTGTTTTAGACATTTACATAATGTTGTACTAAATTTAACTGCGGGGTTCTATATGAAATGACTTAGGGGGGAATATACACGCAAATCCACCAACTTTTCAATCTCTTTTAACATTTTAGTATGTGTTTGTTCATTTCACGGTCGGCTCATATGATCGTCTGCTAACATGGGAGGTTTCAAATGGATTTTAGTCATTTTTCATACTTTATAACTGCATGGTTCGATATAACAACAACTTAGGTCAAATAAACAAACAAATCTAGCAACTTTGGAATCGATTTGGAGAACTTTGCACGCTGTTTTAACAGCTTGGACCAAATAGGTGCAGACTGCAAAAACTCAAAAAAGTATCACCAGCTGGTTTTCCCACGTTGTCTCCCATGCAAGTACTAACCACGACCGATTGAACTTTACTTCCATTATCAGTCGATCACCTGACCAATCATCTATCCGTGTCGATTAAAAATTATCGTAAATGGCGGCCATTTTAATGTATGGAAATGTTTAAAAATTCTACATCTTTCGAGGGCCACTACGATATTCAAACGGCCTTTTATGACATATTCATTCACTTTCGCGAACTTTTAACAACTGAACTCGATAATATAAGAGAACCGGTAACATTTCTCTGTAAATCTGCCATCTTTGCACAAGCTTTTCACAACTTTGTAATCACTTTGTTAATCACTTTGTGCGTGGGTAGTGGAACAATGTTCCAACATAAATAGCTGTTTTAGACTTTTACATAATTGTGTACTAAATTTAACTGCGGGGTTCTATATGAAATGACTTAGGGGAATATACACGCAAATACACCAACTTTTCAATCCTTTTAACATTTTTATTATGTGTTTGTTCATTTTACGGCCGGCTCATATGACAGTCTGCTAACAGGGGAGGTTTCAAATGGATTTTAGTCATTTTTCATACTTTATAACTGCATGGTTCGATATAACAACAACTTAGGTCAAATAAGCAAACAAATCTAGCAACTTTGGAATCGATTTTGAGAACTTTGCACGCTGTTTTAACAGCTTGGACCAAAGAGGTGCAGACTGCAAAAACTCAAAAAAGTGTCACCCGCTGGATTTCCCAGGTTGTCTCCCATGCAAGTACTAACCATGACCGATTGAACTTTACTTCCATTATCGGTCGGTCAACTGACCACTCATCTATAAGTGTCGTTTAAAAATTATCGTAAATGGCGGCTATTTAATGTATGGAAATGTTTAAAAATTCTACATCTTTCGAGGGCTACTACGATATTCAAACGGCCTTTTATGACATATTCATTCAGTTTCGCGAACTTTTAACAACTGAACTCGATAATATAAGAGAATAGGTAACATTTCTATGTAAATCTGCCATCTTTGCACAAGCTTTTCACAACTTTGTAATCACTTTGTTAATCACTTAGTGCATGGGTAGTGGAACAATGTGCCAACATAAATAGCTGTTTTAGACATTTACATAATGTTGTACTAAATTTAACTGCGGGGTTCTATATGAAATGACTTAGGGGGGAATATACACGCAAATCCACCAACTTTTCAATCTCTTTTAACATTTTAGTATGTGTTTGTTCATTTCACGGTCGGCTCATATGATCGTCTGCTAACATGGGAGGTTTCAAGTGGATTTTAGTCATTTTTCATACTTTATAACTGCATGGTTCGATATAACAACAACTTAGGTCAAATAAACAAACAAATCTAGCAACTTTGGAATCGATTTGGAGAACTTTGCACGCTGTTTTAACAGCTTGGACCAAATAGGTGCAGACTGCAAAAACTCAAAAAAGTATCACCAGCTGGTTTTCCCACGTTTTCTCCCATGCAAGTACTAACCACGACCGATTGAACTTTACTTCCATTATCAGTCGATCACCTGACCAATCATCTATCCGTGTCGATTAAAAATTATCGTAAATGGCGGCCATTTTAATGTATGGAAATGTTTAAAAATTCTACATCTTTCGAGGGCCACTACGATATTCAAACGGCCTTTTATGACATATTCATTCACTTTCGCGAACTTTTAACAACTGAACTCGATAATATAAGAGAACAGGTAACATTTCTCTGTAAATCTGCCATCTTTGCACAAGCTTTTCACAACTTTGTAATCACTTTGTTAATCACTTTGTGCGTGGGTAGTGGAACAATGTGCCAACATAAATAGCTGTTTTAGACTTTTACATAATGTTGTACTAAATTTAACTGCGGGGTTTTATCTGAAATGACTTAGGGGGGAATATACACGCAAATCCACCAACTTTTCAATCTCTTTTAACATTTTAAGTATGTGTTTGTTCATTTCATTGCAGGCTCATATGACAGTCTGCTAACATGGGAGGTTTCAAATGGATTTTAGTCATTTTTCATACTTTATAACTGCATGGTTCGATATAACAACAACTTAGGTCAAATAAACAAACAAATCTAGCAACTTTGGAATCGATTTGGAGAACTTTGCACGCTGTTTTAACAGCTTGGACCAAATAGGTGCAGACTGCAAAAACTCAAAAAAAGTATCACCCGCTGGTTTTCCCAGGTTGTCTCCCATGCAAGTACTAACCACGACCGATTGAACTTTACTTCCATTATCAGTCGATCACCTGGACACTCATCTATCAGTGTCGTTTAAAAATTATCGTAAATGGCGGCCATTTTATTGTATGGAAATGTTTAAAAATTCTACATCTTTCGAGGGCCACTACAATATTCAAACGGCCTTTTATGGCATATTCATTCAATTTCGCGAACTTTTAACAACTGGACTCGATAATATAAATGAATAGGTAACATTTCTATGTAAATCTGCCATCTTTGCACAAGCTTTTCGCAACTTTGTAATCACTTTGTTAATCACTTTGTGCTTGGGTAGTGGAACAATGTGCCAACATAAATAGCTGTTTTAGACTCTTACATAATGTTGTACTAAATTTAACTGCGGGGTTCTATATGAAATGACTTAGGGGGAATATACACGCAAATCCACCAACTTTTCAATCTCTTTTAACATTTTAGTATGTGTTTGTTCATTTCACGGCTGGCTCATATGACAGTCTGCTAACATGGGAGGTTTCAAATGGATTTTAGTCATTTTTCATACTTTATAACTGCATGGTTCGATATAACAACAACTTAGGTCAAATAAACAAACAAATCTAGCAACTTTGGAATCGATTTGGAGAACTTTGCACGCTGTTTTAACAGCTTGGACTAAATAGGTGCAGACTGCAAAAACTCAAAAAGTGTCACACGCTGGTTTTCCCAGGTTGTCTCCCATGCAAGTACTAACCACGACCGATTTAACTTTACTTCCATTATCGGTCGATCACCTGACCACTCATCTATCATTGTCGTTTAAAAATTATGGTAAATGGCGTCCCTTTTAATGGATGGAAATGTTTAAAAATTCTACATCTTTCTAGGGCCACTACGATATTCAAACGGCCTTTTATGACATATTCATTCACTTTCGCAAACTTTTAACAACTGAACTCGATAATATAAGAGAACAGGTAACATTTCTCTGTAAATCTGCCATCTTTGCACAAGCTTTTCACAACTTTGTAATCACTTTGTTAATCACTTTGTGCGTGGGTAGTGGAACAATGTGCCAACATAAATAGCTGTTTTAGACTTTTACATAATGTTGTACTAAATTTAACTGCGGGGTTTTATCTGAAATGACTTAGGGGGGAATATACACGCAAATCCACCAACTTTTCAATCTCTTTTAACATTTTAAGTATGTGTTTGTTCATTTCATTGCCGGCTCATATGACAGTCTGCTAACATGGGAGGTTTCAAATGGATTTTAGTCATTTTTCATACTTTATAACTGCATGGTTCGATATAACAACAACTTAGGTCAAATTAAATAAACAAATCTAGCAACTTTGGAATCGATTTGGAGAACTTTGCACGCTGTTTTAACAGCTTGGACCAAATAGGTGCAGACTGCAAAAACTCAAAAAAAGTATCACCCGCTGGTTTTCCCAGGTTGTCTCCCATGCAAGTACTAACCACGACCGATTGAACTTTACTTCCATTATCAGTCGATCACCTGAACACTCATCTATCAGTGTCGTTTAAAAATTATCGTAAATGGCGGCCATTTTATTGTATGGAAATGTTTAAAAATTCTACATCTTTCGAGGGCCACTACAATATTCAAACGGCCTTTTATGGCATATTCATTCACTTTCGCGAACTTTTAACAACTGGACTCGATAATATAAAAGAATAGGTAACATTTCTATGTAAATCTGCCATCTTTGCACAAGCTTTTCACAACTTTGTAATCACTTTGTTAATCACTTTGTGCTTGGGTAGTGGAACAATGTGCCAACATAAATAGCTGTTTTAGACTTTTACATAATGTTGTACTAAATTTAACTGCGGGGTTCTATATGAAATGACTTAGGGGGGAATATACACGCAAATCCACCAACTTTTCAATCTCTTTTAACATTTTAGTATGTGTTTGTTCATTTCACGGCTGGCTCATATGACAGTCTGCTAACATGGGAGGTTTCAAATGGATTTTAGTCATTTTTCATACTTTATAACTGCATGGTTCGATATAACAACAACTTAGGTCAAATAAACAAACAAATCTAGCAACTTTGGAATCGATTTGGAGAACTTTGCACGCTGTTTTAACAGCTTGGACCAAATAGGTGCAGACTGCAAAAACTCAAAAAAGTATCACCCGCTGGTTTTCCCAGGTTGTCTCCCATGCAAGTACTAACCACGACCGATTGAACTTTACTTCCATTATCAGTCGATCACCTGAACACTCATCTATCAGTGTCGTTTAAAAATTATCGTAAATGGCGGCCATTTTATTGTATGGAAATGTTTAAAAATTCTACATCTTTCGAGGGCCACTACAATATTCAAACGGCCTTTTATGGCATATTCATTCACTTTCGCGAACTTTTAACAACTGGACTCGATAATATAAAAGAATAGGTAACATTTCTATGTAAATCTGCCATCTTTGCACAAGCTTTTCACAACTTTGTAATCACTTTGTTAATCACTTTGTGCTTGGGTAGTGGAACAATGTGCCAACATAAATAGCTGTTTTAGACTTTTACATAATGTTGTACTAAATTTAACTGCGGGGTTCTATATGAAATGACTTAGGGGGGAATATACACGCAAATCCACCAACTTTTCAATCTCTTTTAACATTTTAGTATGTGTTTGTTCATTTCACGGCTGGCTCATATGACAGTCTGCTAACATGGGAGGTTTCAAATGGATTTTAGTCATTTTTCATACTTTATAACTGCATGGTTCGATATAACAACAACTTAGGTCAAATAAACAAACAAATCTAGCAACTTTGGAATCGATTTGGAGAACTTTGCACTCTGTTTTAACAGCTTGGACTAAATAGGTGCAGACTGCAAAAACTCAAAAAAGTGTCACACGCTGGTTTTCCCAGGTTGTCTCCCATGCAAGTACTAACCACGACTAATTGAACTTTACTTCCATTATCGGTCGATCACCTGACCACTCATCTATCATTGTCGTTTAAAAATTATCGTAAATGGCGGCCATTTTAATGTATGGAAATGTTTAAAAATTCTACATCTTTCGAGGGCCACTACGATATTTAAACGGCCTTTTATGACATATGCATTTGCTTTCGCGAACTTTTAACAACTGGACTCGATAATATAAGTGAATAGGTAACATTTCCATGTAAATCTGCCATCTTTGCACAAGCTTTTCACAACTTTGTAATCACTTTGTTAATCACTTTGTGCTTGGGTAGTGGAACAATGTGCCAACTTAAATAGCTGTTTTAGACTTTTACATAATGTTGTACTAAATTTAACTGCGGGGTTCTATATGAAATGACTTAGGGGGAAGATACACGCAAATCCACCAACTTTTCAATCTCTTTTAACATTTTAGTATGTGTTTGTTCATTTCACGACCGGCTCATATGACAGTCTGCTAACATGGGAGGTTGCAAATGGATTTTAGTCATTTTTCGTACTTTATAACTGCATGGTTCGATATAACAACAACTTAGGTCAAATAAACAAACAAATCTAGCAACTTTGGAATCGATTTGGAGAACTTTGCACGCTGTTTTAACAGCTTGGACTAAATAGGTGCAGACTGCAAAAACTCAAGAAAGTATCACCCGCTGGTTTTCCCTGATTGTCTCCCACACAAGTACTAACCACGACCGATTTAACTTTACTTCCATTATCGGTCGATCACCTGACCACTCATCTATCAGTGTCGTTTAAAAATGATCGTAAATGGCGGCCATTTTAATGTATGGAAATGTTTAAAAATTCTACATCTTTCTAGGGCCACTACGATATTCAAACGGCCTTTTATGACATATTCATTCACTTTCGCGAACTTTTAACAACTGGACTCGATAATATAAGAGAATAGGTAACATTTCTATGTAAATCTGCCATCTTTGCACAAGCTTTTCACAACTTTGTAATCACTTTGTTAATCACTTTGTGCTTGGGTAGTGGAACAATGTGTCAACTTAAATAGCTGTTTTAGACTTTTACATAATGTTGTACTAAATTTAACTGCGGGGTTCTATATGAAATGACTTAGGGGGAATACACACGCAAATCCACCAACTTTTCAATCTCTTTTAACATTTTAGTATGTGTTTGTTCATTTCACGGACGGTTCATATGACAGTCTGCTAACATGGGAGGTTTCAAGTGGATTTTAGTCATTTTTCATACTTTATAACTGCATGGTTCGATATAACAACAACTTAGGTCAAATAAACAAACAAATCTAGCAACTTTGGAATCGATTTGGAGAACTTTGCACGCTGTTTTAACAGCTTGGACTAAATAGGTGCAGACTGCAAAAACTCAAAAAAGTGTCACACGCTGGTTTTCCCAGGTTGTCTCCCATGCAAGTACTAACCACGACCGATTTAACTTTACTTCCATTATCGGTCGATCACCTGACCACTCATCTATCATTGTCGTTTAAAAATTATCGTAAATGGCGGCCATTTTAATGTATGGAAATGTTTAAAAATTCTACATCTTTCGAGGGCCACTACGATATTCAAACGGCCTTTTATGACATATTCATTTGCTTTCGCGAACTTTTAACAACTGGACTCGATAATATAAGAGAATAGGTAACATTTCCATGTAAATCTGCCATCTTTGCACAAGCTTTTCACAACTTTGTAATCACTTTGTTAATCACTTTGTGCTTGGGTAGTGGAACAGTGTGCCAACTTAAATAGCTGTTTTAGACTTTTACATTATGTTGTACTAAATTTAACTGCGGGGTTCTATATGAAATGACTTAGGCGGAAGATACACGCAAATCCACCAACTTTTCAATCTCTTTTAACATTTTATTATGTGTTTGTTCATTTCAGGGCCGGCTCATATGACAGTCTGCTAACATGGGAGGTTTCAAATGGATTTTAGTCATTTTTCATACTTTATAACTGCATGGTTCGATATAACAACAACTTAGGTCAAATAAACAAACAAATCTAGCAACTTTGGAATCGATTTGGAGAACTTTGCACGCTGTTTTAACAGCTTGGACCAAATAGGTGCAGACTGCAAAAACTCAAGAAAGTATCACCCGCTGGTTTTCCCAGATTGTCTCCCATGCAAGTACTAACCACAACCGATTTAACTTTACTTCCATTATCGGTCGATCACCTGACCACTCATCTATCAGTGTCGTTTAAAAATGATCGTAAATGGCGGCCATTTTAATGTATGGAAATGTTTAAAAATTCTACATCTTTCTAGGGCCACTACGATATTCAAACGGCCTTTTATGACATATTCATTCACTTTCGCGAACTTTTAACAACTGGACTCGATAATATAAGAGAATAGGTAACATTTCTATGTAAATCTGCCATCTTTGCACAAGCTTTTCACAACTTTGTAATCACTTTGTTAATCACTTTGTGCTTGGGTAGTGGAACAATGTGCCAACTTAAATAGCTGTTTTAGACTTTTACATAATGTTGTACTAAATTTAACTGCGGGGTTCTATATGAAATGACTTAGGGGGAATATACACGCAAATCCACCAACTTTTCAATCTCTTTTAACATTTTAGTATGTGTTTGTTCATTTCACGGCCGGTTCATATGACAGTCTGCTAACATGGGAGGTTTCAGATGGATTTTAGTCATTTTTCATACTTTATAACTGCATGGTTCGATATAACAACAACTTAGGTCAAATAAACAAACAAATCTAGCAACTTTGGAATCGATTTGGAGAACTTTGCACGCTGTTTTAACAGCTTGGACTAAATAGGTGCAGACTGCAAAAACTCAAAAAAGTGTCACACGCTGGTTTTCCCAGGTTGTCTCCCATGCAAGTACTAACCACGACCGATTTAACTTTACTTCCATTATCGGTCGATCACCTGACCACTCATCTATCATTGTCGTTTAAAAATTATCGTAAATGGCGGCCATTTTAATGTATGGAAATGTTTAAAAATTCTACATCTTTCGAGGGCCACTACGATATTCAAACGGCCTTTTATGACATATTCATTTGCTTTCGCGAACTTTTAACAACTGGACTCGATAATATAAGAGAATAGGTAACATTTCTATGTACATCTGCCATCTTTGCACAAGCTTTTCACAACTTTGTAATCACTTTGTTAATCACTTTGTGCTTGGGTAGTGGAACAATGTGCCAACTTAAATAGCTGTTTTAGACTTTTACATAATGTTGTACTAAATTTAACTGCGGGGTTCTATATGAAATGACTTAGGGGGAATATACACGCAAATCCACCAACTTTTCAATCTCTTTTAACATTTTAGTATGTGTTTGTTCATTTCACGGCCGGTTCATATGACAGTCTGCTAACATGGGAGGTTTCAAATGGATTTTAGTCATTTTTCATACTTTATAACTGCATGGTTCGATATAACAACAACTTAGGTCAAATAAACAAACAAATCTAGCAACTTTGGAATCGATTTGAAGAACTTTGCACGCTGTTTTAACAGCTTGGACCAAATAGGTGCAGACTGCAAAAACTCAAGAAAGTATCACCCGCTGGTTTTCCCAGATTGTCTCCCGTGCAAGTACTTACCACGACCGATTTAACTTTACTTCCATTATCGGTCGATCACCTGACCACTCTTCTATCAGTGTCGTTTAAAAATGATCGTAAATGGCGGCCATTTTAATGTATGGAAATGTTTAAAAATTCTACATCTTTCTAGGGCCACTACGATATTCAAACGGCCTTTTATGACATATTCATTCACTTTCGCGAACTTTTAACAACTGGACTCGATAATATAAGAGAATAGGTAACATTTCTATGTAAATCTGCCATCTTTGCACAAGCTTTTCACAACTTTGTAATCACTTTGTTAATCACTTTGTGCTTGGGTAGTGGAACAATGTGCCAACTTAAATAGCTGTTTTAGACTTTTACATAATGTTGTACTAAATTTAACTGCGGGGTTCTATATGAAATGACTTAGGGGGGAATATACACGCAAATCCACCAACTTTTCAATCTCTTTTAACATTTTAGTATGTGTTTGTTCATTTCACGGCTGGCTCATATGACAGTCTGCTAACATGGGAGGTTTCAAATGGATTTTAGTCATTTTTCATACTTTATAACTGCATGGTTCGATATAACAACAACTTAGGTCAAATAAACAAACAAATCTAGCAACTTTGGAATCGATATGGAGAACTTTGCACGCTGTTTTAACAGCTTGGACTAAATAGGTGCAGACTGCAAAAACTCAAAAAAGTGTCACACGCTGGTTTTCCCAGGTTGTCTCCCATGCAAGTACTAACCACGACCGATTTAACTTTACTTCCATTATCGGTCGATCACCTGACCACTCATCTATCATTGTCGTTTAAAAATTATCGTAAATGGCGGCCATTTTAATGTATGGAAATGTTTAAAAATTCTACATCTTTCGAGGGCCACTACGATATTCAAACGGCCTTTTATAACATATTCATTTGCTTTCGCGAACTTTTAACAACTGGACTCGATAATATAAGAGAATAGGTAACATTTCCATGTAAATCTGCCATCTTTGCACAAGCTTTTCACAACTTTGTAATCACTTTGTTAATCACTTTGTGCTTGGGTAGTGGAACAATGTGCCAACTTAAATAGCTGTTTTAGACTTTTACATTATGTTGTACTAAATTTAACTGCGGGGTTCTATATGAAATGACTTAGGGGGAAGATACACGCAAATCCACCAACTTTTCAATCTCTTTTAACATTTTATTATGTGTTTGTTCATTTCAGGGCCGGCTCATATGACAGTCTGCTAACATGGGAGGTTTCAAATGAATTTTAGTCATTTTTAATACTTTATAACTGCATGGTTCGATATAACAACAACTTAGGTCAAATAAACAAACAAATCTAGCAACTTTGGAATCGATTTGGAGAACTTTGCACGCTGTTTTAACAGCTTGGACCAAATAGGTGCAGACTGCAAAAACTCAAGAAAGTATCACCCGCTGGTTTTCCCAGATTGTCTCCCATGCAAGTACTTACCACGACCGATTTAACTTTACTTCCATTATCGGTCGATCACCTGACCACTCATCTATCATTGTCGTTTAAAAATTATCGTAAATGGCGGCCATTTTAATGTATGGAAATGTTTAAAAATTCTACATCTTTCGAGGGCCACTACGATATTCAAACGGCCTTTTATGACATATTCATTTGCTTTCGCGAACTTTTAACAACTGGACTCGATAATATAAGAGAATATGTAACATTTCCATGTAAATCTGCCATCTTTGCACAAGCTTTTCACAACTTTGTAATCACTTTGTTAATCACTTTGTGCTTGGGTAGTGGAACAATGTGCCAACTTAAATAGCTGTTTTAGACTTTTACATAATGTTGTACTAAATTTAACTGCGGGGTTCTATATGAAATGACTTAGGGGGGAATATACACGCAAATCCACCAACTTTTCAATCTCTTTTAACATTTTAGTATGTGTTTGTTCATTTCACGGCCGGTTCATATGACAGTCTGCTAACATGGGAGGTTTCAAATGGATTTTAGTCATTTTTCATACTTTATAACTGCATGGTTCGATATAACAACAACTTAGGTCAAATAAACAAACAAATCTAGCAACTTTGGAATCGATTTGGAGAACTTTGCACGCTGTTTTAACAGCTTGGACTAAATAGGTGCAGACTGCAAAAAACTCAAAAAAGTGTCACACGCTGGTTTTCCCAGGTTGTCTCCCATGCAAGTACTAACCACGACCGATTTAACTTTACTTCCATTATCGGTCGATCACCTGACCACTCATCTATCATTGTCGTTTAAAAATTATCGTAAATGGCGGCCATTTTAATGTATGGAAATGTTTAAAAATTCTACATCTTTCGAGGGCCACTACGATATTCAAACGGCCTTTTATGACATATTCATTTTCTTTCGCGATCTTTTAACAACTGGACTCGATAATATAAGAGAATAGGTAACATTTCCATGTAAATCTGCCATCTTTACACAAGCTTTTCACAACTTTGTAATCACTTTGTTAATCACTTTGTGCTTGGGTAGTGGAACAATGTGCCAACTTAAATAGCTGTTTTAGACTTTTACATAATGTTGTACTAAATTTAACTGCGGGGTTCTATATGAAATGACTTAGGGGGAATATACACGCAAATCCACCAACTTTTCAATCTCTTTTAACATTTTAGTATGTGTTTGTTCATTTCACGGCCGGTTCATATGACAGTCTGCTAACATGGGAGGTTTCAAATGGATTTTAGTCATTTTTCATACTTTATAACTGCATGGTTCGATATAACAACAACTTAGGTCAAATAAACAAACAAATCTAGCAACTTTGGAATCGATTTGGAGAACTTTGCACGCTGTTTTAACAGCTTGGACCAAATAGGTGCAGACTGCAAAAAACTCAAGAAAGTATCATCCGCTGGTTTTCCCAGATTGTCTCCCATGCAAGTACTAACCACGACCGATTTAACTTTACTTCCATTATCGGTCGATCACCTGACCACTCATCTATCAGTGTCGTTTAAAAATGATCGTAAATGGCGGCCATTTTAATGTATGGAAATGTTTAAAAATTCTACATCTTTCTAGGGCCACTACGATATTCAAACGGCCTTTTATGACATATTCATTCACTTTCGCGAACTTTTAACAACTGGACTCGATAATATAAGAGAATAGGTAACATTTCTATGTAAATCTGCCATCTTTGCACAAGCTTTTCACAACTTTGTAATCACTTTGTTAATCACTTTGTGCTTGGGTAGTGGAACAATGTGCCAACTTAAATAGCTGTTTTAGACTTTTACATAATGTTGTACTAAATTTAACTGCGGGGTTCTATATGAAATGACTTAGGGGGAAGATACACGCAAATCCACCAACTTTTCAATCTCTTTTAACATTTTATTATGTGTTTGTTCATTTCAGGGCCGGCTCATATGACAGTCTGCTAACATGGGAGGTTTCAAATGGATTTTAGTCATTTTTCATACTTTATAACTGCATGGTTCGATATAACAACAACTTAGGTCAATTAAACAAACAAATCTAGCAACTTTGGAATCGATTTGGAGAACTTTGCACGCTGTTTTAACAGCTTGGACTAAATAGGTGCAGACTGCAAAAACTCAAAAAAGTGTCACACGCTGGTTTTCCCAGGTTGTCTCCCATGCAAGTACTAACCACGACCGATTGAACTTTACTTCCATTATCGGTCGATCACCTGACCACTCATCTATCATTGTCGTTTAAAAATTATCGTAAATGGCGGCCATTTTAATGTATGGAAATGTTTAAAAATTCTACATCTTTCTAGGGCCACTACGATATTCAAACGGCCTTTTATGACATATTCATTCACTTTCGCGAACTTTTAACAACTGGACTCGATAATATAAGAGAAAAGGTAACATTTCTATGTAAATCTGCCATCTTTGCACAAGCTTTTCACAACTTTGTAATCACTTTGTTAATCACTTTGTGCTTGGGTAGTGGAACAATGTGCCAACTTAAATAGCTGTTTTAGACTTTTACATAATGTTGTACTAAATTTAACTGCGGGGTTCTATATGAAATGACTTAGGGGGAATATACACGCAAATCCACCAACTTTTCAATCTCTTTTAACATTTTAGTATGTGTTTGTTCATTTCACGGCCGGTTCATATGACAGTCTGCTAACATGGGAGGTTTCAAATGGATTTTATTCATTTTTCATACTTTATAACTGCATGGTTCGATATAACAACAACTTAGGTCAAATAAACAAACAAATCTAGCAACTTTGGAATCGATTTGGAGAACTTTGCACGCTGTTTTAACAGCTTGGACTAAATAGGTGCAGACTGCAAAAACTCAAAAAAGTGTCACACGCTGGTTTTCCCAGGTTGTCTCCCATGCAAGTACTAACCACGACCGATTGAACTTTACTTCCATTATCGGTCGATCACCTGACCACTCATCTATCATTGTCGTTTAAAAATTATCGTAAATGGCGGCCATTTTAATGTATGGAAATGTTTAAAAATTCTACATCTTTCTAGGGCCACTACGATATTCAAACGGCCTTTTATGACATATTCATTCACTTTCGCGAACTTTTAACAACTGGACTCGATAATATAAGAGAAAAGGTAACATTTCTATGTAAATCTGCCATCTTTGCACAAGCTTTTCACAACTTTGTAATCACTTTGTTAATCACTTTGTGCTTGGGTAGTGGAACAATGTGCCAACTTAAATAGCTGTTTTAGACTTTTACATAATGTTGTACTAAATTTAACTGCGGGGTTCTATATGAAATGACTTAGGGGGAATATACACGCAAATCCACCAACTTTTCAATCTCTTTTAACATTTTAGTATGTGTTTGTTCATTTCACGGCCGGTTCATATGACAGTCTGCTAACATGGGAGGTTTCAAATGGATTTTATTCATTTTTCATACTTTATAACTGCATGGTTCGATATAACAACAACTTAGGTCAAATAAACAAACAAATCTAGCAACTTTGGAATCGATTTGGAGAACTTTGCACGCTGTTTTAACAGCTTGGACTAAATAGGTGCAGACTGCAAAAACTCAAAAAAGTGTCACACGCTGGTTTTCCCAGGTTGTCTCCCATGCAAGTACTAACCACGACCGATTTAAGTTTACTTCCATTATCGGTCGATCACCTGACCACTCATCTATCATTGTCGTTTAAAAATTATCGTAAATGGCGGCCATTTTAATGTATGGAAATGTTTAAAAATTCTACATCTTTCGAGGGCCACTACGATATTCAAACGGCCTTTTATGACATATTCATTTGCTTTCGCGAACTTTTAACAACTGGACTCGATAATATAAGAGAATAGGTAACATTTCCATGTAAATCTGCCATCTTTACACAAGCTTTTCACAACTTTGTAATCACTTTGTTAATCACTTTGTGCTTGGGTAGTGGAACAATGTGCCAACTTAAATAGCTGTTTTAGACTTTTACATAATGTTGTACTAAATTTAACTGCGGGGTTCTATATGAAATGACTTAGGGGGAATATACACGCAAATCCACCAACTTTTCAATCTCTTTTAACATTTTAGTATGTGTTTGTTCATTTCACGGCCGGTTCATATGACAGTCTGCTAACATGGGAGGTTTCAAATGGATTTTAGTCATTTTTCATACTTTATAACTGCATGGTTCGATATAACAACAACTTAGGTCAAATAAACAAACAAATCTAGCAACTTTGGAATCGATTTGGAGAACTTTGCACGCTGTTTTAACAGCTTGGACTAAATAGGTGCAGACTGCAAAAACTCAAAAAAGTGTCACACGTTGGTTTTCCCAGGTTGTCTCCCATGCAAGTACTAACCACGACCGATTTAACTTTACTTCCATTATCGGTCGATCACTTGACCACTCATCTATCATTGTCGTTTAAAAATTATCGTAAATGGCGGCCATTTTAATGTATGGAAATGTTTAAAAATTCTACATCTTTCGAGGGCCACTACGATATTCAAACGGCCTTTTATGACATATTCATTTGCTTTCGCGAACTTTTAACAACTGGACTCGATAATATAAGAGAATAGGTAACATTTCCATGTAAATCTGCCATCTTTGCACAAGCTTTTCACAACTTTGTAATCACTTTGTTAATCACTTTGTGCTTGGGTAGTGGAACAATGTGCCAACTTAAATAGCTGTTATAGACTTTTACATAATGTTGTACTAAATTTAACTGCGGGGTTCTATATGAAATGACTTAGGGGGGAATATACACGCAAATCCACCAACTTTTCAATCTCTTTTAACATTTTAGTAATTGTTTGTTCATTTCACGGCCGGCTCATATGACAGTCTGCTAACATGGGAGGTTTCAAATGGATTTTAGTCATTTTTCATACTTTATAACTGCATGGTTCGATATAACAACAACTTAGGTCAAATAAACAAACAAATCTAGCAACTTTGGAATCGATTTGGAGAACTTTGCACGCTGTTTTAACAGCTTGGACTAAATAGGTGCAGACTGCAAAACCTCAAAAAAGTGTCACACGCTGGTTTTCCCAGGTTGTCTCCCATGCAAGTACTAACCACGACCGATTTAAGTTTACTTCCATTATCGGTCGATCACCTGACCACTCATCTATCATTGTCGTTTAAAAATTATCGTAAATGGCGGCCATTTTAATGTATGGAAATGTTTAAAAATTCTACATCTTTCGAGGGCCACTACGATATTCAAACGGCCTTTTATGACATATTCATTTGCTTTCGCGAACTTTTAACAACTGGACTCGATAATATAAGAGAATAGGTAACATTTCCATGTAAATCTGCCATCTTTACACAAGCTTTTCACAACTTTGTAATCACTTTGTTAATCACTTTGTGCTTGGGTAGTGGAACAATGTGCCAACTTAAATAGCTGTTTTAGACTTTTACATAATGTTGTACTAAATTTAACTGCGGGGTTCTATATGAAATGACTTAGGGGGAATATACACGCAAATCCACCAACTTTTCAATCTCTTTTAACATTTTAGTATGTGTTTGTTCATTTCACGGCCGGTTCATATGACAGTCTGCTAACATGGGAGGTTTCAAATGGATTTTAGTCATTTTTCATACTTTATAACTGCATGGTTCGATATAACAACAACTTAGGTCAAATAAACAAACAAATCTAGCAACTTTGGAATCGATTTGGAGAACTTTGCACGCTGTTTTAACAGCTTGGACTAAATAGGTGCAGACTGCAAAAACTCAAAAAAGTGTCACACGTTGGTTTTCCCAGGTTGTCTCCCATGCAAGTACTCACCACGACCGATTTAACTTTACTTCCATTATCGGTCGATCACTTGACCACTCATCTATCATTGTCGTTTAAAAATTATCGTAAATGGCGGCCATTTTAATGTATGGAAATGTTTAAAAATTCTACATCTTTCGAGGGCCACTACGATATTCAAACGGCCTTTTATGACATATTCATTTGCTTTCGCGAACTTTTAACAACTGGACTCGATAATATAAGAGAATAGGTAACATTTCCATGTAAATCTGCCATCTTTGCACAAGCTTTTCACAACTTTGTAATCACTTTGTTAATCACTTTGTGCTTGGGTAGTGGAACAATGTGCCAACTTAAATAGCTGTTTTAGACTTTTACATAATGTTGTACTAAATTTAACTGCGGGGTTCTATATGAAATGACTTAGGGGGGAATATACACGCAAATCCACCAACTTTTCAATCTCTTTTAACATTTTAGTATGTGTTTGTTCATTTCACGGCCGGTTCATATGACAGTCTGCTAACATGGGAGGTTTCAAATGGATTTTAGTCATTTTTCATACTTTATAACTGCATGGTTCGATATAACAACAACTTAGGTCAAATAAACAAACAAATCTAGCAACTTTGGAATCGATTTGGAGAACTTTGCACGCTGTTTTAACAGCTTGGAATAAATAGGTGCAGACTGCAAAAACTCAAAAAAGTGTCACACGCTGGTTTTCCCAGGTTGTCTCCCATGCAAGTACTAACCACGACCGATTTAACTTTACTTCCATTATCGGTCGATCACCTGACCACTCATCTATCATTGTCGTTTAAAAATTATCGTAAATGGCGGCCATTTTAATGTATGGAAATGTTTAAAAATTCTACATCTTTCTAGGGCCACTACGATATTCAAACGGCCTTTTATGACATATTCAGTCACTTTCGCGAACTTTTAACAACTGGACTCGATAATATAAGAGAAAAGGTAACATTTCTATGTAAATCTGCCATCTTTGCACAAGCTTTTCACAACTTTGTAATCACTTTGTTAATCACTTTGTGCTTGGGTAGTGGAACAATGTGCCAACTTAAATAGCTGTTTTAGACTTTTACATAATGTTGTACTAAATTTAACTGCGGGGTTCTATATGAAATGACTTAGGGGGAATATACATGCAAATCCACCAACTTTTCAATTTCTTTTAACATTTTAGTATGTGTTTGTTCATTTCACGGCCGGTTCATATGACAGTCTGCTAACATGGGAGGTTTCAAATGGATTTTAGTCATTTTTCATACTTTATAACTGCATGGTTCGATATAACAACAACTTAGGTCAAATAAACAAACAAATCTAGCAACTTTGGAATCGATTTGGAGAACTTTGCACGCTGTTTTAACAGCTTGGACTAAATAGGTGCAGACTGCAAAAACTCAAAAAAGTGTCACACGCTGGTTTTCCCAGGTTGTCTCCCATGCAAGTACTAACCACGACCGATTGAACTTTACTTCCATTATCGGTCGATCACCTGACCACTCATCTATCATTGTCGTTTAAAAATTATCGTAAATGGCGGCCATTTTAATGTATGGAAATGTTTAAAAATTCTACATCTTTCTAGGGCCACTACGATATTCAAACGGCCTTTTATGACATATTCATTCACTTTCGCGAACTTTTAACAACTGGACTCGATAATATAAGAGAAAAGGTAACATTTCTATGTAAATCTGCCATCTTTGCACAAGCTTTTCACAACTTTGTAATCACTTTGTTAATCACTTTGTGCTTGGGTAGTGGAACAATGTGCCAACTTAAATAGCTGTTTTAGACTTTTACATAATGTTGTACTAAATTTAACTGCGGGGTTCTATATGAAATGACTTAGGGGGAATATACACGCAAATCCACCAACTTTTCAATCTCTTTTAACATTTTAGTATGTGTTTGTTCATTTCACGGCCGGTTCATATGACAGTCTGCTAACATGGGAGGTTTCAAATGGATTTTATTCATTTTTCATACTTTATAACTGCATGGTTCGATATAACAACAACTTAGGTCAAATAAACAAACAAATCTAGCAACTTTGGAATCGATTTGGAGAACTTTGCACGCTGTTTTAACAGCTTGGACTAAATAGGTGCAGACTGCAAAAACTCAAAAAAGTGTCACACGCTGGTTTTCCCAGGTTGTCTCCCATGCAAGTACTAACCACGACCGATTTAACTTTACTTCCATTATCGGTCGATCACCTGACCACTCATCTATCATTGTCGTTTAAAAATTATCGTAAATGGCGGCCATTTTAATGTATGGAAATGTTTAAAAATTCTACATCTTTCTAGGGCCACTACGATATTCAAACGGCCTTTTATGACATATTCATTCACTTTCGCGAACTTTTAACAACTGGACTCGATAATATAAGAGAAAAGGTAACATTTCTATGTAAATCTGCCATCTTTGCACAAGCTTTTCACAACTTTGTAATCACTTTGTTAATCACTTTGTGCTTGGGTAGTGGAACAATGTGCCAACTTAAATAGCTGTTTTAGACTTTTACATAATGTTGTACTAAATTTAACTGCGGGGTTCTATATGAAATGACTTAGGGGGAATATACACGCAAATCCACCAACTTTTCAATCTCTTTTAACATTTTAGTATGTGTTTGTTCATTTCACGGCCGGTTCATATGACAGTCTGCTAACATGGGAGGTTTCAAATGGATTTTAGTCATTTTTCATACTTTATAACTGCATGGTTCGATATAACAACAACTTAGGTCAAATAAACAAACAAATCTAGCAACTTTGGAATCGATTTGGAGAACTTTGCACGCTGTTTTAACAGCTTGGACTAAATAGGTGCAGACTGCAAAAACTCAAAAAAGTGTCACACGCTGGTTTTCCCAGGTTGTCTCCCATGCAAGTACTAACCACGACCGATTTAACTTTACTTCCATTATCGGTCGATCACCTGACCACTCATCTATCATTGTCGTTTAAAAATTATCGTAAATGGCGGCCATTTTAATGTATGGAAATGTTTAAAAATTCTACATCTTTCTAGGGCCACTACGATATTCAAACGGCCTTTTATGACATATTCATTCACTTTCGCGAACTTTTAACAACTGGACTCGATAATATAAGAGAAAAGGTAACATTTCTATGTAAATCTGCCATCTTTGCACAAGCTTTTCACAACTTTGTAATCACTTTGTTAATCACTTTGTGCTTGGGTAGTGGAACAATGTGCCAACTTAAATAGCTGTTTTAGACTTTTACATAATGTTGTACTAAATTTAACTGCGGGGTTCTATATGAAATGACTTAGGGGGAATATACACGCAAATCCACCAACTTTTCAATCTCTTTTAACATTTTAGTATGTGTTTGTTCATTTCACGGCCGGTTCATATGACAGTCTGCTAACATGGGAGGTTTCAAATGGATTTTAGTCATTTTTCATACTTTATAACTGCATGGTTCGATATAACAACAACTTAGGTCAAATAAACAAACAAATCTAGCAACTTTGGAATCGATTTGGAGAACTTTGCACGCTGTTTTAACAGCTTGGACTAAATAGGTGCAGACTGCAAAAACTCAAAAAAGTGTCACACGCTGGTTTTCCCAGGTTGTCTCCCATGCAAGTACTAACCACGACCGATTTAACTTTACTTCCATTATCGGTCGATCACCTGACCACTCATCTATCATTGTCGTTTAAAAATTATCGTAAATGGCGGCCATTTTAATGTATGGAAATGTTTAAAAATTCTACATCTTTCGAGGGCCACTACGATATTCAAACGGCCTTTTATGACATATTCATTTGCTTTCGCGAACTTTTAACAACTGGACTCGATAATATAAGAGAATAGGTAACATTTCCATGTAAATCTGCCATCTTTGCACAAGCTTTTCACAACTTTGTAATCACTTTGTTAATCATTTTGTGCTTGGGTAGTGGAACAATGTGCCAACTTAAATAGCTGTTTTAGACTTTTACATTATGTTGTACTAAATTTAACTGCGGGGTTCTATATGAAATGACTTAGGGGGGAATATACACGCAAATCGACCAACTTTTCAATCTCTTTTAACATTTTAGTATGTGTTTGTTCATTTCACGGCCGGTTCATATGACAGTCTGCTAACATGGGAGGTTTCAAATGGATTTTAGTCATTTTTCATACTTTATAACTGCATGGTTCGATATAACAACAACTTAGGGCTAATAAACACACAAATCTAGCAACTTTGGAATCGATTTGGAGAACTTTGCACGCTGTTTTAACAGCTTGGACTAAATAGGTGCAGACTGCAAAAACTCAAAAAAGTGTCACACGCTGGTTTTCCCAGGTTGTCTCCCATGCAAGTACTAACCACGACCGATTTCACTTTACTTCCATTATCGGTCGATCACCTGACCACTCATCTATCATTGTCGTTTAAAAAGTATCGTAAATGGCGGCCATTTTAATGTATGGAAATGTTTAAAAATTCTACATCTTTCGAGGGCCACTACGATATTCAAACGGCCTTTTATGACATATTCATTTGCTTTCGCGAACTTTTAACAACTGGACTCGATAATATAAGAGAATAGGTAACATTTCCATGTAAATCTGCCATCTTTGCACAAGCTTTTCACAACTTTGTAATCACTTTGTTAATCATTTTGTGCTTGGGTAGTGGAACAATGTGCCAACTTAAATAGCTGTTTTAGACTTTTACATTATGTTGTACTAAATTTAACTGCGGGGTGCTATATGAAATGACTTAGGGGGGAATATACACGCAAATCCACCAACTTTTCAATCTCTTTGAACATTTTAGTATGTGTTTGTTCATTTCACGGCCGGCTCATATGACAGTCTGCTAACATGGGAGGTTTCAAATGGATTTTAGTCATTTTTCATACTTTATAACTGCATGGTTCGATATAACAACAACTTAGGTCAAATAAACAAACAAATCTAGCAACATTGAAATCGATTTGGAGAACTTTGCACGCTGTTTTAACAGCTTGGACTAAATAGGTGCAGACTGCAAAAACTCAAAAAAGTGTCACACGCTGGTTTTCCCAGGTTGTCTCCCATGCAAGTACTAACCACGACCGATTTAACTTTACTTCCATTATCGGTCGATCACCTGACCACTCATCTATCATTGTCGTTTAAAAATTATCGTAAATGGCGGCCATTTTAATGTATGGAAATGTTTAAAAATTCTACATCTTTCGAGGGCCACTACGATATTCAAACGACCTTTTATGACATATTCATTTTCTTTCGCGATCTTTTAACAACTGGACTCGATAATATAAGAGAATAGGTAACATTTCCATGTAAATCTGCCATCTTTACACAAGCTTTTCACAACTTTGTAATCACTTTGTTAATCACTTTGTGCTTGGGTAGTGGAACAATGTGCCAACTTAAATAGCTGTTTTAGACTTTTACATTATGTTGTACTAAATTTAACTGCGGGGTTCTATATGAAATGACTTAGGGGGGAAGATACACGCAAATCGACCAACTTTTCAATCTCTTTTAACATTTTATTATGTGTTTGTTCATTTCAGGGCCGGCTCATATGACAGTCTGCTAACATGGGAGGTTTCAAATGGATTTTAGTCATTTTTCATACTTTATAACTGCATGGTTCGATATAACAACAACTTAGGGCTAATAAACACACAAATCTAGCAACTTTGGAATCGATTTGGAGAACTTTGCACGCTGTTTTAACAGCTTGGACTAAATAGGTGCAGACTGCAAAAACTCAAAAAAGTGTCACACGCTGGTTTTCCCAGGTTGTCTCCCATGCAAGTACTAACCACGACCGATTTAACTTTACTTCCATTATCGGTCGATCACCTGACCACTCATCTATCATTGTCGTTTAAAAATTATCGTAAATGGCGGCCATTTTAATGTATGGAAATGTTTAAAAATTCTACATCTTTCGAGGGCCATACGATATTCAAACGGCCTTTTATGACATATTCATTTGCTTTCGCGAACTTTTAACAACTGGACTCGATAATATAAGAGAATAGGTAACATTTCCATGTAAATCTGCCATCTTTGCACAAGCTTTTCACAACTTTGTAATCACTTTGTTAATCATTTTGTGCTTGGGTAGTGGAACAATGTGCCAACTTAAATAGCTGTTTTAGACTTTTACATTATGTTGTACTAAATTTAACTGCGGGGTTATATATGAAATGACTTAGGGGGGAATATACACGCAAATCGACCAACTTTTCAATCTCTTTTAACATTTTAGTATGTGTTTGTTCATTTCACGGCCGGTTCATATGACAGTCTGCTAACATGGGAGGTTTCAAATGGATTTTAGTCATTTTTCATACTTTATAACTGCATGGTTCGATATAACAACAACTTAGGGCTAATAAACACACAAATCTAGCAACTTTGGAATCGATTTGGAGAACTTTGCACGCTGTTTTAACAGCTTGGACTAAATAGGTGCAGACTGCAAAAACTCAAAAAAGTGTCACACGCTGGTTTTCCCAGGTTGTCTCCCATGCAAGTACTAACCACGACCGATTTAACTTTACTTCCATTATCGGTCGATCACCTGACCACTCATCTATCATTGTCGTTTAAAAATTATCGTAAATGGCGGCCATTTTAATGTATGGAAATGTTTAAAAATTCTACATCTTTCGAGGGCCACTACGATATTCAAACGGCCTTTTATGACATATTCATTTGCTTTCGCGAACTTTTAACAACTGGACTCGATAATATAAGAGAATAGGTAACATTTCCATGTAAATCTGCCATCTTTGCACAAGCTTTTCACAACTTTGTAATCACTTTGTTAATCATTCTGTGCTTGGGTAGTGGAACAATGTGCCAACTTAAATAGCTGTTTTAGACTTTTACATTATGTTGTACTAAATTTAACTGCGGGGTTCTATATGAAATGACTTAGGGGGGAATATACACGCAAATCGACCAACTTTTCAATCTCTTTTAACGTTTTAGTATGTGTTTGTTCATTTCACGGCCGGTTCATATGACAGTCTGCTAACATGGGAGGTTTCAAATGGATTTTAGTCATTTTTCATACTTTATAACTGCATGGTTCGATATAACAACAACTTAGGGCTAATAAACACACAAATCTAGCAACTTTGGAATCGATTTGGAGAACTTTGCACGCTGTTTTAACAGCTTGGACTAAATAGGTGCAGACTGCAAAAACTCAAAAAAGTGTCACACGCTGGTTTTCCCAGGTTGTCTCCCATGCAAGTACTAACCACGACCGATTTAACTTTACTTCCATTATCGGTCGATCACCTGACCACTCATCTATCATTGTCGTTTAAAAATTATCGTAAATGGCGGCCATTTTAATGTATGGAAATGTTTAAAAATTCTACATCTTTCGAGGGCCACTACGATATTCAAACGGCCTTTTATGACATATTCATTTGCTTTCGCGAACTTTTAACAACTGGACTCGATAATATAAGAGAATAGGTAACATTTCCATGTAAATCTGCCATCTTTGCACAAGCTTTTCACAACTTTGTAATCACTTTGTTAATCATTCTGTGCTTGGGTAGTGGAACAATGTGCCAACTTAAATAGCTGTTTTAGACTTTTACATTATGTTGTACTAAATTTAACTGCGGGGTTCTATATGAAATGACTTAGGGGGGAATATACACGCAAATCGACCAACTTTTCAATCTCTTTTAACATTTTAGTATGTGTTTGTTCATTTCACGGCCGGTTCATATGACAGTCTGCTAACATGGGAGGTTTCAAATGGATTTTAGTCATTTTTCATACTTTATAACTGCATGGTTCGATATAACAACAACTTAGGGCTAATAAACACACAAATCTAGCAACTTTGGAATCGATTTGGAGAACTTTGCACGCTGTTTTAACAGCTTGGACTAAATAGGTGCAGACTGCAAAAACTCAAAAAAGTGTCACACGCTGGTTTTCCCAGGTTGTCTCCCATGCAAGTACTAACCACGACCGATTTAACTTTACTTCCATTATCGGTCGATCACCTGACCACTCATCTATCATTGTCGTTTAAAAATTATCGTAAATGGCGGCCATTTTAATGTATGGAAATGTTTAAAAATTCTACATCTTTCGAGGGCCACTACGATATTCAAACGGCCTTTTATGACATATTCATTTGCTTTCGCGAACTTTTAACAACTGGACTCGATAATATAAGAGAATAGGTAACATTTCCATGTAAATCTGCCATCTTTGCACAAGCTTTTCACAACTTTGTAATCACTTTGTTAATCATTCTGTGCTTGGGTAGTGGAACAATGTGCCAACTTAAATAGCTGTTTTAGACTTTTACATTATGTTGTACTAAATTTAACTGCGGGGTTCTATATGAAATGACTTAGGGGGGAATATACACGCAAATCGACCAACTTTTCAATCTCTTTTAACATTTTAGTATGTGTTTGTTCATTTCACGGCCGGTTCATATGACAGTCTGCTAACATGGGAGGTTTCAAATGGATTTTAGTCATTTTTCATACTTTATAACTGCATGGTTCGATATAACAACAACTTAGGGCTAATAAACACACAAATCTAGCAACTTTGGAATCGATTTGGAGAACTTTGCACGCTGTTTTAACAGCTTGGACTAAATAGGTGCAGACTGCAAAAACTCAAAAAAGTGTCACACGCTGGTTTTCCCAGGTTGTCTCCCATGCAAGTACTAACCACGACCGATTTAACTTTACTTCCATTATCGGTCGATCACCTGACCACTCATCTATCATTGTCGTTTAAAAATTATCGTAAATGGCGGCCATTTTAATGTATGGAAATGTTTAAAAATTCTACATCTTTCGAGGGCCACTACGATATTCAAACGGCCTTTTATGACATATTCATTTGCTTTCGCGAACTTTTAACAACTGGACTCGATAATATAAGAGAATAGGTAACATTTCCATGTAAATCTGCCATCTTTGCACAAGCTTTTCACAACTTTGTAATCACTTTGTTAATCATTCTGTGCTTGGGTAGTGGAACAATGTGCCAACTTAAATAGCTGTTTTAGACTTTTACATTATGTTGTACTAAATTTAACTGCGGGGTTCTATATGAAATGACTTAGGGGGGAATATACACGCAAATCGACCAACTTTTCAATCTCTTTTAACATTTTAGTATGTGTTTGTTCATTTCACGGCCGGTTCATATGACAGTCTGCTAACATGGGAGGTTTCAAATGGATTTTAGTCATTTTTCATACTTTATAACTGCATGGTTCGATATAACAACAACTTAGGGCTAATAAACACACAAATCTAGCAACTTTGGAATCGATTTGGAGAACTTTGCACGCTGTTTTAACAGCTTGGACTAAATAGGTGCAGACTGCAAAAACTCAAAAAAGTGTCACACGCTGGTTTTCCCAGGTTGTCTCCCATGCAAGTACTAACCACGACCGATTTAACTTTACTTCCATTATCGGTCGATCACCTGACCACTCATCTATCATTGTCGTTTAAAAATTATCGTAAATGGCGGCCATTTTAATGTATGGAAATGTTTAAAAATTCTACATCTTTCGAGGGCCACTACGATATTCAAACGGCCTTTTATGACATATTCATTTGCTTTCGCGAACTTTTAACAACTGGACTCGATAATATAAGAGAATAGGTAACATTTCCATGTAAATCTGCCATCTTTGCACAAGCTTTTCACAACTTTGTAATCACTTTGTTAATCATTCTGTGCTTGGGTAGTGGAACAATGTGCCAACTTAAATAGCTGTTTTAGACTTTTACATTATGTTGTACTAAATTTAACTGCGGGGTTCTATATGAAATGACTTAGGGGGGAATATACACGCAAATCGACCAACTTTTCAATCTCTTTTAACATTTTAGTATGTGTTTGTTCATTTCACGGCCGGTTCATATGACAGTCTGCTAACATGGGAGGTTTCAAATGGATTTTAGTCATTTTTCATACTTTATAACTGCATGGTTCGATATAACAACAACTTAGGGCTAATAAACACACAAATCTAGCAACTTTGGAATCGATTTGGAGAACTTTGCACGCTGTTTTAACAGCTTGGACTAAATAGGTGCAGACTGCAAAAACTCAAAAAAGTGTCACACGCTGGTTTTCCCAGGTTGTCTCCCATGCAAGTACTAACCACGACCGATTTAACTTTACTTCCATTATCGGTCGATCACCTGACCACTAATCTATCATTGTCGTTTAAAAATTATCGTAAATGGCGGCCATTTTAATGTATGGAAATGTTTAAAAATTCTACATCTTTCGAGGGCCACTACGATATTCAAACGGCCTTTTATGACATATTCATTTGCTTTCGCGAACTTTTAACAACTGGACTCGATAATATAAGAGAATAGGTAACATTTCCATGTAAATCTGCCATCTTTGCACAAGCTTTTCACAACTTTGTAATCACTTTGTTAATCACTTTGTGCTTGGGTAGTGGAACAGTGTGCCAACTTAAATAGCTGTTTTAGACTTTTACATTATGTTGTACTAAATTTAACTGCGGGGTTCTATATGAAATGACTTAGGGGGGAATATACACGCAAATCCACCAACTTTTCAATCTCTTTTAACATTTTAGTATGTGTTTGTTCATTTCACGGCCGGCTCATATGACAGTCTGCTAACATGGGAGGTTTCAAATGGATTTTAGTCATTTTTCATACTTTATAACTGCATGGTTCGATATAACAACAACTTAGGTCAAATAAACAAACAAATCTAACAACTTTGAAATCGATTTGGAGAACTTTGCACGCTGTTTTAACAGTTGGACTAAATAGGTGCAGACTGCAAAAACTCAAAAAAGTGTCACACGCTGGTTTTCCCAGGTTGTCTCCCATGCAAGTACTAACCACGACCGATTTAACTTTACTTCCATTATCGGTCGATCACCTGACCACTCATCTATCATTGTCGTTTAAAAATTATCGTAAATGGCGGCCATTTTAATGTATGGAAATGTTTAAAAATTCTACATCTTTCGAGGGCCACTACGATATTCAAACGGCCTTTTATGACATATTCATTTGCTTTCGCGAACTTTTAACAACTGGACTCGATAATATAAGAGAATAGGTAACATTTCCATGTAAATCTGCCATCTTTGCACAAGCTTTTCACAACTTTGTAATCACTTTGTTAATCATTTTGTGCTTGGGTAGTGGAACAATGTACCAACTTAAATAGCTGTTTTAGACTTTTACATTATGTTGTACTAAATTTAACTGCGGGGTTCTATATGAAATGACTTAGGGGGGAATATACACGCAAATCGACCAACTTTTCAATCTCTTTTAACATTTTAGTATGTGTTTGTTCATTTCACGGCCGGTTCATATGACAGTCAGCTAACATGGGAGGTTTCAAATGGATTTTAGTCATTTTTCATACTTTATAACTGCATGGTTCGATATAACAACAACTTAGGGCTAATAAACACACAAATCTAGCAACTTTGGAATCGATTTGGAGAACTTTGCACGCTGTTTTAACAGCTTGGACTAAATAGGTGCAGACTGCAAAAACTCAAAAAAGTGTCACACGCTGGTTTTCCCAGGTTGTCTCCCATGCAAGTACTAACCACGACCGATTTAACTTTACTTCCATTATCGGTCGATCACCTGACCACTCATCTATCATTGTCGTTTAAAAATTATCGTAAATGGCGGCCATTTTAATGTATGGAAATGTTTAAAAATTCTACATCTTTCGAGGGCCACTACGATATTCAAACGGCCTTTTATGACATATTCATTTGCTTTCGCGAACTTTTAACAACTGGACTCGATAATATAAGAGAATAGGTAACATTTCCATGTAAATCTGCCATCTTTGCACAAGCTTTTCACAACTTTGTAATCACTTTGTTAATCATTCTGTGCTTGGGTAGTGGAACAATGTGCCAACTTAAATAGCTGTTTTAGACTTTTACATTATGTTGTACTAAATTTAACTGCGGGGTTCTATATGAAATGACTTAGGGGGGAATATACACGCAAATCGACCAACTTTTCAATCTCTTTTAACATTTTAGTATGTGTTTGTTCATTTCACGGCCGGTTCATATGACAGTCTGCTAACATGGGAGGTTTCAAATGGATTTTAGTCATTTTTCATACTTTATAACTGCATGGTTCGATATAACAACAACTTAGGGCTAATAAACACACAAATCTAGCAACTTTGGAATCGATTTGGAGAACTTTGCACGCTGTTTTAACAGCTTGGACTAAATAGGTGCAGACTGCAAAAACTCAAAAAAGTGTCACACGCTGGTTTTCCCAGGTTGTCTCCCATGCAAGTACTAACCACGACCGATTTAACTTTACTTCCATTATCGGTCGATCACCTGACCACTCATCTATCATTGTCGTTTAAAAATTATCGTAAATGGCGGCCATTTTAATGTATGGAAATGTTTAAAAATTCTACATCTTTCGAGGGCCACTACGATATTCAAACGGCCTTTTATGACATATTCATTTGCTTTCGCGAACTTTTAACAACTGGACTCGATAATATAAGAGAATAGTTAACATTTCCATGTAAATCTGCCATCTTTGCACAAGCTTTTCACAACTTTGTAATCACTTTGTTAATCACTTTGTGCTTGGGTAGTGGAACAGTGTGCCAACTTAAATAGCTGTTTTAGACTTTTACATTATGTTGTACTAAATTTAACTGCGGGGTTCTATATGAAATGACTTAGGGGGGAATATACACGCAAATCCACCAACTTTTTAATCTCTTTTAACATTTTAGTATGTGTTTGTTCATTTCACGGCCGGCTCATATGACAGTCTGCTAACATGGGAGGTTTCAAATGGATTTTAGTCATTTTTCATACTTTATAACTGCATGGTTCGATATAACAACAACTTAGGTCAAATAAACAAACAAATCTAGCAACTTTGAAATCGATTTGGAGAACTTTGCACGCTGTTTTAACAGCTTGGACTAAATAGGTGCAGACTGCAAAAACTCAAAAAAGTGTCACACGCTGGTTTTCCCAGGTTGTCTCCCATGCAAGTACTAACCACGACCGATTTAACTTTGCTTCCATTATCGGTCGATCACCTGACCACTCATCTATCATTGTCGTTTAAAAATTATCGTAAATGGCGGCCATTTTAATGTATGGAAATGTTTAAAAATTCTACATCTTTCGAGGGCCACTACGATATTCAAACGGCCTTTCATGACATATTCATTTGCTTTCGCGAACTTTTAACAACTGGACTCGATAATATAAGAGAATAGGTAACATTTCCATGTAAATCTGCCATCTTTACACAAGCTTTTCACAACTTTGTAATCACTTTGTTAATCACTTTGTGCTTGGGTAGTGGAACAATGTGCCAACTTAAATAGCTCTTTTAGACTTTTACATTATGTTGTACTAAATTTAACTGCGGGGTTCTATATGAAATGACTTAGAGGGGAAGATACACGCAAATCGACCAACTTTTCAATCTCTTTTAACATTTTATTATGTGTTTGTTCATTTCAGGGCCGGCTCATATGACAGTCTGCTAACATGGGAGGTTTCAAATGGATTTTAGTCATTTTTCATACTTTATAACTGCATGGTTCGATATAACAACAACTTAGGGCTAATAAACACACAAATCTAGCAACTTTGGAATCGATTTGGAGAACTTTGCACGCTGTTTTAACAGCTTGGACTAAATAGGTGCAGACTGCAAAAACTCAAAAAAGTGTCACACGCTGGTTTTCCCAGGTTGTCTCCCATGCAAGTACTAACCACGACCGATTTAACTTTACTTCCATTATCGGTCGATCACCTGACCACTCATCTATCATTGTCGTTTAAAAATTATCGTAAATGGCGGCCATTTTAATGTATGGAAATGTTTAAAAATTCTACATCTTTCGAGGGCCACTACGATATTCAAACGGCCTTTTATGACATATTCATTTGCTTTCGCGAACTTTTAACAACTGGACTCGATAATATAAGAGAATAGGTAACATTTCCATGTAAATCTGCCATCTTTGCACAAGCTTTTCACAACTTTGTAATCACTTTGTTAATCATTTTGTGCTTGGGTAGTGGAACAATGTGCCAACTTAAATAGCTGTTTTAGACTTTTACATTATGTTGTACTAAATTTAACTGCGGGGTTCTATATGAAATGACTTAGGGGGGAATATACACGCAAATCCACCAACTTTTCAACCTCTTTTAACATTTTAGTATGTGTTTGTTCATTTCACGGCCGGCTCATATGACAGTCTGCTAACATGGGAGGTTTCAAATGGATTTTAGTCATTTTTCATACTTTATAACTGCATGGTTCGATATAACAACAACTTAGGTCAAATAAACAAACAAATCTAGCAACTTTGAAATCGATTTGGAGAACTTTGCACGCTGTTTTAACAGCTTGGACTAAATAGGTGCAGACTGCAAAAACTCAAAAAAGTGTCACACGCTGGTTTTCCCAGGTTGTCTCCCATGCAAGTACTAACCACGACCGATTTAACTTTACTTCCATTATCGGTCGATCACCTGACCACTCATCTATCATTGTCGTTTAAAAATTATCGTAAATGGCGGCCATTTTAATGTATGGAAATGTTTAAAAATTCTACATCTTTCGAGGGCCACTACGATATTCAAACGGCCTTTTATGACATATTCATTTGCTTTCGCGAACTTTTAACAACTGGACTCGATAATATAAGAGAATAGGTAACATTTCCATGTAAATCTGCCATCTTTGCACAAGCTTTTCACAACTTTGTAATCACTTTGTTAATCATTTTGTGCTTGGGTAGTGGAACAATGTGCCAACTTAAATAGCTGTTTTAGACTTTTACATTATGTTGTACTAAATTTAACTGCGGGGTTCTATATGAAATGACTTAGGGGGAATATACACGCAAATCCACCAACTTTTCAATCTCTTTTAACATTTTAGTATGTGTTTGTTCATTTCACGGCCGGTTCATATGACAGTCTGCTAACATGGGAGGTTTCAAATGGATTTTAGTCATTTTTCATACTTTATAACTGCATGGTTCGATATAACAACAACTTAGGTCAAATAAACAAACAAATCTAGCAACTTTGGAATCGATTTGGAGAACTTTGCACGCTGTTTTAACAGCTTGGACTAAATAGGTGCAGACTGCAAAAACTCAAAAAAGTGTCACACGCTGGTTTTCCCAGGTTGTCTCCCATGCAAGTACTAACCACGACCGATTTAACTTTACTTCCATTATCGGTCGATCACCTGACCACTCATCTATCATTGTCGTTTAAAAATTATCGTAAATGGCGGCCATTTTAATGTATGGAAATGTTTGAAAATTCTACATCTTTCGAGGGCCACTACGATATTCAAACGGCCTTTTATGACATATTCATTTGCTTTTGCGAACTTTTAACAACTGGACTCGATAATATAAGAGAATAGGTAACATTTCCATGTAAATCTGCCATCTTTGCACAAGCTTTTCACAACTTTGTAATCACTTTGTTAATCATTTTGTGCTTGGGTAGTGGAACAATGTGCCAACTTAAATAGCTGTTTTAGACTTTTACATTATGTTGTACTAAATTTAACTGCGGGGTTCTATATGAAATGACTTAGGGGGGAATATACACGCAAATCCACCAACTTTTCAATCTCTTTTAACATTTTAGTATGTGTTTGTTCATTTCACGGCCGGCTCATATGACAGTCTGCTAACATGGGAGGTTTCAAATGGATTTTAGTCATTTTTCATACTTTATAACTGCATGGTTCGATATAACAACAACTTAGGGCAAATAAACAAACAAATCTAGCAACTTTGGAATCGATTTGGAGAACTTTGCACGCTGTTTTAACAGCTTGGACCAAATAGGTGCAGACTGCAAAAACTCAAGAAAGTATCACCCGCTGGTTTTCCCAGATTGTCTCCCATGCAAGTAAAAACCACGACCGATTTAACTTTACTTCCATTATCGGTCGATCACCTGACCACTCATCTATCAGTGTCGTTTAAAAATGATCGTAAATGGCGGCCATTTTAATGTATGGAAATGTTTAAAAATTCTACATCTTTCTAGGGCCACTATGATATTCAAACGGCCTTTTATGACATATTCATTCACTTTCGCGAACTTTTAACAACTGGACTCGATAATATAAAAGAATAGGTAACATTTCCATGTAAATCTGCCATCTTTGCACAAGCTTTTCACAACTTTGTAATCACTTTGTTAATCACTTTGTGCTTGGGTAGTGGAACAATGTGCCAACTTAAATAGCTGTTTTAGACTTTTACATAATGTTGTACTACATTTTACTGCGGGGTTCTATATGAAATGACTTAGGGGGGAATATACACGCAAATCCACCAACTTTCCAATCTCTTTTAACATTTTAGTATGTGTTTGTTCATGTCACGGCTGGCTCATATGACAGTCTGCTAACATGGGAGGTTTCAAATGGATTTTAATCATTTTTCATACTTTATAACTGCATGGTTCGATATAACAACAACTTAGGTCAAATAAACAAACAAATCTAGCAACTTTGGAATCGATTTGGAGAACTTTGCACGCTGTTTTAACTGCTTGGACCAAATAGGTGCAGACTGCAAAAACTCAAAAAAAGTATCACCCGCTGGTTTTCCCAGGTTGTCTCCCATGCAAGTACTAACCACGACCGATTGAACTTTACTTCCATTATCGGTCGATCACCTGACCACTCATCTATCATTGTCGTTTAAAAATTGTCGTAAATGGCGGCCATTTTAATGTATGGAAATGTTTAAAAATTCTACATCTTTCGAGGGCCACTACGATATTCAAACGGCCTTTTATGACATATTCATTTGCTTTCGCGAACTTTTAACAACTCGACTCGATAATATAAGAGAATAGGTAACATTTCCATGTAAATCTGCCATCTTTACACAAGCTTTTCACAACTTTGTAATCACTTTGTTAATCACTTAGTGCTTGGGTAGTGGAACAATGTGCCAACATAAATAGCTGTTTTAGACTTTTACATAATTTTCTACTAAATTTAACTGCGGGGTTCTATATGAAATGACTTAGGGGGGAATATACACGCAAATCCACCACCTTTTCAATCTCTTTTAACATTTTAGTATGTGTTTGTTCATGTCACGGCCGGCTCATATGACAGTCTGCTAACATGGGAGGTTTCAAATGGATTTTAGTCATTTTTCATACTTTATAACTGCATGGTTCGATATAACAACAACTTAGGGCTAATAAACACACAAATCTAGCAACTTTGGAATCGATTTGGAGAACTTTGCACGCTGTTTTAACAGCTTGGACCAAATAGGTGCAGACTGCAAAAACTCAAAAAAGTATGACCCGCCGGTTTTCCCAGATTGTCTCCCATGCAAGTACTAACCACGACCGATTTAACTTTACTTCCATTATCGGTCGATCACCTGACCACTCATCTATCAGTGACGTTTAAAAATTATCGTAAATGGCGGCCATTTTAATGTATGGAAATGTTTAAAAATTCTACATCTTTCGAGGGCCACTACGATATTCAAACGGCCTTTTATGACATATTCATTTGCTTTCGCGAACTTTTAACAACTGGACTCGATAATATAAGAGAATAGGTAACATTTCCATGTAAATCTGCCATCTTTGCACAAGCTTTTCACAACTTTGTAATCACTTTGTTAATCACTTTGTGCTTGGGTAGTGGAACAATGTGCCAACATAAATAGCTGTTTTAGACTTTTACATAATGTTGTACTAAATTTAACTGCGGGGTTCTATATGAAACGACTTAGGGGGGAATATACACGCAAATCCACCAACTTTTCAATCTCTTTTAACATTTTAGTATGTGTTTGTTCATTTCACGGCCGGTTCATATGACAGTCTGCTAACATGGGAGGTTTCAAATGGATTTATTCATTTTTCATACTTTATAACTGCATGGTTCGATATAACAACAACTTAGGTCAAATAAACAAACAAATCTAGCAACTTTGGAATCGATTTGGAGAACTTTGCACGCTGTTTTAACAGCTTGGACTAAATAGGTGCAGACTGCAAAAACTCAAAAAAGTGTCACCCGCTGGTTTTCCCAGGTTGTCTCCCATGCAAGTACTAACCACGACCGATTTAACTTTACTTCCATTATCGGTCGATCACCTGACCACTCATCTATCATTGTCGTTTAAAAATTATCGTAAATGGCGGCCATTTTAATGTATGGAAATGTTTAAAAATTCTACATCTTTCGAGGGCCACTACGATATTCAAACGGCCTTTTATGACATATTCATTTGCTTTCGCAAACTTTTAACAACTGGACTCGATAATATAAGAGAATAGGTAACATTTCCATGTAAATCTGCCATCTTTACACAAGCTTTTCACAACTTTGTAATCACTTTGTTAATCACTTTGTGCTTGGGTAGTGGAACAATGTGCCAACTTAAATAGCTGTTTTAGACTTTTACATAATGTTGTACTAAATTTAACTGCGGGGTTCTATATGAAATGACTTAGGGGGAATATACACGCAAATCCACCAACTTTTCAATCTCTTTTAACATTTTAGTATGTGTTTGTTCATTTCACGGCCGGCTCATATGACAGTCTGCTAACATGGGAGGTTTCAAATGGATTTTAGTCATTTTTCATACTTTATAACTGCATGGTTCGATATAACAACAACTTAGGGCAAATAAACAAACAAATCTAGCAACTTTGGAATCGATATGGAGAACTTTGCACGCTGTTTTAACAGCTTGGACCAAATAGGTGCAGACTGCAAAAACTCAAGAAAGTATCACCCGCTGGTTTTCCCAGATTGTCTCCCATGCAAGTACTAACCACGACCGATTTAACTTTACTTCCATTATCGGTCGATCACCAGACCACTCATCTATTAGTGTCGTTTTAAAATGATCGTAAATGGCGGCCATTTTAATGTATGGAAATGTTTAAAAATTCTACATCTTTCTAGTGCCACTACGATATTCAAACGGCCTTTTATGACATATTCATTCACTTTCGCGAACTTTTAACAACTGGACTCGATAATATAAGAGAATAGGTAACATTTCCATGTAAATCTGCCATCTTTGCACAAGCTTTTCACAACTATGTAATCACTTTGTTAATCACTTTGTGCTTGGGTAGTGGAACAATGTGCCAACTTAAATAGCTGTTTTAGACTTTTACATAATGTTGTACTAAATTTAACTGCGGGGTTCTATATGAAATGACTTAGGGGGGAATATACACGCAAATCCACCAACTTTTCAATCTCTTTTAACATTTTAGTATGTGTTTGTTCATTTCACGGCCGGTTCATATGACAGTCTGCTAACATGGGAGGTTTCAAATGGATTTTAGTCATTTTTCATACTTTATAACTGCATGGTTCGATATAACAACAACTTAGGTCAAATAAACAAACAAATCTAGCAACTTTGGAATCGATTTGGAGAACTTTGCACGCTGTTTTAACAGCTTGGACTAAATAGGTGCAGACTGCAAAAACTCAAAAAAGTGTCACACGCTGGTTTTCCCAGGTTGTCTCCCACGCAAGTACTAACCACGACCGATTTAACTTTACTTCCATTATCGGTCGATCACCTGACCACTCATCTATCAGTGTCGTTTTAAAATTATCGTAAATGGCGGCCATTTTAATGTATGGAAATGTTTAAAAATTCTACATCTTTCGAGGGCCACTACGATATTCAAACGGCCTTTTATGACATATTCATTTGCTTTCGCGAACTTTTAACAACTGGACTCGATAATATAAGAGAATAGGTAACATTTCCATGTAAATCTGCCATCTTTGCACAAGCTTTTCACAACTTTGTAATCACTTTGTTAATCACTTTGTGCTTGGGTAGTGGAACAATGTGCCAACATAAATAGCTGTTTTAGACTTTTACATAATGTTGTACTAAATTTAACTGCGGGGTTCTATATGAAACGACTTAGGGGGGAATATACACGCAAATCCACCACCTTTTCAATCTCTTTTAACATTTTAGTATGTGTTTGTTCATTTCACGGCCGGCTCATATGACAGTCTGCTAACATGGGAGGTTTCAAATGGATTTTAGTCATTTTTCATACTTTATAACTGCATGGTTCGATATAACAACAACTTAGGTCAAATAAACAAACAAATCTAGCAACTTTTGAATCGATTTGGAGAACTTTGCACGCTGTTTTAACAGCTTGGACCAAATAGGTGCAGACTGCAAAAACTCAAAAATAGTATCACCCGCTGGTTTTCCCAGGTTGTCTCCCATGCAATTACTAACCACGACCGATTGAACTTTACGTCCATTATCGGTCGATCACCTGACCACTCATCTATCATTGTCGTTTTAAAATGATCGTAAATGGCGGCCATTTTAATGTATGGAAATGTTTAAAAATTCTACATCTTTCTAGTGCCACTACGATATTCAAACGGCCTTTTATGACATATTCATTCACTTTCGCGAACTTTTAACAACTGGACTCGATAATATAAGAGAATAGGTAACATTTCCATGTAAATCTGCCATCTTTGCACAAGCTTTTCACAACTATGTAATCACTTTGTTAATCACTTTGTGCTTGGGTAGTGGAACAATGTGCCAACTTAAATAGCTGTTTTAGACTTTTACATAATGTTGTACTAAATTTAACTGCGGGGTTCTATATGAAATGACTTAGGGGGGAATATACACGCAAATCCACCAACTTTTCAATCTCTTTTAACATTTTAGTATGTGTTTGTTCATTTCACGGCCGGTTCATATGACAGTCTGCTAACATGGGAGGTTTCAAATGGATTTTAGTCATTTTTCATACTTTATAACTGCATGGTTCGATATAACAACAACTTAGGTCAAATAAACAAACAAATCTAGCAACTTTGGAATCGATTTGGAGAACTTTGCACGCTGTTTTAACAGCTTGGACTAAAAAGGTGCAGACTGCAAAAACTCAAAAAAGTGTCACACGCTGGTTTTCCCAGGTTGTCTCCCATGCAAGTACTAACCACGACCGATTTAACTTTACTTCCATTATCGGTCGATCACCTGACCTCTCATCTATCATTGTCGTTTAAAAATTATCGTAAATGGCGGCCATTTTAATGTATGGAAATGTTTAAAAATTCTACATCTTTCGAGGGCCACTACGATATTCAAACGGCCTTTTATGACATATTCATTTGCTTTCGCGAACTTTTAACAACTGGACTCGATAATATAAGAGAATAGGTAACATTTCCATGTAAATCTGCCATCTTTACACAAGCTTTTCACAACTTTGTAATCACTTTGTTAATCACTTTGTGCTTGGGTAGTGGAACAATGTGCCAACTTAAATAGCTGTTTTAGACTTTTACATAATGTTGTACTAAATTTAACTGCGGGGTTCTATATGAAATGACTTAGGGGGGGATATACACGCAAATCCACCAACTTTTCAATCTCTTTTAACATTTTAGTATGTGTTTGTTCATTTCACGGCCGGCTCATATGACAGTCTGCTAACATGGGAGGTTTCAAATGGATTTTAGTCATTTTTCATACTTTATAACTGCATGGTTCGATATAACAACAACTTAGGGCAAATAAACAAACAAATCTAGCAACTTTGGAATCGATTTGGAGAACTTTGCACGTTGTTTTAACAGCTTGGACCAAAGAGGTGCAGACAGCAAAAACTCAAGAAAGTATCACCCGCTGGTTTTCCCAGGTTGTCTCCCATGCAAGTACTAACCACGACCGATTGAACTTTACGTCCATTATCGGTCGATCACCTGACCACTCATCTATCATTGTCGTTTTAAAATGATCGTAAATGGCGGCCATTTTAATGTATGGAAATGTTTAAAAATTCTACATCTTTCTAGTGCCACTACGATATTCAAACGGCCTTTTATGACATATTCATTCACTTTCGCGAACTTTTAACAACTGGACTCGATAATATAAGAGAATAGGTAACATTTCCATGTAAATCTGCCATCTTTGCACAAGCTTTTCACAACTATGTAATCACTTTGTTAATCACTTTGTGCTTGGGTAGTGGAACAATGTGCCAACTTAAATAGCTGTTTTAGACTTTTACATAATGTTGTACTAAATTTAACTGCGGGGTTCTATATGAAATGACTTAGGGGGGAATATACACGCAAATCCACCAACTTTTCAATCTCTTTTAACATTTTAGTATGTGTTTGTTCATTTCACGGCCGGTTCATATGACAGTCTGCTAACATGGGAGGTTTCAAATGGATTTTAGTCATTTTTCATACTTTATAACTGCATGGTTCGATATAACAACAACTTAGGTCAAATAAACAAACAAATCTAGCAACTTTGGAATCGATTTGGAGAACTTTGCACGCTGTTTTAACAGCTTGGACTAAAAAGGTGCAGACTGCAAAAACTCAAAAAAGTGTCACACGCTGGTTTTCCCAGGTTGTCTCCCATGCAAGTACTAACCACGACCGATTTAACTTTACTTCCATTATCGGTCGATCACCTGACCTCTCATCTATCATTGTCGTTTAAAAATTATCGTAAATGGCGGCCATTTTAATGTATGGAAATGTTTAAAAATTCTACATCTTTCGAGGGCCACTACGATATTCAAACGGCCTTTTATGACATATTCATTTGCTTTCGCGAACTTTTAACAACTGGACTCGATAATATAAGAGAATAGGTAACATTTCCATGTAAATCTGCCATCTTTACACAAGCTTTTCACAACTTTGTAATCACTTTGTTAATCACTTTGTGCTTGGGTAGAGGAACAATGTGCCAACTTAAATAGCTGTTTTAGACTTTTACATAATGTTGTACTAAATTTAACTGCGGGGTTCTATATGAAATGACTTAGGGGGGAATATACACGCAAATCCACCAACTTTTCAATCTCTTTTAACATTTTAGTATGTGTTTGTTCATTTCACGGCCGGCTCATATGACAGTCTGCTAACATGGGAGGTTTCAAATGGATTTTAGTCATTTTTCATACTTTATAACTGCATGGTTCGATATAACAACAACTTAGGGCAAATAAACAAACAAATCTAGCAACTTTGGAATCGATTTGGAGAACTTTGCACGTTGTTTTAACAGCTTGGACCAAAGAGGTGCAGACTGCAAAAACTCAAGAAAGTATCACCCGCTGGTTTTCCCAGATTGTCTCCCATGCAAGTACTAACCACGACCGATTTAACTTTACTTCCATTATCGGTTGATCACCTGACCACACATCTATCAGTGTCGTTTAAAAATGATCGTAAATGGCGGCCATTTTAATGTATGGAAATGTTTAAAAATTCTACATCTTTCTAGTGCCACTACGATATTCAAACGGCCTTTTATGACATATTCATTCACTTTCGCGAACTTTTAACAACTGGACTCGATAATATAAGAGAATAGGTAACATTTCCATGTAAATCTGCCATCTTTGCACAAGGTTTTCACAACTTGGTAATCACTTTGTTAATCACTTTGTGCTTGGGTAGTGGAACAATGTGCCAACTTAAATAGCTGTTTTAGACTTTTACATAATGTTGTACTAAATTTAACTGCGGGGTTCTATATGAAACGACTTAGGGGGGAATATACACGCAAATCCACCAACTTTTCAATCTCTTTTAACATTTTAGTATGTGTTTGTTCATTTCACGGCCGGTTCATATGACAGTCTGCTAACATGGGAGGTTTCAAATGGATTTTAGTCATTTTTCATACTTTATAACTGCATGGTTCGATATAACAACAACCTAGGTCAAATAAACAAACAAATCTAGCAACTTTGGAATCGATTTGGAGAACTTTGCACGCTGTTTTAACAGCTTGGACTAAATAGGTGCAGACTGCAAAAACTCAAAAAAGTGTCACACGCTGGTTTTCCCAGGTTGTCTCCCATGCAAGTACTAACCACGACCGATTTAACTTTACTTCCATTATCGGTCGATCACCTGACCACTCATCTAACATTGTCGTTTAAAACTTATCGTAAATGGCGGCCATTTTAATGTATGGAAATGTTTAAAAATTCTACATCTTTCGAGGGCCACTACGATATTCAAACGGCCTTTTATGACATATTCATTTGCTTTCGCGAACTTTTAACAACTGGACTCGATAATATAAGAGAATAGGTAACATTTCCATGTAAATCTGCCATCTTTACACAAGCTTTTCACAACTTTGTAATCTCTTTGTTAATCACTTTGTGCTTGGGTAGTGGAACAATGTGCCAACTTAAATAGCTGTTTTAGACTTTTACATTATGTTGTACTAAATTTAACTGCGGGGTTCTATATGAAATGACTCAGGGGGGAAGATACACGCAAATCCACCAACTTTTCAATCTCATTTAACATTTTATTATGTGTTTGTTCATTTCAGGGCCGGCTCATATGACAGTCTGCTAACATGGGAGGTTTCAAATGGATTTTAGTCATTTTTCATACTTTATAACTGCATGGTTCGATATAACAACAACTTAGGGCAAATAAACAAACAAATCTAGCAACTTTGGAATCGATTTGGAGAACTTTGCACGCTGTTTTAACAGCTTGGACCAAATAGGTGCAGACTGCAAAAACTCAAGAAAGTATCACCCGCTGGTTTTCCCAGATTGTCTCCCATGCAAGTACTAACCACGACCGATTTAACTTTACTTCCATTATCGGTCGATCACCTGACCACTCATCTATCAGTGTCGTTTAAAAATGATCGTAAATGGCGGCCATTTTAATGTATGGAAATGTTTAAAAATTCTACATCTTTCTAGTGCCACTACGATATTCAAACGGCCTTTTATGACATATTCATTCACTTTCGCGAACTTTTAACAACTGGACTCGATAATATAAGAGAATAGGTAACATTTCCATGTAAATCTGCCATCTTTGCACAAGCTTTTCACAACTTTGTAATCACTTTGTTAATCACTTTGTGCTTGGGTAGTGGAACAATGTGCCAACTTAAATAGCTGTTTTAGACTTTTACATAATGTTGTACTAAATTTAACTGCGGGGTTCTATATGAAATGACTTAGGGGGGAATATACACGCAAATCCACCAACTTTTCAATCTCTTTTAACATTTTAGAATGTGTTTGTTCATTTCACGGCCGGTTCATATGACAGTCTGCTAACATGGGAGGTTTCAAATGGATTTTAGTCATTTTTCATACTTTATAACTGCATGGTTCGATATAACAACAACTTAGGTCAAATAAACAAACAAATCTAGCAACTTTGGAATCGATTTGGAGAACTTTGCACGCTGTTTTAACAGCTTGGACTAAATAGGTGCAGACTGCAAAAACTCAAAAAAGTGTCACACGCTGGTTTTCCCAGGTTGTCTCCCATGCAAGTACTAACCACGACCGATTTAACTTTACTTCCATTATCGGTCGATCACCTGACCACTCATCTATCAGTGTCGTTTAAAAATTATCGTAAATGGCGGCCATATTAATGTATGGAAATGTTTAAAAATTCTACATCTTTCGAGGGCCACTGCGATATTCAAACGGCCTTTTATGACATATTCATTTGCTTTCGCGAACTTTTAACAACTGGACTCGATAATATAAAAGAATAGGTAACATTTCCATGTAAATCTGCCATCTTTGCACAAGCTTTTCACAACTTTGTAATCACTTTGTTAATCACTTTGTGCTTGGGTAGTGGAACAATGTGCCAACTTAAATAGCTGTTTTAGACTTTTACATAATGTTGTACTAAATTTAACTGCGGGGTTCTATATGAAATGACTTAGGGGGGAATATACACGAAAATCCACCAACTTTTCAATCTCTTTTAACATTTTAGTATGTGTTTGTTCATTTCACGGCCGGCTCATATGACAGTCTGCTAACATGGGAGGTTTCAAATGGATTTTAGTCATTTTTCATACTTTATAACTGCATGGTTCGATATAACAACAACTTAGGTCAAATAAACAAACAAATCTAGCATCTTTGGAATCGATTTGGAGAACTTTGCACGCTGTTTTAACAGCTTGGACCAAATAGGTGCAGACTGCAAAAACTCAAAAAAGTATCACCCGCTGGTTTTCCCAGATTGTCTCCCATGCAAGTACTAACCACGACCGATTTAACTTTACTTCCATTATCGGTCGATCACCTGACCACTCATCTATCAGTGTCGTTTAAAAATTATCGTACATGGCGGCCATTTTAATGTATGGAAATGTTTAAAAAATCTACATCTTTCGAGGGCCACTACAATGTTCAAACGGCCTTTAATGGCATATTCATTTGCTTTCGCGAACTTTTAACAACTGGACTCGATAATATAAAAGAATAGGTAACATTTCTATGTAAATCTGCCATCTTTGCACAAGCTTTTCGCAGCTTTGTAATCACTTTGTTAATCACTTTGTGCTTGGGTAGTGGAACAATGTGCCAACATAAATAGCTGTTTTAGACTTTTACATAATTTTCTACTAAATTTAACTGCGGGGTTCTATATGAAATGACTTAGGGGGGAATATACACGCAAATCCACCACCTTTTCAATCTCTTTTAACATTTTAGTATGTGATTGTTCATGTCACGGCCGGCACATATGACAGTCTGCTAACATGGGAGGTTTCAAATGGATTTTAGTCATTTTTCATACTTTATAACTACATGGTTCGATATAACAACAACTTAGGTCAAATAAACAAACAAATCTAGCAACTTTGGAATCGATTTGGAGAACTTTGCACGCTGTTTTAACAGCTTGGACCAAATAGGTGCAGACTGCAAAAACTCAAAAAAAGTATCGCCCGCTGGTTTTCCCAGGTTGTCTCCCATGCAAGTACTAACCACGACCGATTTAACTTTACTTCCATTATCGGTCGATCACCTGACCACTCATCTATCAGTGTCGTTTAAAAATTATCGTACATGGCGGCCATTTTAATGTATGGAAATGTTTAAAAAATCTACATCTTTCGAGGGCCACTACAATGTTCAAACGGCCTTTTATGGCATATTCATTTGCTTTCGCGAACTTTTAACAACTGGACTCGATAATATAAAAGAATAGGTAACATTTCTATGTAAATCTGCCATCTTTGCACAAGCTTTTCGCAGCTTTGTAATCACTTTGTTAATCACTTTGTGCTTGGGTAGTGGAACAATGTGCCAACATAAATAGCTGTTTTAGACTTTTACATAATTTTCTACTAAATTTAACTGCGGGGTTCTATATGAAATGACTTAGGGGGGAATATACACGCAAATCCACCACCTTTTCAATCTCTTTTAACATTTTAGTATGTGATTGTTCATGTCACGGCCGGCACATATGACAGTCTGCTAACATGGGAGGTTTCAAATGGATTTTAGTCATTTTTCATACTTTATAACTACATGGTTCGATATAACAACAACTTAGGTCAAATAAACAAACAAATCTAGCAACTTTGGAATCGATTTGGAGAACTTTGCACGCTGTTTTAACAGCTTGGACCAAATAGGTGCAGACTGCAAAAACTCAAAAAAAGTATCACCCGCTGGTTTTCCCAGGTTGTCTCCCATGCAAGTACTAACCACGACCGATTGAACTTTACTTCCATTATCGGTCGATCACCTGACCACTCATCTATCAGTGTCGTTTAAAAATTATCGTAAATGGCGGCCATTTTAATGTATGGAAATGTTTAAAAATTCTACATCTTTCGAGGGCCACTACGATATTCAAACGGCCTTTTATGACATATTCATTTGCTTTCGCGAACTTTTAACAACTGGACTCGATAATATAAAAGAATAGGTAACATTTCCATGTAAATCTGCCATCTTTGCACAAGCTTTTCACAAATTTGTAATCACTTTGTTATCACTTTGTGCTTGGGTAGTGGAACAATGTGCCAACTTAAATAGCTGTTTTAGACTTTTACATAATGTTGTACTAAATTTAACTGCGGGGTTCGATATGAAATGACTTAGGGGGGAATATACACGCAAATCCACCAACTTTTCAATCTCTTTTAACATTTTAGTATGTGTTTGTTCATTTCACGGCCGGCTCATATGACAGTCTGCTAACATGGTAGGTTTCAAATGGATTTTAGTCATTTTTCATACTTTATAACTGCATGGTTCGATATAATAACAACTTAGGTCAAATAAACAAACATATCTAGCAACTTTGGAATCGATTTGGAGAACTTTGCACGCTGTTTTAACAGCTTGGACCAAATAGGTGCAGACTGCAAAAACTCAAAAAAAGTATCACCCGCTGGTTTTCCCAGGTTGTCTCCCATGCAAGTACTAACCACGACCGATTGAACTTTACTTCCATTATCGGTCGATCACCTGACCACTCATCTATCAGTGTCGTTTAAAAATTATCGTACATGGCGGCCATTTTAATGTATGGAAATGTTTAAAAAATCTACATCTTTCGAGGGCCACTACAATGTTCAAACGGCCTTTTATGGCATATTCATTTGCTTTCGCGAACTTTTAACAACTGGACTCGATAATATAAAAGAATAGGTAACATTTCTATGTAAATCTGCCATCTTTGCACAAGCTTTTCGCAGCTTTGTAATCACTTTGTTAATCACTTTGTGCTTGGGTAGTGGAACAATGTGCCAACATAAATAGCTGTTTTAGACTTTTACATAATTTTCTACTAAATTTAACTGCGGGGTTCTATATGAAATGACTTAGGGGGGAATATACACGCAAATCCACCACCTTTTCAATCTCTTTTAACATTTTAGTATGTGATTGTTCATGTCACGGCCGGCACATATGACAGTCTGCTAACATGGGAGGTTTCAAATGGATTTTAGTCATTTTTCATACTTTATAACTACATGGTTCGATATAACAACAACTTAGGTCAAATAAACAAACAAATCTAGCAACTTTGGAATCGATTTGGAGAACTTTGCACGCTGTTTTAACAGCTTGGACCAAATAGGTGCAGACTGCAAAAACTCAAAAAAAGTATCACCCGCTGGTTTTCCCAGGTTGTCTCCCATGCAAGTACTAACCACGACCGATTGAACTTTACTTCCATTATCGGTCGATCACCTGACCACTCATCTATCAGTGTCGTTTAAAAATTATCGTAAATGGCGGCCATTTTAATGTATGGAAATGTTTAAAAATTCTACATCTTTCGAGGGCCACTACGATATTCAAACGGCCTTTTATGACATATTCATTTGCTTTCGCGAACTTTTAACAACTGGACTCGATAATATAAAAGAATAGGTAACATTTCCATGTAAATCTGCCATCTTTGCACAAGCTTTTCACAACTTTGTAATCACTTTGTTAATCACTTTGTGCTTGGGTAGTGGAACAATGTGCCAACTTAAATAGCTGTTTTAGACTTTTACATAATGTTGTACTAAATTTAACTGCGGGGTTCTATATGAAATGACTTAGGGGGGAATATACACGAAAATCCACCAACTTTTCAATCTCTTTTAACATTTTAGTATGTGTTTGTTCATTTCACGGCCGGCTCATATGACAGTCTGCTAACATGGGAGGTTTCAAATGGATTTTAGTCATTTTTCATACTTTATTATATTATAACTGCATGGTTCGATATAACAACAACTTAGGTCAAATAAACAAACAAATCTAGCAACTTTGGAATCGATTTGGAGAACTTTGCACGCTGTTTTAACAGCTTGAACCAAATAGGTGCAGACTGCAAAAACTCAAAAAAGTATCACCCGCTGGTTTTCCTAGATTGTCTCCCATGCAAGTACTAACCACGACCGATTGAACTTTACTTCCATTATCGGTCGATCACCTGACCACTCATCTATCAGTGTCGTTTAAAAATTATCGTAAATGGCGGCCATATTAATGTATGGAAATGTTTAAAAATTCTACATCTTTCGAGGGCCACTGCGATATTCAAACGGCCTTTTATGACATATTCATTTGCTTTCGCGAACTTTTAACAACTGGACTCGATAATATAAAAGAATAGGTAACATTTCTATGTAAATTTGCCATCTTTGCACAAGCTTTTCACAACTTTGTAATCACTTTGTTAATCACTTTGTGCTTGGGTAGTGGAACAATGTGCCAACTTAAATAGCTGTTTTAGACTTTTACATAATGTTGTACTAAATTTAACTGCGGGGTTCTATATGAAATGACTTAGGGGGGAATATACACGAAAATCCACCAACTTTTCAATCTCTTTTAACATTTTAGTATGTGTTTGTTCATTTCACGGCCGGCTCATATGACAGTCTGCTAACATGGGAGGTTTCAAATGGATTTTAGTCATTTTTCATACTTTATAACTGCATGGTTCGATATAACAACAACTTAGGTCAAATAAACAAACAAATCTAGCATCTTTGGAATCGACTTGGAGAACTTTACACGCTGTTTTAACAGCTTGGACCAAATAGGTGCAGACTGCAAAAACTCAAAAAAGTATCACCCGCTGGTTTTCCCAGATTGTCTCCAATGCAAGTACTAACCACGACCGATTTAACTTTACTTCCATTATCGGTCGATCACCTGACCACTCATCTATCAGTGTCGTTTAAAAATTATCGTACATGGCGGCCATTTTAATGTATGGAAATGTTTAAAAAATCTACATCTTTCGAGGGCCACTACAATGTTCAAACGGCCTTTTATGGCATATTCATTTGCTTTCGCGAACTTTTAACAACTGGACTCGATAATATAAAAGAATAGGTAACATTTCTATGTAAATCTGCCATCTTTGCACAAGCTTTTCGCAGCTTTGTAATCACTTTGTTAATCACTTTGTGCTTGGGTAGTGGAACAATGTGCCAACATAAATAGCTGTTTTAGACTTTTACATAATTTTCTACTAAATTTAACTGCGGGGTTCTATATGAAATGACTTAGGGGGGAATATACACGCAAATCCACCACCTTTTCAATCTCTTTTAACATTTTAGTATGTGATTGTTCATGTCACGGCCGGCACATATGACAGTCTGCTAACATGGGAGGTTTCAAATGGATTTTAGTCATTTTTCATACTTTATAACTACATGGTTCGATATAACAACAACTTAGGTCAAATAAACAAACAAATCTAGCAACTTTGGAATCGATTTGGAGAACTTTGCACGCTGTTTTAACAGCTTGGACCAAATAGGTGCAGACTGCAAAAACTCAAAAAAAGTATCACCCGCTGGTTTTCCCAGGTTGTCTCCCATGCAAGTACTAACCACGACCGATTGAACTTTACTTCCATTATCGGTCGATCACCTGACCACTCATCTATCAGTGTCGTTTAAAAATTATCGTAAATGGCGGCCATTTTAATGTATGGAAATGTTTAAAAATTCTACATCTTTCGAGGGCCACTACGATATTCAAACGGCCTTTTATGACATATTCATTTGCTTTCGCGAACTTTTAACAACTGGACTCGATAATATAAAAGAATAGGTAACATTTCCATGTAAATCTGCCATCTTTGCACAAGCTTTTCACAACTTTGTAATCACTTTGTTAATCACTTTGTGCTTGGGTAGTGGAACAATGTGCCAACTTAAATAGCTGTTTTAGACTTTTACATAATGTTGTACTAAATTTAACTGCGGGGTTCTATATGAAATGACTTAGGGGGGAATATACACGAAAATCCACCAACTTTTCAATCTCTTTTAACATTTTAGTATGTGTTTGTTCATTTCACGGCCGGCTCATATGACAGTCTGCTAACATGGGAGGTTTCAAATGGATTTTAGTCATTTTTCATACTTTATTATATTATAACTGCATGGTTCGATATAACAACAACTTAGGTCAAATAAACAAACAAATCTAGCAACTTTGGAATCGATTTGGAGAACTTTGCACGCTGTTTTAACAGCTTGAACCAAATAGGTGCAGACTGCAAAAACTCAAAAAAGTATCACCCGCTGGTTTTCCTAGATTGTCTCCCATGCAAGTACTAACCACGACCGATTGAACTTTACTTCCATTATCGGTCGATCACCTGACCACTCATCTATCAGTGTCGTTTAAAAATTATCGTAAATGGCGGCCATATTAATGTATGGAAATGTTTAAAAATTCTACATCTTTCGAGGGCCACTGCGATATTCAAACGGCCTTTTATGACATATTCATTTGCTTTCGCGAACTTTTAACAACTGGACTCGATAATATAAAAGAATAGGTAACATTTCTATGTAAATTTGCCATCTTTGCACAAGCTTTTCACAACTTTGTAATCACTTTGTTAATCACTTTGTGCTTGGGTAGTGGAACAATGTGCCAACTTAAATAGCTGTTTTAGACTTTTACATAATGTTGTACTAAATTTAACTGCGGGGTTCTATATGAAATGACTTAGGGGGGAATATACACGAAAATCCACCAACTTTTCAATCTCTTTTAACATTTTAGTATGTGTTTGTTCATTTCACGGCCGGCTCATATGACAGTCTGCTAACATGGGAGGTTTCAAATGGATTTTAGTCATTTTTCATACTTTATAACTGCATGGTTCGATATAACAACAACTTAGGTCAAATAAACAAACAAATCTAGCATCTTTGGAATCGACTTGGAGAACTTTACACGCTGTTTTAACAGCTTGGACCAAATAGGTGCAGACTGCAAAAACTCAAAAAAGTATCACCCGCTGGTTTTCCCAGATTGTCTCCAATGCAAGTACTAACCACGACCGATTTAACTTTACTTCCATTATCGGTCGATCACCTGACCACTCATCTATCAGTGTCGTTTAAAAATTATCGTACATGGCGGCCATTTTAATGTATGGAAATGTTTAAAAAATCTACATCTTTCGAGGGCCACTACAATGTTCAAACGGCCTTTTATGGCATATTCATTTGCTTTCGCGAACTTTTAACAACTGGACTCGATAATATAAAAGAATAGGTAACATTTCTATGTAAATCTGCCATCTTTGCACAAGCTTTTCGCAGCTTTGTAATCACTTTGTTAATCACTTTGTGCTTGGGTAGTGGAACAATGTGCCAACATAAATAGCTGTTTTAGACTTTTACATAATTTTCTACTAAATTTAACTGCGGGGTTCTATATGAAATGACTTAGGGGGGAATATACACGCAAATCCACCACCTTTTCAATCTCTTTTAACATTTTAGTATGTGATTGTTCATGTCACGGCCGGCACATATGACAGTCTGCTAACATGGGAGGTTTCAAATGGATTTTAGTCATTTTTCATACTTTATAACTACATGGTTCGATATAACAACAACTTAGGTCAAATAAACAAACAAATCTAGCAACTTTGGAATCGATTTGGAGAACTTTGCACGCTGTTTTAACAGCTTGGACTAAATAGGTGCAGACTGCAAAAACTCAAAAAAGTGTCACACGCTGGTTTTCCCAGGTTGTCTCCCATGCAAGTACTAACCACGACCGATTTAACTTTACTTCCATTATCGGTCGATCACCTGACCACTCATCTATCATTGTCGTTTAAAAATTATCGTAAATGGCGGCCATTTTAATGTATGGAAATGTTTAAAAATTCTACATCTTTCGAGGGCCACTACGATATTCAAACGGCCTTTTATGACATATTCATTTGCTTTCGCGAACTTTTAACAACTGGACTCGATAATATAAGAGAATAGGTAACATTTCCATGTAAATCTGCCATCTTTGCACAAGCTTTTCACAACTTTGTAATCACTTTGTTAATCATTCTGTGCTTGGGTAGTGGAACAATGTGCCAACTTAAATAGCTGTTTTAGACTTTTACATTATGTTGTACTAAATTTAACTGCGGGGTTCTATATGAAATGACTTAGGGGGGAATATACACGCAAATCGACCAACTTTTCAATCTCTTTTAACATTTTAGCATGTGTTTGTTCATTTCACGGCCGGTTCATATGACAGTCTGCTAACATGGGAGGTTTCAAATGGATTTTAGTCATTTTTCATACTTTATAACTGCATGGTTCGATATAACAACAACTTAGGGCTAATAAACACACAAATCTAGCAACTTTGGAATCGATTTGGAGAACTTTGCACGCTGTTTTAACAGCTTGGACTAAATAGGTGCAGACTGCAAAAACTCAAAAAAGTGTCACACGCTGGTTTTCCCAGGTTGTCTCCCATGCAAGTACTAACCACGACCGATTTAACTTTACTTCCATTATCGGTCGATCACCTGACCACTCATCTATCATTGTCGTTTAAAAATTATCGTAAATGGCGGCCATTTTAATGTATGGAAATGTTTAAAAATTCTACATCTTTCGAGGGCCACTACGATATTCAAACGGCCTTTTATGACATATTCATTTGCTTTCGCGAACTTTTAACAACTGGACTCGATAATATAAGAGAATAGGTAACATTTCCATGTAAATCTGCCATCTTTGCACAAGCTTTTCACAACTTTGTAATCACTTTGTTAATCATTCTGTGCTTGGGTAGTGGAACAATGTGCCAACTTAAATAGCTGTTTTAGACTTTTACATTATGTTGTACTAAATTTAACTGCGGGGTTCTATATGAAATGACTTAGGGGGGAATATACACGCAAATCGACCAACTTTTCAATCTCTTTTAACATTTTAGTATGTGTTTGTTCATTTCACGGCCGGTTCATATGACAGTCTGCTAACATGGGAGGTTTCAAATGGATTTTAGTCATTTTTCATACTTTATAACTGCATGGTTCGATATAACAACAACTTAGGGCTAATAAACACACAAATCTAGCAACTTTGGAATCGATTTGGAGAACTTTGCACGCTGTTTTAACAGCTTGGACTAAATAGGTGCAGACTGCAAAAACTCAAAAAAGTGTCACACGCTGGTTTTCCCAGGTTGTCTCCCATGCAAGTACTAACCACGACCGATTTAACTTTACTTCCATTATCGGTCGATCACCTGACCACTCATCTATCATTGTCGTTTAAAAATTATCGTAAATGGCGGCCATTTTAATGTATGGAAATGTTTAAAAATTCTACATCTTTCGAGGGCCACTACGATATTCAAACGGCCTTTTATGACATATTCATTTGCTTTCGCGAACTTTTAACAACTGGACTCGATAATATAAGAGAATAGGTAACATTTCCATGTAAATCTGCCATCTTTGCACAAGCTTTTCACAACTTTGTAATCACTTTGTTAATCATTCTGTGCTTGGGTAGTGGAACAATGTGCCAACTTAAATAGCTGTTTTAGACTTTTACATTATGTTGTACTAAATTTAACTGCGGGGTTCTATATGAAATGACTTAGGGGGGAATATACACGCAAATCGACCAACTTTTCAATCTCTTTTAACATTTTAGTATGTGTTTGTTCATTTCACGGCCGGTTCATATGACAGTCTGCTAACATGGGAGGTTTCAAATGGATTTTAGTCATTTTTCATACTTTATAACTGCATGGTTCGATATAACAACAACTTAGGGCTAATAAACACACAAATCTAGCAACTTTGGAATCGATTTGGAGAACTTTGCACGCTGTTTTAACAGCTTGGACTAAATAGGTGCAGACTGCAAAAACTCAAAAAAGTGTCACACGCTGGTTTTCCCAGGTTGTCTCCCATGCAAGTACTAACCACGACCGATTTAACTTTACTTCCATTATCGGTCGATCACCTGACCACTCATCTATCATTGTCGTTTAAAAATTATCGTAAATGGCGGCCATTTTAATGTATGGAAATGTTTAAAAATTCTACATCTTTCGAGGGCCACTACGATATTCAAACGGCCTTTTATGACATATTCATTTGCTTTCGCGAACTTTTAACAACTGGACTCGATAATATAAGAGAATAGGTAACATTTCCATGTAAATCTGCCATCTTTGCACAAGCTTTTCACAACTTTGTAATCACTTTGTTAATCATTCTGTGCTTGGGTAGTGGAACAATGTGCCAACTTAAATAGCTGTTTTAGACTTTTACATTATGTTGTACTAAATTTAACTGCGGGGTTCTATATGAAATGACTTAGGGGGGAATATACACGCAAATCGACCAACTTTTCAATCTCTTTTAACATTTTAGTATGTGTTTGTTCATTTCACGGCCGGTTCATATGACAGTCTGCTAACATGGGAGGTTTCAAATGGATTTTAGTCATTTTTCATACTTTATAACTGCATGGTTCGATATAACAACAACTTAGGGCTAATAAACACACAAATCTAGCAACTTTGGAATCGATTTGGAGAACTTTGCACGCTGTTTTAACAGCTTGGACTAAATAGGTGCAGACTGCAAAAACTCAAAAAAGTGTCACACGCTGGTTTTCCCAGGTTGTCTCCCATGCAAGTACTAACCACGACCGATTTAACTTTACTTCCATTATCGGTCGATCACCTGACCACTCATCTATCATTGTCGTTTAAAATTATCGTAAATGGCGGCCATTTTAATGTATGGAAATGTTTAAAAATTCTACATCTTTCGAGGGCCACTACGATATTCAAACGGCCTTTTATGACATATTCATTTGCTTTCGCGAACTTTTAACAACTGGACTCGATAATATAAGAGAATAGGTAACATTTCCATGTAAATCTGCCATCTTTGCACAAGCTTTTCACAACTTTGTAATCACTTTGTTAATCATTCTGTGCTTGGGTAGTGGAACAATGTGCCAACTTAAATAGCTGTTTTAGACTTTTACATTATGTTGTACTAAATTTAACTGCGGGGTTCTATATGAAATGACTTAGGGGGGAATATACACGCAAATCGACCAACTTTTCAATCTCTTTTAACATTTTAGTATGTGTTTGTTCATTTCACGGCCGGTTCATATGACAGTCTGCTAACATGGGAGGTTTCAAATGGATTTTAGTCATTTTTCATACTTTATAACTGCATGGTTCGATATAACAACAACTTAGGGCTAATAAACACACAAATCTAGCAACTTTGGAATCGATTTGGAGAACTTTGCACGCTGTTTTAACAGCTTGGACTAAATAGGTGCAGACTGCAAAAACTCAAAAAAGTGTCACACGCTGGTTTTCCCAGGTTGTCTCCCATGCAAGTACTAACCACGACCGATTTAACTTTACTTCCATTATCGGTCGATCACCTGACCACTAATCTATCATTGTCGTTTAAAAATTATCGTAAATGGCGGCCATTTTAATGTATGGAAATGTTTAAAAATTCTACATCTTTCGAGGGCCACTACGATATTCAAACGGCCTTTTATGACATATTCATTTGCTTTCGCGAACTTTTAACAACTGGACTCGATAATATAAGAGAATAGGTAACATTTCCATGTAAATCTGCCATCTTTGCACAAGCTTTTCACAACTTTGTAATCACTTTGTTAATCACTTTGTGCTTGGGTAGTGGAACAGTGTGCCAACTTAAATAGCTGTTTTAGACTTTTACATTATGTTGTACTAAATTTAACTGCGGGGTTCTATATGAAATGACTTAGGGGCGAATATACACGCAAATCCACCAACTTTTCAATCTCTTTTAACATTTTAGTATGTGTTTGTTCATTTCACGGCCGGCTCATATGACAGTCTGCTAACATGGGAGGTTTCAAATGGATTTTAGTCATTTTTCATACTTTATAACTGCATGGTTCGATATAACAACAACTTAGGTCAAATAAACAAACAAATCTAACAACTTTGAAATCGATTTGGAGAACTTTGCACGCTGTTTTAACAGTTGGACTAAATAGGTGCAGACTGCAAAAACTCAAAAAAGTGTCACACGCTGGTTTTCCCAGGTTGTCTCCCATGCAAGTACTAACCACGACCGATTTAACTTTACTTCCATTATCGGTCGATCACCTGACCACTCATCTATCATTGTCGTTTAAAAATTATCGTAAATGGCGGCCATTTTAATGTATGGAAATGTTTAAAAATTCTACATCTTTCGAGGGCCACTACGATATTCAAACGGCCTTTTATGACATATTCATTTGCTTTCGCGAACTTTTAACAACTGGACTCGATAATATAAGAGAATAGGTAACATTTCCATGTAAATCTGCCATCTTTGCACAAGCTTTTCACAACTTTGTAATCACTTTGTTAATCATTTTGTGCTTGGGTAGTGGAACAATGTACCAACTTAAATAGCTGTTTTAGACTTTTACATTATGTTGTACTAAATTTAACTGCGGGGTTCTATATGAAATGACTTAGGGGGGAATATACACGCAAATCGACCAACTTTTCAATCTCTTTTAACATTTTAGTATGTGTTTGTTCATTTCACGGCCGGTTCATATGACAGTCTGCTAACATGGGAGGTTTCAAATGGATTTTAGTCATTTTTCATACTTTATAACTGCATGGTTCGATATAACAACAACTTAGGGCTAATAAACACACAAATCTAGCAACTTTGGAATCGATTTGGAGAACTTTGCACGCTGTTTTAACAGCTTGGACTAAATAGGTGCAGACTGCAAAAACTCAAAAAAGTGTCACACGCTGGTTTTCCCAGGTTGTCTCCCATGCAAGTACTAACCACGACCGATTTAACTTTACTTCCATTATCGGTCGATCACCTGACCACTCATCTATCATTGTCGTTTAAAAATTATCGTAAATGGCGGCCATTTTAATGTATGGAAATGTTTAAAAATTCTACATCTTTCGAGGGCCACTACGATATTCAAACGGCCTTTTATGACATATTCATTTGCTTTCGCGAACTTTTAACAACTGGACTCGATAATATAAGAGAATAGGTAACATTTCCATGTAAATCTGCCATCTTTGCACAAGCTTTTCACAACTTTGTAATCACTTTGTTAATCATTCTGTGCTTGGGTAGTGGAACAATGTGCCAACTTAAATAGCTGTTTTAGACTTTTACATTATGTTGTACTAAATTTAACTGCGGGGTTCTATATGAAATGACTTAGCGGGGAATATACACGCAAATCGACCAACTTTTCAATCTCTTTTAACATTTTAGTATGTGTTTGTTCATTTCACGGCCGGTTCATATGACAGTCTGCTAACATGGGAGGTTTCAAATGGATTTTAGTCATTTTTCATACTTTATAACTGCATGGTTCGATATAACAACAACTTAGGGCTAATAAACACACAAATCTAGCAACTTTGGAATCGATTTGGAGAACTTTGCACGCTGTTTTAACAGCTTGGACTAAATAGGTGCAGACTGCAAAAACTCAAAAAAGTGTCACACGCTGGTTTTCCCAGGTTGTCTCCCATGCAAGTACTAACCACGACCGATTTAACTTTACTTCCATTATCGGTCGATCACCTGACCACTCATCTATCATTGTCGTTTAAAAATTATCGTAAATGGCGGCCATTTTAATGTATGGAAATGTTTAAAAATTCTACATCTTTCGAGGGCCACTACGATATTCAAACGGCCTTTTATGACATATTCATTTGCTTTCGCGAACTTTTAACAACTGGACTCGATAATATAAGAGAATAGTTAACATTTCCATGTAAATCTGCCATCTTTGCACAAGCTTTTCACAACTTTGTAATCACTTTGTTAATCACTTTGTGCTTGGGTAGTGGAACAGTGTGCCAACTTAAATAGCTGTTTTAGACTTTTACATTATGTTGTACTAAATTTAACTGCGGGGTTCTATATGAAATGACTTAGGGGGGAATATACACGCAAATCCACCAACTTTTCAATCTCTTTTAACATTTTAGTATGTGTTTGTTCATTTCACGGCCGGCTCATATGACAGTCTGCTAACATGGGAGGTTTCAAATGGATTTTAGTCATTTTTCATACTTTATAACTGCATGGTTCGATATAACAACAACTTAGGTCAAATAAACAAACAAATCTAGCAACTTTGAAATCGATTTGGAGAACTTTGCACGCTGTTTTAACAGCTTGGACTAAATAGGTGCAGACTGCAAAAACTCAAAAAAGTGTCACACGCTGGTTTTCCCAGGTTGTCTCCCATGCAAGTACTAACCACGACCGATTTAACTTTGCTTCCATTATCGGTCGATCACCTGACCACTCATCTATCATTGTCGTTTAAAAATTATCGTAAATGGCGGCCATTTTAATGTACGGAAATGTTTAAAAATTCTACATCTTTCGAGGGCCACTACGATATTCAAACGGCCTTTCATGACATATTCATTTGCTTTCGCGAACTTTTAACAACTGGACTCGATAATATAAGAGAATAGGTAACATTTCCATGTAAATCTGCCATCTTTACACAAGCTTTTCACAACTTTGTAATCACTTTGTTAATCACTTTGTGCTTGGGTAGTGGAACAATGTGCCAACTTAAATAGCTCTTTTAGACTTTTACATTATGTTGTACTAAATTTAACTGCGGGGTTCTATATGAAATGACTTAGAGGGGAAGATACACGCAAATCGACCAACTTTTCAATCTCTTTTAACATTTTATTATGTGTTTGTTCATTTCAGGGCCGGCTCATATGACAGTCTGCTAACATGGGAGGTTTCAAATGGATTTTAGTCATTTTTCATACTTTATAACTGCATGGTTCGATATAACAACAACTTAGGGCTAATAAACACACAAATCTAGCAACTTTGGAATCGATTTGGAGAACTTTGCACGCTGTTTTAACAGCTTGGACTAAATAGGTGCAGACTGCAAAAACTCAAAAAAGTGTCACACGCTGGTTTTCCCAGGTTGTCTCCCATGCAAGTACTAACCACGACCGATTTAACTTTACTTCCATTATCGGTCGATCACCTGACCACTCATCTATCATTGTCGTTTAAAAATTATCGTAAATGGCGGCCATTTTAATGTATGGAAATGTTTAAAAATTCTACATCTTTCGAGGGCCACTACGATATTCAAACGGCCTTTTATGACATATTCATTTGCTTTCGCGAACTTTTAACAACTGGACTCGATAATATAAGAGAATAGGTAACATTTCCATGTAAATCTGCCATCTTTGCACAAGCTTTTCACAACTTTGTAATCACTTTGTTAATCATTTTGTGCTTGGGTAGTGGAACAATGTGCCAACTTAAATAGCTGTTTTAGACTTTTACATTATGTTGTACTAAATTTAACTGCGGGGTTCTATATGAAATGACTTAGGGGGGAATATACACGCAAATCCACCAACTTTTCAACCTCTTTTAACATTTTAGTATGTGTTTGTTCATTTCACGGCCGGCTCATATGACAGTCTGCTAACATGGGAGGTTTCAAATGGATTTTAGTCATTTTTCATACTTTATAACTGCATGGTTCGATATAACAACAACTTAGGTCAAATAAACAAACAAATCTAGCAACTTTGAAATCGATTTGGAGAACTTTGCACGCTGTTTTAACAGCTTGGACTAAATAGGTGCAGACTGCAAAAACTCAAAAAAGTGTCACACGCTGGTTTTCCCAGGTTGTCTCCCATGCAAGTACTAACCACGACCGATTTAACTTTACTTCCATTATCGGTCGATCACCTGACCACTCATCTATCATTGTCGTTTAAAAATTATCGTAAATGGCGGCCATTTTAATGTATGGAAATGTTTAAAAATTCTACATCTTTCGAGGGCCACTACGATATTCAAACGGCCTTTTATGACATATTCATTTGCTTTCGCGAACTTTTAACAACTGGACTCGATAATATAAGAGAATAGGTAACATTTCCATGTAAATCTGCCATCTTTGCACAAGCTTTTCACAACTTTGTAATCACTTTGTTAATCATTTTGTGCTTGGGTAGTGGAACAATGTGCCAACTTAAATAGCTGTTTTAGACTTTTACATTATGTTGTACTAAATTTAACTGCGGGGTTCTATATGAAATGACTTAGGGGGAATATACACGCAAATCCACCAACTTTTCAATCTCTTTTAACATTTTAGTATGTGTTTGTTCATTTCACGGCCGGTTCATATGACAGTCTGCTAACATGGGAGGTTTCAAATGGATTTTAGTCATTTTTCATACTTTATAACTGCATGGTTCGATATAACAACAACTTAGGTCAAATAAACAAACAAATCTAGCAACTTTGGAATCGATTTGGAGAACTTTGCACGCTGTTTTAACAGCTTGGACTAAATAGGTGCAGACTGCAAAAACTCAAAAAAGTGTCACACGCTGGTTTTCCCAGGTTGTCTCCCATGCAAGTACTAACCACGACCGATTTAACTTTACTTCCATTATCGGTCGATCACCTGACCACTCATCTATCATTGTCGTTTAAAAATTATCGTAAATGGCGGCCATTTTAATGTATGGAAATGTTTAAAAATTCTACATCTTTCGAGGGCCACTACGATATTCAAACGGCCTTTTATGACATATTCATTTGCTTTTGCGAACTTTTAACAACTGGACTCGATAATATAAGAGAATAGGTAACATTTCCATGTAAATCTGCCATCTTTGCACAAGCTTTTCACAACTTTGTAATCACTTTGTTAATCATTTTGTGCTTGGGTAGTGGAACAATGTGCCAACTTAAATAGCTGTTTTAGACTTTTACATTATGTTGTACTAAATTTAACTGCGGGGTTCTATATGAAATGACTTAGGGGGGAATATACACGCAAATCCACCAACTTTTCAATCTCTTTTAACATTTTAGTATGTGTTTGTTCATTTCACGGCCGGCTCATATGACAGTCTGCTAACATGGGAGGTTTCAAATGGATTTTAGTCATTTTTCATACTTTATAACTGCATGGTTCGATATAACAACAACTTAGGGCAAATAAACAAACAAATCTAGCAACTTTGGAATCGATTTGGAGAACTTTGCACGCTGTTTTAACAGCTTGGACCAAATAGGTGCAGACTGCAAAAACTCAAGAAAGTATCACCCGCTGGTTTTCCCAGATTGTCTCCCATGCAAGTAAAAACCACGACCGATTTAACTTTACTTCCATTATCGGTCGATCACCTGACCACTCATCTATCAGTGTCGTTTAAAAATGATCGTAAATGGCGGCCATTTTAATGTATGGAAATGTTTAAAAATTCTACATCTTTCTAGGGCCACTATGATATTCAAACGGCCTTTTATGACATATTCATTCACTTTCGCGAACTTTTAACAACTGGACTCGATAATATAAAAGAATAGGTAACATTTCCATGTAAATCTGCCATCTTTGCACAAGCTTTTCACAACTTTGTAATCACTTTGTTAATCACTTTGTGCTTGGGTAGTGGAACAATGTGCCAACTTAAATAGCTGTTTTAGACTTTTACATAATGTTGTACTACATTTTACTGCGGGGTTCTATATGAAATGACTTAGGGGGGAATATACACGCAAATCCACCAACTTTCCAATCTCTTTTAACATTTTAGTATGTGTTTGTTCATGTCACGGCTGGCTCATATGACAGTCTGCTAACATGGGAGGTTTCAAATGGATTTTAATCATTTTTCATACTTTATAACTGCATGGTTCGATATAACAACAACTTAGGTCAAATAAACAAACAAATCTAGCAACTTTGGAATCGATTTGGAGAACTTTGCACGCTGTTTTAACTGCTTGGACCAAATAGGTGCAGACTGCAAAAACTCAAAAAAAGTATCACCCGCTGGTTTTCCCAGGTTGTCTCCCATGCAAGTACTAACCACGACCGATTGAACTTTACTTCCATTATCGGTCGATCACCTGACCACTCATCTATCATTGTCGTTTAAAAATTGTCGTAAATGGCGGCCATTTTAATGTATGGAAATGTTTAAAAATTCTACATCTTTCGAGGGCCACTACGATATTCAAACGGCCTTTTATGACATATTCATTTGCTTTCGCGAACTTTTAACAACTCGACTCGATAATATAAGAGAATAGGTAACATTTCCATGTAAATCTGCCATCTTTACACAAGCTTTTCACAACTTTGTAATCACTTTGTTAATCACTTAGTGCTTGGGTAGTGGAACAATGTGCCAACATAAATAGCTGTTTTAGACTTTTACATAATTTTCTACTAAATTTAACTGCGGGGTTCTATATGAAATGACTTAGGGGGGAATATACACGCAAATCCACCACCTTTTCAATCTCTTTTAACATTTTAGTATGTGTTTGTTCATGTCACGGCCGGCTCATATGACAGTCTGCTAACATGGGAGGTTTCAAATGGATTTTAGTCATTTTTCATACTTTATAACTGCATGGTTCGATATAACAACAACTTAGGGCTAATAAACACACAAATCTAGCAACTTTGGAATCGATTTGGAGAACTTTGCACGCTGTTTTAACAGCTTGGACCAAATAGGTGCAGACTGCAAAAACTCAAAAAAGTATGACCCGCCGGTTTTCCCAGATTGTCTCCCATGCAAGTACTAACCACGACCGATTTAACTTTACTTCCATTATCGGTCGATCACCTGACCACTCATCTATCAGTGACGTTTAAAAATTATCGTAAATGGCGGCCATTTTAATGTATGGAAATGTTTAAAAATTCTACATCTTTCGAGGGCCACTACGATATTCAAACGGCCTTTTATGACATATTCATTTGCTTTCGCGAACTTTTAACAACTGGACTCGATAATATAAGAGAATAGGTAACATTTCCATGTAAATCTGCCATCTTTGCACAAGCTTTTCACAACTTTGTAATCACTTTGTTAATCACTTTGTGCTTGGGTAGTGGAACAATGTGCCAACATAAATAGCTGTTTTAGACTTTTACATTATGTTGTACTAAATTTAACTGCGGGGTTCTATATGAAACGACTTAGGGGGGAATATACACGCAAATCCACCAACTTTTCAATCTCTTTTAACATTTTAGTATGTGTTTGTTCATTTCACGGCCGGTTCATATGACAGTCTGCTAACATGGGAGGTTTCAAATGGATTTATTCATTTTTCATACTTTATAACTGCATGGTTCGATATAACAACAACTTAGGTCAAATAAACAAACAAATCTAGCAACTTTGGAATCGATTTGGAGAACTTTGCACGCTGTTTTAACAGCTTGGACTAAATAGGTGCAGACTGCAAAAACTCAAAAAAGTGTCACCCGCTGGTTTTCCCAGGTTGTCTCCCATGCAAGTACTAACCACGACCGATTTAACTTTACTTCCATTATCGGTCGATCACCTGACCACTCATCTATCATTGTCGTTTAAAAATTATCGTAAATGGCGGCCATTTTAATGTATGGAAATGTTTAAAAATTCTACATCTTTCGAGGGCCACTACGATATTCAAACGGCCTTTTATGACATATTCATTTGCTTTCGCAAACTTTTAACAACTGGACTCGATAATATAAGAGAATAGGTAACATTTCCATGTAAATCTGCCATCTTTACACAAGCTTTCCACAACTTTGTAATCACTTTGTTAATCACTTTGTGCTTGGGTAGTGGAACAATGTGCCAACTTAAATAGCTGTTTTAGACTTTTACATAATGTTGTACTAAATTTAACTGCGGGGTTCTATATGAAATGACTTAGGGGGAATATACACGCAAATCCACCAACTTTTCAATCTCTTTTAACATTTTAGTATGTGTTTGTTCATTTCACGGCCGGCTCATATGACAGTCTGCTAACATGGGAGGTTTCAAATGGATTTTAGTCATTTTTCATACTTTATAACTGCATGGTTCGATATAACAACAACTTAGGGCAAATAAACAAACAAATCTAGCAACTTTGGAATCGATATGGAGAACTTTGCACGCTGTTTTAACAGCTTGGACCAAATAGGTGCAGACTGCAAAAACTCAAGAAAGTATCACCCGCTGGTTTTCCCAGATTGTCTCCCATGCAAGTACTAACCACGACCGATTTAACTTTACTTCCATTATCGGTCGATCACCAGACCACTCATCTATTAGTGTCGTTTTAAAATGATCGTAAATGGCGGCCATTTTAATGTATGGAAATGTTTAAAAATTCTACATCTTTCTAGTGCCACTACGATATTCAAACGGCCTTTTATGACATATTCATTCACTTTCGCGAACTTTTAACAACTGGACTCGATAATATAAGAGAATAGGTAACATTTCCATGTAAATCTGCCATCTTTGCACAAGCTTTTCACAACTATGTAATCACTTTGTTAATCACTTTGTGCTTGGGTAGTGGAACAATGTGCCAACTTAAATAGCTGTTTTAGACTTTTACATAATGTTGTACTAAATTTAACTGCGGGGTTCTATATGAAATGACTTAGGGGGGAATATACACGCAAATCCACCAACTTTTCAATCTCTTTTAACATTTTAGTATGTGTTTGTTCATTTCACGGCCGGTTCATATGACAGTCTGCTAACATGGGAGGTTTCAAATGGATTTTAGTCATTTTTCATACTTTATAACTGCATGGTTCGATATAACAACAACTTAGGTCAAATAAACAAACAAATCTAGCAACTTTGGAATCGATTTGGAGAACTTTGCACGCTGTTTTAACAGCTTGGACTAAATAGGTGCAGACTGCAAAAACTCAAAAAAGTGTCACACGCTGGTTTTCCCAGGTTGTCTCCCACGCAAGTACTAACCACGACCGATTTAACTTTACTTCCATTATCGGTCGATCACCTGACCACTCATCTATCAGTGTCGTTTTAAAATTATCGTAAATGGCGGCCATTTTAATGTATGGAAATGTTTAAAAATTCTACATCTTTCGAGGGCCACTACGATATTCAAACGGCCTTTTATGACATATTCATTTGCTTTCGCGAACTTTTAACAACTGGACTCGATAATATAAGAGAATAGGTAACATTTCCATGTAAATCTGCCATCTTTGCACAAGCTTTTCACAACTTTGTAATCACTTTGTTAATCACTTTGTGCTTGGGTAGTGGAACAATGTGCCAACATAAATAGCTGTTTTAGACTTTTACATAATGTTGTACTAAATTTAACTGCGGGGTTCTATATGAAACGACTTTGGGGGGAATATACACGCAAATCCACCACCTTTTCAATCTCTTTTAACATTTTAGTATGTGTTTGTTCATTTCACGGCCGGCTCATATGACAGTCTGCTAACATGGGAGGTTTCAAATGGATTTTAGTCATTTTTCATACTTTATAACTGCATGGTTCGATATAACAACAACTTAGGTCAAATAAACAAACAAATCTAGCAACTTTTGAATCGATTTGGAGAACTTTGCACGCTGTTTTAACAGCTTGGACCAAATAGGTGCAGACTGCAAAAACTCAAAAATAGTATCACCCGCTGGTTTTCCCAGGTTGTCTCCCATGCAATTACTAACCACGACCGATTGAACTTTACGTCCATTATCGGTCGATCACCTGACCACTCATCTATCATTGTCGTTTTAAAATGATCGTAAATGGCGGCCATTTTAATGTATGGAAATGTTTAAAAATTCTACATCTTTCTAGTGCCACTACGATATTCAAACGGCCTTTTATGACATATTCATTCACTTTCGCGAACTTTTAACAACTGGACTCGATAATATAAGAGAATAGGTAACATTTCCATGTAAATCTGCCATCTTTGCACAAGCTTTTCACAACTATGTAATCACTTTGTTAATCACTTTGTGCTTGGGTAGTGGAACAATGTGCCAACTTAAATAGCTGTTTTAGACTTTTACATAATGTTGTACTAAATTTAACTGCGGGGTTCTATATGAAATGACTTAGGGGGGAATATACACGCAAATCCACCAACTTTTCAATCTCTTTTAACATTTTAGTATGTGTTTGTTCATTTCACGGCCGGTTCATATGACAGTCTGCTAACATGGGAGGTTTCAAATGGATTTTAGTCATTTTTCATACTTTATAACTGCATGGTTCGATATAACAACAACTTAGGTCAAATAAACAAACAAATCTAGCAACTTTGGAATCGATTTGGAGAACTTTGCACGCTGTTTTAACAGCTTGGACTAAAAAGGTGCAGACTGCAAAAACTCAAAAAAGTGTCACACGCTGGTTTTCCCAGGTTGTCTCCCATGCAAGTACTAACCACGACCGATTTAACTTTACTTCCATTATCGGTCGATCACCTGACCTCTCATCTATCATTGTCGTTTAAAAATTATCGTAAATGGCGGCCATTTTAATGTATGGAAATGTTTAAAAATTCTACATCTTTCGAGGGCCACTACGATATTCAAACGGCCTTTTATGACATATTCATTTGCTTTCGCGAACTTTTAACAACTGGACTCGATAATATAAGAGAATAGGTAACATTTCCATGTAAATCTGCCATCTTTACACAAGCTTTTCACAACTTTGTAATCACTTTGTTAATCACTTTGTGCTTGGGTAGTGGAACAATGTGCCAACTTAAATAGCTGTTTTAGACTTTTACATAATGTTGTACTAAATTTAACTGCGGGGTTCTATATGAAATGACTTAGGGGGGGATATACACGCAAATCCACCAACTTTTCAATCTCTTTTAACATTTTAGTATGTGTTTGTTCATTTCACGGCCGGCTCATATGACAGTCTGCTAACATGGGAGGTTTCAAATGGATTTTAGTCATTTTTCATACTTTATAACTGCATGGTTCGATATAACAACAACTTAGGGCAAATAAACAAACAAATCTAGCAACTTTGGAATCGATTTGGAGAACTTTGCACGTTGTTTTAACAGCTTGGACCAAAGAGGTGCAGACAGCAAAAACTCAAGAAAGTATCACCCGCTGGTTTTCCCAGGTTGTCTCCCATGCAAGTACTAACCACGACCGATTGAACTTTACGTCCATTATCGGTCGATCACCTGACCACTCATCTATCATTGTCGTTTTAAAATGATCGTAAATGGCGGCCATTTTAATGTATGGAAATGTTTAAAAATTCTACATCTTTCTAGTGCCACTACGATATTCAAACGGCCTTTTATGACATATTCATTCACTTTCGCGAACTTTTAACAACTGGACTCGATAATATAAGAGAATAGGTAACATTTCCATGTAAATCTGCCATCTTTGCACAAGCTTTTCACAACTATGTAATCACTTTGTTAATCACTTTGTGCTTGGGTAGTGGAACAATGTGCCAACTTAAATAGCTGTTTTAGACTTTTACATAATGTTGTACTAAATTTAACTGCGGGGTTCTATATGAAATGACTTAGGGGGGAATATACACGCAAATCCACCAACTTTTCAATCTCTTTTAACATTTTAGTATGTGTTTGTTCATTTCACGGCCGGTTCATATGACAGTCTGCTAACATGGGAGGTTTCAAATGGATTTTAGTCATTTTTCATACTTTATAACTGCATGGTTCGATATAACAACAACTTAGGTCAAATAAACAAACAAATCTAGCAACTTTGGAATCGATTTGGAGAACTTTGCACGCTGTTTTAACAGCTTGGACTAAAAAGGTGCAGACTGCAAAAACTCAAAAAAGTGTCACACGCTGGTTTTCCCAGGTTGTCTCCCATGCAAGTACTAACCACGACCGATTTAACTTTACTTCCATTATCGGTCGATCACCTGACCTCTCATCTATCATTGTCGTTTAAAAATTATCGTAAATGGCGGCCATTTTAATGTATGGAAATGTTTAAAAATTCTACATCTTTCGAGGGCCACTACGATATTCAAACGGCCTTTTATGACATATTCATTTGCTTTCGCGAACTTTTAACAACTGGACTCGATAATATAAGAGAATAGGTAACATTTCCATGTAAATCTGCCATCTTTACACAAGCTTTTCACAACTTTGTAATCACTTTGTTAATCACTTTGTGCTTGGGTAGAGGAACAATGTGCCAACTTAAATAGCTGTTTTAGACTTTTACATAATGTTGTACTAAATTTAACTGCGGGGTTCTATATGAAATGACTTAGGGGGGAATATACACGCAAATCCACCAACTTTTCAATCTCTTTTAACATTTTAGTATGTGTTTGTTCATTTCACGGCCGGCTCATATGACAGTCTGCTAACATGGGAGGTTTCAAATGGATTTTAGTCATTTTTCATACTTTATAACTGCATGGTTCGATATAACAACAACTTAGGGCAAATAAACAAACAAATCTAGCAACTTTGGAATCGATTTGGAGAACTTTGCACGTTGTTTTAACAGCTTGGACCAAAGAGGTGCAGACTGCAAAAACTCAAGAAAGTATCACCCGCTGGTTTTCCCAGATTGTCTCCCATGCAAGTACTAACCACGACCGATTTAACTTTACTTCCATTATCGGTTGATCACCTGACCACACATCTATCAGTGTCGTTTAAAAATGATCGTAAATGGCGGCCATTTTAATGTATGGAAATGTTTAAAAATTCTACATCTTTCTAGTGCCACTACGATATTCAAACGGCCTTTTATGACATATTCATTCACTTTCGCGAACTTTTAACAACTGGACTCGATAATATAAGAGAATAGGTAACATTTCCATGTAAATCTGCCATCTTTGCACAAGGTTTTCACAACTTGGTAATCACTTTGTTAATCACTTTGTGCTTGGGTAGTGGAACAATGTGCCAACTTAAATAGCTGTTTTAGACTTTTACATAATGTTGTACTAAATTTAACTGCGGGGTTCTATATGAAACGACTTAGGGGGGAATATACACGCAAATCCACCAACTTTTCAATCTCTTTTAACATTTTAGTATGTGTTTGTTCATTTCACGGCCGGTTCATATAACAGTCTGCTAACATGGGAGGTTTCAAATGGATTTTAGTCATTTTTCATACTTTATAACTGCATTGGTTCGATATAACAACAACTTAGGTCAAATAAACAAACAAATCTAGCAACTTTGGAATCGATTTGGAGAACTTTGCACGCTGTTTTAACAGCTTGGACTAAATAGGTGCAGACTGCAAAAACTCAAAAAAGTGTCACACGCTGGTTTTCCCAGGTTGTCTCCCATGCAAGTACTAACCACGACCGATTTAACTTTAATTCCATTATCGGTCGATCACCTGACCACTCATCTATCATTGTCGTTTAAAAATTATCGTAAATGGCGGCCATTTTAATGTATGGAAATGTTTAAAAATTCTACATCTTTCGAGGGCCACTACGATATTCAAACGGCCTTTTATGACATATTCATTTGCTTTCGCGAACTTTTAACAACTGGACTCGATAATATAAGAGAATAGGTAACATTTCCATGTAAATCTGCCATCTTTACACAATCTTTTCACAACTTTGTAATCACTTTGTTAATCACTTTGTGCTTGGGTAGTGGAACAATGTGCCAACTTAAATAGCTGTTTTAGACTTTTACATAATGTTGTACTAAATTTAACTGCGGGGTTCTATATGAAATGACTTAGGGGGGAATATACACGCAAATCCACCAACTTTTCAATCTCTTTTAACATTTTAGTATGTGTTTGTTCATTTCACGGCCGGCTCATATGACAGTCTGCTAACATGGGAGGTTTCAAATGGATTTTAGTCATTTTTCATACTTTATAACTGCATGGTTCGATATAACAACAACTTAGGGCAAATAAACAAACAAATCTAGCAACTTTGGAATCGATTTGGAGAACTTTGCACGTTGTTTTAACAGCTTGGACCAAATAGGTGCAGACTGCAAAAACTCAAGAAAGTATCACCCGCTTGTTTTCCCAGATTGTCTCCCATGCAAGTACTAACCACGACCGATTTAACTTTACTTCCATTATCGGTCGATCACCTGACCACTCATCTATCAGTGTCGTTTAAAAATGATCGTAAATGGCGGCCATTTTAATGTATGGAAATGTTTAAAAATTCTACATCTTTCTAGTGCCACTACGATATTCAAACGGCCTTTTATGACATATTCATTCACTTTCGCGAACTTTTAACAACTGGACTCGATAATATAAGAGAATAGGTAACATTTCCATGTAAATCTGCCATCTTTGCACAAGCTTTTCACAACTTTGTAATCACTTTGTTAATCACTTTGTGCTTGGGTAGTGGAACAATGTGCCAACTTAAATAGCTGTTTTAGACTTTTACATCATGTTGTACTAAATTTAACTGCGGGGTTCTATATGAAATGACTTAGGGGGGAATATACACGCAAATCCACCAACTTTTCATTCTCTTTTAACATTTTAGTATGTGTTTGTTCATTTCACGGCCGGTTCATATGACAGTCTGCTAACATGGGAGGTTTCAAATGGATTTTAGTCATTTTTCATACTTTATAACTGCATGGTTCGATATAACAACAACCTAGGTCAAATAAACAAACAAATCTAGCAACTTTGGAATCGATTTGGAGAACTTTGCACGCTGTTTTAACAGCTTGGACTAAATAGGTGCAGACTGCAAAAACTCAAAAAAGTGTCACACGCTGGTTTTCCCAGGTTGTCTCCCATGCAAGTACTAACCACGACCGATTTAACTTTACTTCCATTATCGGTCGATCACCTGACCACTCATCTAACATTGTCGTTTAAAACTTATCGTAAATGGCGGCCATTTTAATGTATGGAAATGTTTAAAAATTCTACATCTTTCGAGGGCCACTACGATATTCAAACGGCCTTTTATGACATATTCATTTGCTTTCGCGAACTTTTAACAACTGGACTCGATAATATAAGAGAATAGGTAACATTTCCATGTAAATCTGCCATCTTTACACAAGCTTTTCACAACTTTGTAATCTCTTTGTTAATCACTTTGTGCTTGGGTAGTGGAACAATGTGCCAACTTAAATAGCTGTTTTAGACTTTTACATTATGTTGTACTAAATTTAACTGCGGGGTTCTATATGAAATGACTCAGGGGGGAAGATACACGCAAATCCACCAACTTTTCAATCTCATTTAACATTTTATTATGTGTTTGTTCATTTCAGGGCCGGCTCATATGACAGTCTGCTAACATGGGAGGTTTCAAATGGATTTTAGTCATTTTTCATACTTTATAACTGCATGGTTCGATATAACAACAACTTAGGGCAAATAAACAAACAAATCTAGCAACTTTGGAATCGATTTGGAGAACTTTGCACGCTGTTTTAACAGCTTGGACCAAATAGGTGCAGACTGCAAAAACTCAAGAAAGTATCACCCGCTGGTTTTCCCAGATTGTCTCCCATGCAAGTACTAACCACGACCGATTTAACTTTACTTCCATTATCGGTCGATCACCTGACCACTCATCTATCAGTGTCGTTTAAAAATGATCGTAAATGGCGGCCATTTTAATGTATGGAAATGTTTAAAAATTCTACATCTTTCTAGTGCCACTACGATATTCAAACGGCCTTTTATGACATATTCATTCACTTTCGCGAACTTTTAACAACTGGACTCGATAATATAAGAGAATAGGTAACATTTCCATGTAAATCTGCCATCTTTGCACAAGCTTTTCACAACTTTGTAATCACTTTGTTAATCACTTTGTGCTTGGGTAGTGGAACAATGTGCCAACTTAAATAGCTGTTTTAGACTTTTACATAATGTTGTACTAAATTTAACTGCGGGGTTCTATATGAAATGACTTAGGGGGGAATATACACGCAAATCCACCAACTTTTCAATCTCTTTTAACATTTTAGAATGTGTTTGTTCATTTCACGGCCGGTTCATATGACAGTCTGCTAACATGGGAGGTTTCAAATGGATTTTAGTCATTTTTCATACTTTATAACTGCATGGTTCGATATAACAACAACTTAGGTCAAATAAACAAACAAATCTAGCAACTTTGGAATCGATTTGGAGAACTTTGCACGCTGTTTTAACAGCTTGGACTAAATAGGTGCAGACTGCAAAAACTCAAAAAAGTGTCACACGCTGGTTTTCCCAGGTTGTCTCCCATGCAAGTACTAACCACGACCGATTTAACTTTACTTCCATTATCGGTCGATCACCTGACCACTCATCTATCAGTGTCGTTTAAAAATTATCGTAAATGGCGGCCATATTAATGTATGGAAATGTTTAAAAATTCTACATCTTTCGAGGGCCACTGCAATATTCAAACGGCCTTTTATGACATATTCATTTGCTTTCGCGAACTTTTAACAACTGGACTCGATAATATAAAAGAATAGGTAACATTTCCATGTAAATCTGCCATCTTTGCACAAGCTTTTCACAACTTTGTAATCACTTTGTTAATCACTTTGTGCTTGGGTAGTGGAACAATGTGCCAACTTAAATAGCTGTTTTAGACTTTTACATAATGTTGTACTAAATTTAACTGCGGGGTTCTATATGAAATGACTTAGGGGGGAATATACACGAAAATCCACCAACTTTTCAATCTCTTTTAACATTTTAGTATGTGTTTGTTCATTTCACGGCCGGCTCATATGACAGTCTGCTAACATGGGAGGTTTCAAATGGATTTTAGTCATTTTTCATACTTTATAACTGCATGGTTCGATATAACAACAACTTAGGTCAAATAAACAAACAAATCTAGCATCTTTGGAATCGATTTGGAGAACTTTGCACGCTGTTTTAACAGCTTGGACCAAATAGGTGCAGACTGCAAAAACTCAAAAAAGTATCACCCGCTGGTTTTCCCAGATTGTCTCCCATGCAAGTACTAACCACGACCGATTTAACTTTACTTCCATTATCGGTCGATCACCTGACCACTCATCTATCAGTGTCGTTTAAAAATTATCGTACATGGCGGCCATATTAATGTATGGAAATGTTTAAAAAATCTACATCTTTCGAGGGCCACTACAATGTTCAAACGGCCTTTAATGGCATATTCATTTGCTTTCGCGAACTTTTAACAACTGGACTCGATAATATAAAAGAATAGGTAACATTTCTATGTAAATCTGCCATCTTTGCACAAGCTTTTCGCAGCTTTGTAATCACTTTGTTAATCACTTTGTGCTTGGGTAGTGGAACAATGTGCCAACATAAATAGCTGTTTTAGACTTTTACATAATTTTCTACTAAATTTAACTGCGGGGTTCTATATGAAATGACTTAGGGGGGAATATACACGCAAATCCACCACCTTTTCAATCTCTTTTAACATTTTAGTATGTGATTGTTCATGTCACGGCCGGCACATATGACAGTCTGCTAACATGGGAGGTTTCAAATGGATTTTAGTCATTTTTCATACTTTATAACTACATGGTTCGATATAACAACAACTTAGGTCAAATAAACAAACAAATCTAGCAACTTTGGAATCGATTTGGAGAACTTTGCACGCTGTTTTAACAGCTTGGACCAAATAGGTGCAGACTGCAAAAACTCAAAAAAAGTATCACCCGCTGGTTTTCCCAGGTTGTCTCCCATGCAAGTACTAACCACGACCGATTGAACTTTACTTCCATTATCGGTCGATCACCTGACCACTCATCTATCAGTGTCGTTTAAAAATTATCGTAAATGGCGGCCATATTAATGTATGGAAATGTTTAAAAATTCTACATCTTTCGAGGGCCACTGCGATATTCAAACGGCCTTTTATGACATATTCATTTGCTTTCGCGAACTTTTAACAACTGGACTCGATAATATAAAAGAATAGGTAACATTTCCATGTAAATCTGCCATCTTTGCACAAGCTTTTCACAACTTTGTAATCACTTTGTTAATCACTTTGTGCTTGGGTAGTGGAACAATGTGCCAACTTAAATAGCTGTTTTAGACTTTTACATAATGTTGTACTAAATTTAACTGCGGGGTTCTATATGAAATGACTTAGGGGGGAATATACACGAAAATCCACCAACTTTTCAATCTCTTTTAACATTTTAGTATGTGTTTGTTCATTTCACGGCCGGCTCATATGACAGTCTGCTAACATGGGAGGTTTCAAATGGATTTTAGTCATTTTTCATACTTTATAACTGCATGGTTCGATATAACAACAACTTAGGTCAAATAAACAAACAAATCTAGCATCTTTGGAATCGATTTGGAGAACTTTGCACGCTGTTTTAACAGCTTGGACCAAATAGGTGCAGACTGCAAAAACTCAAAAAAGTATCACCCGCTGGTTTTCCCAGATTGTCTCCCATGCAAGTACTAACCACGACCGATTTAACTTTACTTCCATTATCGGTCGATCACCTGACCACTCATCTATCAGTGTCGTTTAAAAATTATCGTACATGGCGGCCATTTTAATGTATGGAAATGTTTAAAAAATCTACATCTTTCGAGGGCCACTACAATGTTCAAACGGCCTTTTATGGCATATTCATTTGCTTTCGCGAACTTTTAACAACTGGACTCGATAATATAAAAGAATAGGTAACATTTCTATGTAAATCTGCCATCTTTGCACAAGCTTTTCGCAGCTTTGTAATCACTTTGTTAATCACTTTGTGCTTGGGTAGTGGAACAATGTGCCAACATAAATAGCTGTTTTAGACTTTTACATAATTTTCTACTAAATTTAACTGCGGGGTTCTATATGAAATGACTTAGGGGGGAATATACACGCAAATCCACCACCTTTTCAATCTCTTTTAACATTTTAGTATGTGATTGTTCATTTCACGGCCGGCTCATATGACAGTCTGCTAACATGGGAGGTTTCAAATGGATTTTAGTCATTTTTCATACATTATAACTGCATGGTTCGATATAACAACAACTTAGGTCAAATAAACAAACAAATCTAGCAACTTTGGAATCGATTTGGAGAACTTTGCACGCTGTTTTAACAGCTTGAACCAAATAGGTGCAGACTGCAAAAACTCAAAAAAGTATCACCCGCTGGTTTTCCTAGATTGTCTCCCATGCAAGTACTAACCACGACCGATTGAACTTTACTTCCATTATCGGTCGATCACCTGACCACTCATCTATCAGTGTCGTTTAAAAATTATCGTAAATGGCGGCCATATTAATGTATGGAAATGTTTAAAAATTCTACATCTTTCGAGGGCCACTGCGATATTCAAACGGCCTTTTATGACATATTCATTTGCTTTCGCGAACTTTTAACAACTGGACTCGATAATATAAAAGAATAGGTAACATTTCCATGTAAATCTGCCATCTTTGCACAAGCTTTTCACAACTTTGTAATCACTTTGTTAATCACTTTGTGCTTGGGTAGTGGAACAATGTGCCAACTTAAATAGCTGTTTTAGACTTTTACATAATTTTCTACTAAATTTAACTGCGGGGTTCTATATGAAATGACTTAGGGGGGAATATACACGCAAATCCACCACCTTTTCAATCTCTTTTAACATTTTAGTATGTGATTGTTCATGTCACGGCCGGCACATATGACAGTCTGCTAACATGGGAGGTTTCAAATGGATTTTAGTCATTTTTCATACTTTATAACTACATGGTTCGATATAACAACAACTTAGGTCAAATAAACAAACAAATCTAGCAACTTTGGAATCGATTTGGAGAACTTTGCACGCTGTTTTAACAGCTTGGACCAAATAGGTGCAGACTGCAAAAACTCAAAAAAAGTATCACCCGCTGGTTTTCCCAGGTTGTCTCCCATGCAAGTACTAACCACGACCGATTGAACTTTACTTCCATTATCGGTCGATCACCTGACCACTCATCTATCAGTGTCGTTTAAAAATTATCGTAAATGGCGGCCATTTTAATGTATGGAAATGTTTAAAAATTCTACATCTTTCGAGGGCCACTACGATATTCAAACGGCCTTTTATGACATATTCATTTGCTTTCGCGAACTTTTAACAACTGGACTCGATAATATAAAAGAATAGGTAACATTTCCATGTAAATCTGCCATCTTTGCACAAGCTTTTCACAACTTTGTAATCACTTTGTTAATCACTTTGTGCTTGGGTAGTGGAACAATGTGCCAACTTAAATAGCTGTTTTAGACTTTTACATAATGTTGTACTAAATTTAACTGCGGGGTTCTATATGAAATGACTTAGGGGGGAATATACACGAAAATCCACCAACTTTTCAATCTCTTTTAACATTTTAGTATGTGTTTGTTCATTTCACGGCCGGCTCATATGACAGTCTGCTAACATGGGAGGTTTCAAATGGATTTTAGTCATTTTTCATACTTTATTATATTATAACTGCATGGTTCGATATAACAACAACTTAGGTCAAATAAACAAACAAATCTAGCAACTTTGGAATCGATTTGGAGAACTTTGCACGCTGTTTTAACAGCTTGAACCAAATAGGTGCAGACTGCAAAAACTCAAAAAAGTATCACCCGCTGGTTTTCCTAGATTGTCTCCCATGCAAGTACTAACCACGACCGATTGAACTTTACTTCCATTATCGGTCGATCACCTGACCACTCATCTATCAGTGTCGTTTAAAAATTATCGTAAATGGCGGCCATATTAATGTATGGAAATGTTTAAAAATTCTACATCTTTCGAGGGCCACTGCGATATTCAAACGGCCTTTTATGACATATTCATTTGCTTTCGCGAACTTTTAACAACTGGACTCGATAATATAAAAGAATAGGTAACATTTCTATGTAAATTTGCCATCTTTGCACAAGCTTTTCACAACTTTGTAATCACTTTGTTAATCACTTTGTGCTTGGGTAGTGGAACAATGTGCCAACTTAAATAGCTGTTTTAGACTTTTACATAATGTTGTACTAAATTTAACTGCGGGGTTCTATATGAAATGACTTAGGGGGGAATATACACGAAAATCCACCAACTTTTCAATCTCTTTTAACATTTTAGTATGTGTTTGTTCATTTCACGGCCGGCTCATATGACAGTCTGCTAACATGGGAGGTTTCAAATGGATTTTAGTCATTTTTCATACTTTATAACTGCATGGTTCGATATAACAACAACTTAGGTCAAATAAACAAACAAATCTAGCATCTTTGGAATCGACTTGGAGAACTTTACACGCTGTTTTAACAGCTTGGACCAAATAGGTGCAGACTGCAAAAACTCAAAAAAGTATCACCCGCTGGTTTTCCCAGATTGTCTCCAATGCAAGTACTAACCACGACCGATTTAACTTTACTTCCATTATCGGTCGATCACCTGACCACTCATCTATCAGTGTCGTTTAAAAATTATCGTACATGGCGGCCATTTTAATGTATGGAAATGTTTAAAAAATCTACATCTTTCGAGGGCCACTACAATGTTCAAACGGCCTTTTATGGCATATTCATTTGCTTTCGCGAACTTTTAACAACTGGACTCGATAATATAAAAGAATAGGTAACATTTCTATGTAAATCTGCCATCTTTGCACAAGCTTTTCGCAGCTTTGTAATCACTTTGTTAATCACTTTGTGCTTGGGTAGTGGAACAATGTGCCAACATAAATAGCTGTTTTAGACTTTTACATAATTTTCTACTAAATTTAACTGCGGGGTTCTATATGAAATGACTTAGGGGGGAATATACACGCAAATCCACCACCTTTTCAATCTCTTTTAACATTTTAGTATGTGATTGTTCATGTCACGGCCGGCACATATGACAGTCTGCTAACATGGGAGGTTTCAAATGGATTTTAGTCATTTTTCATACTTTATAACTACATGGTTCGATATAACAACAACTTAGGTCAAATAAACAAACAAATCTAGCAACTTTGGAATCGATTTGGAGAACTTTGCACGCTGTTTTAACAGCTTGGACCAAATAGGTGCAGACTGCAAAAACTCAAAAAAAGTATCACCCGCTGGTTTTCCCAGGTTGTCTCCCATGCAAGTACTAACCACGACCGATTGAACTTTACTTCCATTATCGGTCGATCACCTGACCACTCATCTATCAGTGTCGTTTAAAAATTATCGTAAATGGCGGCCATTTTAATGTATGGAAATGTTTAAAAATTCTACATCTTTCGAGGGCCACTACGATATTCAAACGGCCTTTTATGACATATTCATTTGCTTTCGCGAACTTTTAACAACTGGACTCGATAATATAAAAGAATAGGTAACATTTCCATGTAAATCTGCCATCTTTGCACAAGCTTTTCACAAATTTGTAATCACTTTGTTATCACTTTGTGCTTGGGTAGTGGAACAATGTGCCAACTTAAATAGCTGTTTTAGACTTTTACATAATGTTGTACTAAATTTAACTGCGGGGTTCGATATGAAATGACTTAGGGGGGAATATACACGCAAATCCACCAACTTTTCAATCTCTTTTAACATTTTAGTATGTGTTTGTTCATTTCACGGCCGGCTCATATGACAGTCTGCTAACATGGTAGGTTTCAAATGGATTTTAGTCATTTTTCATACTTTATAACTGCATGGTTCGATATAATAACAACTTAGGTCAAATAAACAAACATATCTAGCAACTTTGGAATCGATTTGGAGAACTTTGCACGCTGTTTTAACAGCTTGGACCAAATAGGTGCAGACTGCAAAAACTCAAAAAAAGTATCACCCGCTGGTTTTCCCAGGTTGTCTCCCATGCAAGTACTAACCACGACCGATTGAACTTTACTTCCATTATCGGTCGATCACCTGACCACTCATCTATCAGTGTCGTTTAAAAATTATCGTAAATGGCGGCCATATTAATGTATGGAAATGTTTAAAAATTCTACATCTTTCGAGGGCCACTGCGATATTCAAACGGCCTTTTATGACATATTCATTTGCTTTCGCGAACTTTTAACAACTGGACTCGATAATATAAAAGAATAGGTAACATTTCCATGTAAATCTGCCATCTTTGCACAAGCTTTTCACAACTTTGTAATCACTTTGTTAATCACTTTGTGCTTGGGTAGTGGAACAATGTGCCAACTTAAATAGCTGTTTTAGACTTTTACATAATGTTGTACTAAATTTAACTGCGGGGTTCTATATGAAATGACTTAGGGGGGAATATACACGAAAATCCACCAACTTTTCAATCTCTTTTAACATTTTAGTATGTGTTTGTTCATTTCACGGCCGGCTCATATGACAGTCTGCTAACATGGGAGGTTTCAAATGGATTTTAGTCATTTTTCATACTTTATAACTGCATGGTTCGATATAACAACAACTTAGGTCAAATAAACAAACAAATCTAGCATCTTTGGAATCGATTTGGAGAACTTTGCACGCTGTTTTAACAGCTTGGACCAAATAGGTGCAGACTGCAAAAACTCAAAAAAGTATCACCCGCTGGTTTTCCCAGATTGTCTCCCATGCAAGTACTAACCACGACCGATTTAACTTTACTTCCATTATCGGTCGATCACCTGACCACTCATCTATCAGTGTCGTTTAAAAATTATCGTACATGGCGGCCATTTTAATGTATGGAAATGTTTAAAAAATCTACATCTTTCGAGGGCCACTACAATGTTCAAACGGCCTTTTATGGCATATTCATTTGCTTTCGCGAACTTTTAACAACTGGACTCGATAATATAAAAGAATAGGTAACATTTCTATGTAAATCTGCCATCTTTGCACAAGCTTTTCGCAGCTTTGTAATCACTTTGTTAATCACTTTGTGCTTGGGTAGTGGAACAATGTGCCAACATAAATAGCTGTTTTAGACTTTTACATAATTTTCTACTAAATTTAACTGCGGGGTTCTATATGAAATGACTTAGGGGGAATATACACGCAAATCCACCACCTTTTCAATCTCTTTTAACATTTTAGTATGTGATTGTTCATGTCACGGCCGGCACATATGACAGTCTGCTAACATGGGAGGTTTCAAATGGATTTTAATCATTTTTCATACTTTATAACTACATGGTTCGATTTAACAACAACTTAGGTCAAATAAACAAACAAATCTAGCAACTTTGGAATCGATTTGGAGAACTTTGCACGCTGTTTTAACAGCTTGGACCAAATAGGTGCAGACTGCAAAAACTCAAAAAAAGTATCACCCGCTGGTTTTCCCAGGTTGTCTCCCATGCAAGTACTAACCACGACCGATTGAACTTTACTTCCATTATCGGTCGATCACCTGACCACTCATCTATCAGTGTCGTTTAAAAATTATCGTAAATGGCGGCCATATTAATGTATGGAAATGTTTAAAAATTCTACATCTTTCGAGGGCCACTGCGATATTCAAACGGCCTTTTATGACATATTCATTTGCTTTCGCGAACTTTTAACAACTGGACTCGATAATATAAAAGAATAGGTAACATTTCTATGTAAATTTGCCATCTTTGCACAAGCTTTTCACAACTTTGTAATCACTTTGTTAATCACTTTGTGCTTGGGTAGTGGAACAATGTGCCAACTTAAATAGCTGTTTTAGACTTTTACATAATGTTGTACTAAATTTAACTGCGGGGTTCTATATGAAATGACTTAGGGGGGAATATACACGCAAATCCACCAACTTTTCAATCTCTTTTAACATTTTAGTATGTGTTTGTTCATTTCACGGCCGGCTCATATGACAGTCTGCTAACATGGGAGGTTTCAAATGGATTTTAGTCATTTTTCATACTTTATAACTGCATGGTTCGATATAACAACAACTTAGGTCAAATAAACAAACAAATCTAGCATCTTTGGAATCGATTTGGAGAACTTTGCACGCTGTTTTAACAGCTTGGACCAAATAGGTGCAGACTGCAAAAACTCAAAAAAGTATCACCCGCTGGTTTTCCCAGATTGTCTCCCATGCAAGTACTAACCACGACCGATTTAACTTTACTTCCATTATCGGTCGATCACCTGACCACTCATCTATCAGTGTCGTTTAAAAATTATCGTACATGGCGGCCATTTTAATGTATGGAAATGTTTAAAAAATCTACATCTTTCGAGGGCCACTACAATGTTCAAACGGCCTTTTATGGCATATTCATTTGCTTTCGCGAACTTTTAACAACTGGACTCGATAATATAAAAGAATAGGTAACATTTCTATGTAAATCTGCCATCTTTGCACAAGCTTTTCGCAGCTTTGTAATCACTTTGTTAATCACTTTGTGCTTGGGTAGTGGAACAATGTGCCAACATAAATAGCTGTTTTAGACTTTTACATAATTTTCTACTAAATTTAACTGCGGGGTTCTATATGAAATGACTTAGGGGGAATATACACGCAAATCCACCACCTTTTCAATCTCTTTTAACATTTTAGTATGTGATTGTTCATGTCACGGCCGGCACATATGACAGTCTGCTAACATGGGAGGTTTCAAATGGATTTTAGTCATTTTTCATACTTTATAACTGCATGGTTCGATATAACATCAACTTAGGTCAAATAAACAAACAAATGTAGCAACTTTGGAATCTCTTTGGAGAACTTTGCACGCTGTTTTAACAGCTTGGACCAAAGAGGTACAGACTGCAAAAACTCAAAAAAGTGTCGTCCGTTGGTTTTCTCAAGTTGACTCCTATGCAAGTACTAACCACGACCGATTGAACTTTACTTCCATTATCGGCCGATCACCTGACCACTCATCGCTCAGCGTCGTTTAAAAATTATCGTAATTGGCGGTCATTTAATGTATGGAAATGTTTAAAAATTCTACATCTTTCGAGGGCCACTACGATATTCAAACGGCCTTTTATGACATATTCATTCACTTTCGCAAACTTTTAACAACTGGACTCGATAATATAAGGGAATAGGTAACATTTCCATGTAAATCTGCCAACTTTGCACAAGCTTTTAACAACTTTGTAAGCACTTTGTTAATGACTTTGTGCTTGGGTAGTGGAACAATGTGCCAACATAAATAGATGTTTTAGACTTTTACATAATTTCGTACTAAATTTAACTGCGGGGTTCTATATGAAATGACTTAGGGGGAGTATACACGCAAATCCACCAACTTTTCAATGCTGTTAACATTTTTAGTATGTGTTTGTTCATTTTACGGCCGGCTCATATGCTAGTCTGCTAACATGGGAGGTTTCATATGGATTATAGTCATTTTTCATACTTTATAACTGCATGGTTCGATAAAACAACAACTTAGGTCAAATAAACAAACAAATCTAGCAACTTTGGAATCGCTTTGGAGAACTTTGCACGCTGTTTTAACAGCTTGGACCATATAGGTGCAGACTGCAAAAACTCAAAAAAAGTATCACCCGCTGGTTTTCCCAGGTTGTCTCCCATGCAAGTACTAACCACGACCGATTGAACTTTACTTCCATTATCGGTCGATCACCTGACCACTCATCTATCAGTGTCGTTTAAAAATTAGCGTAAATGGCGGCCATTTTAATGTATGGAAATGTTTAAAAATTCTACATCTTTCGAGGGCCACTACGATATTCAAACGGCCTTTTATGACATATTCATTTGCTTTCGCGAACTTTTAACAACTGGACTCGATAATATAAAAGAATAGGTAACATTTCCATGTAAATCTGCCATCTTTGCACAAGCTTTTCACAAATTTGTAATCACTTTGTTATCACTTTGTGCTTGGGTAGTGGAACAATGTGCCAACTTAAATAGCTGTTTTAGACTTTTACATAATGTTGTACTAAATTTAACTGCGGGGTTCGATATGAAATGACTTAGGGGGGAATATACACGCAAATCCACCAACTTTTCAATCTCTTTTAACATTTTAGTATGTGTTTGTTCATTTCACGGCCGGCTCATATGACAGTCTGCTAACATGGTAGGTTTCAAATGGATTTTAGTCATTTTTCATACTTTATAACTGCATGGTTCGATATAATAACAACTTAGGTCAAATAAACAAACATATCTAGCAACTTTGGAATCGATTTGGAGAACTTTGCACGCTGTTTTAACAGCTTGGACCAAATAGGTGCAGACTGCAAAAACTCAAAAAAAGTATCACCCGCTGGTTTTCCCAGGTTGTCTCCCATGCAAGTACTAACCACGACCGATTGAACTTTACTTCCATTATCGGTCGATCACCTGACCACTCATCTATCAGTGTCGTTTAAAAATTATCGTAAATGGCGGCCATATTAATGTATGGAAATGTTTAAAAATTCTACATCTTTCGAGGGCCACTGCGATATTCAAACGGCCTTTTATGACATATTCATTTGCTTTCGCGAACTTTTAACAACTGGACTCGATAATATAAAAGAATAGGTAACATTTCCATGTAAATCTGCCATCTTTGCACAAGCTTTTCACAACTTTGTAATCACTTTGTTAATCACTTTGTGCTTGGGTAGTGGAACAATGTGCCAACTTAAATAGCTGTTTTAGACTTTTACATAATGTTGTACTAAATTTAACTGCGGGGTTCTATATGAAATGACTTAGGGGGGAATATACACGAAAATCCACCAACTTTTCAATCTCTTTTAACATTTTAGTATGTGTTTGTTCATTTCACGGCCGGCTCATATGACAGTCTGCTAACATGGGAGGTTTCAAATGGATTTTAGTCATTTTTCATACTTTATAACTGCATGGTTCGATATAACAACAACTTAGGTCAAATAAACAAACAAATCTAGCATCTTTGGAATCGATTTGGAGAACTTTGCACGCTGTTTTAACAGCTTGGACCAAATAGGTGCAGACTGCAAAAACTCAAAAAAGTATCACCCGCTGGTTTTCCCAGATTGTCTCCCATGCAAGTACTAACCACGACCGATTTAACTTTACTTCCATTATCGGTCGATCACCTGACCACTCATCTATCAGTGTCGTTTAAAAATTATCGTACATGGCGGCCATTTTAATGTATGGAAATGTTTAAAAAATCTACATCTTTCGAGGGCCACTACAATGTTCAAACGGCCTTTTATGGCATATTCATTTGCTTTCGCGAACTTTTAACAACTGGACTCGATAATATAAAAGAATAGGTAACATTTCTATGTAAATCTGCCATCTTTGCACAAGCTTTTCGCAGCTTTGTAATCACTTTGTTAATCACTTTGTGCTTGGGTAGTGGAACAATGTGCCAACATAAATAGCTGTTTTAGACTTTTACATAATTTTCTACTAAATTTAACTGCGGGGTTCTATATGAAATGACTTAGGGGGAATATACACGCAAATCCACCACCTTTTCAATCTCTTTTAACATTTTAGTATGTGATTGTTCATGTCACGGCCGGCACATATGACAGTCTGCTAACATGGGAGGTTTCAAATGGATTTTAATCATTTTTCATACTTTATAACTACATGGTTCGATATAACAACAACTTAGGTCAAATAAACAAACAAATCTAGCAACTTTGGAATCGATTTGGAGAACTTTGCACGCTGTTTTAACAGCTTGGACCAAATAGGTGCAGACTGCAAAAACTCAAAAAAAGTATCACCCGCTGGTTTTCCCAGGTTGTCTCCCATGCAAGTACTAACCACGACCGATTGAACTTTACTTCCATTATCGGTCGATCACCTGACCACTCATCTATCAGTGTCGTTTAAAAATTATCGTAAATGGCGGCCATATTAATGTATGGAAATGTTTAAAAATTCTACATCTTTCGAGGGCCACTGCGATATTCAAACGGCCTTTTATGACATATTCATTTGCTTTCGCGAACTTTTAACAACTGGACTCGATAATATAAAAGAATAGGTAACATTTCTATGTAAATTTGCCATCTTTGCACAAGCTTTTCACAACTTTGTAATCACTTTGTTAATCACTTTGTGCTTGGGTAGTGGAACAATGTGCCAACTTAAATAGCTGTTTTAGACTTTTACATAATGTTGTACTAAATTTAACTGCGGGGTTCTATATGAAATGACTTAGGGGGGAATATACACGCAAATCCACCAACTTTTCAATCTCTTTTAACATTTTAGTATGTGTTTGTTCATTTCACGGCCGGCTCATATGACAGTCTGCTAACATGGGAGGTTTCAAATGGATTTTAGTCATTTTTCATACTTTATAACTGCATGGTTCGATATAACAACAACTTAGGTCAAATAAACAAACAAATCTACCATCTTTGGAATCGATTTGGAGAACTTTGCACGCTGTTTTAACAGCTTGGACCAAATAGGTGCAGACTGCAAAAACTCAAAAAAGTATCACCCGCTGGTTTTCCCAGATTGTCTCCCATGCAAGTACTAACCACGACCGATTTAACTTTACTTCCATTATCGGTCGATCACCTGACCACTCATCTATCAGTGTCGTTTAAAAATTATCGTACATGGCGGCCATTTTAATGTATGGAAATGTTTAAAAAATCTACATCTTTCGAGGGCCACTACAATGTTCAAACGGCCTTTTATGGCATATTCATTTGCTTTCGCGAACTTTTAACAACTGGACTCGATAATATAAAAGAATAGGTAACATTTCTATGTAAATCTGCCATCTTTGCACAAGCTTTTCGCAGCTTTGTAATCACTTTGTTAATCACTTTGTGCTTGGGTAGTGGAACAATGTGCCAACATAAATAGCTGTTTTAGACTTTTACATAATTTTCTACTAAATTTAACTGCGGGGTTCTATATGAAATGACTTAGGGGGAATATACACGCAAATCCACCACCTTTTCAATCTCTTTTAACATTTTAGTATGTGATTGTTCATGTCACGGCCGGCACATATGACAGTCTGCTAACATGGGAGGTTTCAAATGGATTTTAATCATTTTTCATACTTTATAACTACATGGTTCGATATAACAACAACTTAGGTCAAATAAACAAACAAATCTAGCAACTTTGGAATCGATTTGGAGAACTTTGCACGCTGTTTTAACAGCTTGGACCAAATAGGTGCAGACTGCAAAAACTCAAAAAAAGTATCACCCGCTGGTTTTCCCAGGTTGTCTCCCATGCAAGTACTAACCACGACCGATTGAACTTTACTTCCATTATCGGTCGATCACCTGACCACTCATCTATCAGTGTCGTTTAAAAATTATCGTAAATGGCGGCCATTTTAATGTATGGAAATGTTTAAAAATTCTACATCTTTCGAGGGCCACTACGATATTCAAACGGCCTTTTATGACATATTCATTTGCTTTCGCGAACTTTTAACAACTGGACTCGATAATATAAAAGAATAGGTAACATTTCCATGTAAATCTGCCATCTTTGCACAAGCTTTTCACAAATTTGTAATCACTTTGTTATCACTTTGTGCTTGGGTAGTGGAACAATGTGCCAACTTAAATAGCTGTTTTAGACTTTTACATAATGTTGTACTAAATTTAACTGCGGGGTTCGATATGAAATGACTTAGGGGGGAATATACACGCAAATCCACCAACTTTTCAATCTCTTTTAACATTTTAGTATGTGTTTGTTCATTTCACGGCCGGCTCATATGACAGTCTGCTAACATGGGAGGTTTCAAATGGATTTTAGTCATTTTTCATACTTTATAACTGCATGGTTCGATATAATAACAACTTAGGTCAAATAAACAAACATATCTAGCAACTTTGGAATCGATTTGGAGAACTTTGCACGCTGTTTTAACAGCTTGGACCAAATAGGTGCAGACTGCAAAAACTCAAAAAAGTATCACCCGCTGGTTTTCCCAGGTTGTCTCCCATGCAAGTACTAACCACGACCGATTGAACTTTACTTCCATTATCGGTCGATCACCTGACCACTCATCTATCAGTGTCGTTTAAAAATTATCGTAAATGGCGGCCATATTAATGTATGGAAATGTTTAAAAATTCTACATCTTTCGAGGGCCACTGCGATATTCAAACGGCCTTTTATGACATATTCATTTGCTTTCGCGAACTTTTAACAACTGGACTCGATAATATAAAAGAATAGGTAACATTTCCATGTAAATCTGCCATCTTTGCACAAGCTTTTCACAACTTTGTAATCACTTTGTTAATCACTTTGTGCTTGGGTAGTGGAACAATGTGCCAACTTAAATAGCTGTTTTAGACTTTTACATAATGTTGTACTAAATTTAACTGCGGGGTTCTATATGAAATGACTTAGGGGGGAATATACACGAAAATCCACCAACTTTTCAATCTCTTTTAACATTTTAGTATGTGTTTGTTCATTTCACGGCCGGCTCATATGACAGTCTGCTAACATGGGAGGTTTCAAATGGATTTTAGTCATTTTTCATACTTTATAACTGCATGGTTCGATATAACAACAACTTAGGTCAAATAAACAAACAAATCTAGCATCTTTGGAATCGATTTGGAGAACTTTGCACGCTGTTTTAATAGCTTGGACCAAATAGGTGCAGACTGCAAAAACTCAAAAAAGTATCACCCGCTGGTTTTCCCAGATTGTCTCCCATGCAAGTACTAACCACGACCGATTTAACTTTACTTCCATTATCGGTCGATCACCTGACCACTCATCTATCAGTGTCGTTTAAAAATTATCGTACATGGCGGCCATTTTAATGTATGGAAATGTTTATAAAATCTACATCTTTCGAGGGCCACTACAATGTTCAAACGGCCTTTTATGGCATATTCATTTGCTTTCGCGAACTTTTAACAACTGGACTCGATAATATAAAAGAATAGGTAACATTTCTATGTAAATCTGCCATCTTTGCACAAGCTTTTCGCAGCTTTGTAATCACTTTGTTAATCACTTTGTGCTTGGGTAGTGGAACAATGTGCCAACATAAATAGCTGTTTTAGACTTTTACATAATTTTCTACTAAATTTAACTGCGGGGTTCTATATGAAATGACTTAGGGGGAATATACACGCAAATCCACCACCTTTTCAATCTCTTTTAACATTTTAGTATGTGATTGTTCATGTCACGGCCGGCACATATGACAGTCTGCTAACATGGGAGGTTTCAAATGGATTTTAATCATTTTTCATACTTTATAACTACATGGTTCGATATAACAACAACTTAGGTCAAATAAACAAACAAATCTAGCAACTTTGGAATCGATTTGGAGAACTTTGCACGCTGTTTTAACAGCTTGGACCAAATAGGTGCAGACTGCAAAAACTCAAAAAAAGTATCACCCGCTGGTTTTCCCAGGTTGTCTCCCATGCAAGTACTAACCACGACCGATTGAACTTTACTTCCATTATCGGTCGATCACCTGACCACTCATCTATCAGTGTCGTTTAAAAATTATCGTAAATGGCGGCCATTTTAATGTATGGAAATGTTTAAAAATTCTACATCTTTCGAGGGCCACTACGATATTCAAACGGCCTTTTATGACATATTCATTTGCTTTCGCGAACTTTTAACAACTGGACTCGATAATATAAAAGAATAGGTAACATTTCCATGTAAATCTGCCATCTTTGCACAAGCTTTTCACAAATTTGTAATCACTTTGTTATCACTTTGTGCTTGGGTAGTGGAACAATGTGCCAACTTAAATAGCTGTTTTAGACTTTTACATAATGTTGTACTAAATTTAACTGCGGGGTTCGATATGAAATGACTTAGGGGGGAATATACACGCAAATCCACCAACTTTTCAATCTCTTTTAACATTTTAGTATGTGTTTGTTCATTTCACGGCCGGCTCATATGACAGTCTGCTAACATGGGAGGTTTCAAATGGATTTTAGTCATTTTTCATACTTTATAACTGCATGTTCGATATAACAACAACTTAGGTCAAGTAAATAAACAAATCTAGCAACTTTGGAATCGATTTGGAGAACTTTGCACGCTGTTTTAACAGCTTGGACCAAATAGGTGCAGACTGCAAAAACTCAAAAAAGTATCACCCGCTGGTTTTCCCAGATTGTCTCCCATGCAAGTACTAACCACGACCGATTTAACTTTACTTCCATTATCGGTCGATCACCTGACCACTCATCTATCAGTGTCGTTTAAAAATTATCGTACATGGCGGCCATTTTAATGTATGGAAATGTTTAAAAAATCTACATCTTTCGAGGGCCACTACAATGTTCAAACGGCCTTTTATGGCATATTCATTTGCTTTCGCGAACTTTTAACAACTGGACTCGATAATATAAAAGAATAGGTAACATTTCTATGTAAATCTGCCATCTTTGCACAAGCTTTTCGCAGCTTTGTAATCACTTTGTTAATCACTTTGTGCTTGGGTAGTGGAACAATGTGCCAACATAAATAGCTGTTTTAGACTTTTACATAATTTTCTACTAAATTTAACTGCGGGGTTCTATATGAAATGACTTAGGGGGAATATACACGCAAATCCACCACCTTTTCAATCTCTTTTAACATTTTAGTATGTGATTGTTCATGTCACGGCCGGCACATATGACAGTCTGCTAACATGGGAGGTTTCAAATGGATTTTAATCATTTTTCATACTTTATAACTACATGGTTCGATATAACAACAACTTAGGTCAAATAAACAAACAAATCTAGCAACTTTGGAATCGATTTGGAGAACTTTGCACGCTGTTTTAACAGCTTGGACCAAATAGGTGCAGACTGCAAAAACTCAAAAAAAGTATCACCCGCTGGTTTTCCCAGGTTGTCTCCCATGCAAGTACTAACCACGACCGATTGAACTTTACTTCCATTATCGGTCGATCACCTGACCACTCATCTATCAGTGTCGTTTAAAAATTATCGTAAATGGCGGCCATTTTAATGTATGGAAATGTTTAAAAATTCTACATCTTTCGAGGGCCACTACGATATTCAAACGGCCTTTTATGACATATTCATTTGCTTTCGCGAACTTTTAACAACTGGACTCGATAATATAAAAGAATAGGTAACATTTCCATGTAAATCTGCCATCTTTGCACAAGCTTTTCACAAATTTGTAATCACTTTGTTATCACTTTGTGCTTGGGTAGTGGAACAATGTGCCAACTTAAATAGCTGTTTTAGACTTTTACATAATGTTGTACTAAATTTAACTGCGGGGTTCGATATGAAATGACTTAGGGGGGAATATACACGCAAATCCACCAACTTTTCAATCTCTTTTAACATTTTAGTATGTGTTTGTTCATTTCACGGCCGGCTCATATGACAGTCTGCTAACATGGGAGGTTTCAAATGGATTTTAGTCATTTTTCATACTTTATAACTGCATGGTTCGATATAATAACAACTTAGGTCAAATAAACAAACATATCTAGCAACTTTGGAATCGATTTGGAGAACTTTGCACGCTGTTTTAACAGCTTGGACCAAATAGGTGCAGACTGCAAAAACTCAAAAAAAGTATCACCCGCTGGTTTTCCCAGGTTGTCTCCCATGCAAGTACTAACCACGACCGATTGAACTTTACTTCCATTATCGGTCGATCACCTGACCACTCATCTATCAGTGTCGTTTAAAAATTATCGTAAATGGCGGCCATATTAATGTATGGAAATGTTTAAAAATTCTACATCTTTCGAGGGCCACTGCGATATTCAAACGGCCTTTTATGACATATTCATTTGCTTTCGCGAACTTTTAACAACTGGACTCGATAATATAAAAGAATAGGTAACATTTCCATGTAAATCTGCCATCTTTGCACAAGCTTTTCACAACTTTGTAATCACTTTGTTAATCACTTTGTGCTTGGGTAGTGGAACAATGTGCCAACTTAAATAGCTGTTTTAGACTTTTACATAATGTTGTACTAAATTTAACTGCGGGGTTCTATATGAAATGACTTAGGGGGGAATATACACGAAAATCCACCAACTTTTCAATCTCTTTTAACATTTTAGTATGTGTTTGTTCATTTCACGGCCGGCTCATATGACAGTCTGCTAACATGGGAGGTTTCAAATGGATTTTAGTCATTTTTCATACTTTATAACTGCATGGTTCGATATAACAACAACTTAGGTCAAATAAACAAACAAATCTAGCATCTTTGGAATCGATTTGGAGAACTTTGCACGCTGTTTTAACAGCTTGGACCAAATAGGTGCAGACTGCAAAAACTCAAAAAAGTATCACCCGCTGGTTTTCCCAGATTGTCTCCCATGCAAGTACTAACCACGACCGATTTAACTTTACTTCCATTATCGGTCGATCACCTGACCACTCATCTATCAGTGTCGTTTAAAAATTATCGTACATGGCGGCCATTTTAATGTATGGAAATGTTTAAAAAATCTACATCTTTCGAGGGCCACTACAATGTTCAAACGGCCTTTTATGGCATATTCATTTGCTTTCGCGAACTTTTAACAACTGGACTCGATAATATAAAAGAATAGGTAACATTTCTATGTAAATCTGCCATCTTTGCACAAGCTTTTCGCAGCTTTGTAATCACTTTGTTAATCACTTTGTGCTTGGGTAGTGGAACAATGTGCCAACATAAATAGCTGTTTTAGACTTTTACATAATTTTCTACTAAATTTAACTGCGGGGTTCTATATGAAATGACTTAGGGGGGAATATACACGCAAATCCACCACCTTTTCAATCTCTTTTAACATTTTAGTATGTGATTGTTCATGTCACGGCCGGCACATATGACAGTCTGCTAACATGGGAGGTTTCAAATGGATTTTAGTCATTTTTCATACTTTATAACTACATGGTTCGATATAACAACAACTTAGGTCAAATAAACAAACAAATCTAGCAACTTTGGAATCGATTTGGAGAACTTTGCACGCTGTTTTAACAGCTTGGACCAAATAGGTGCAGACTGCAAAAACTCAAAAAAAGTATCACCCGCTGGTTTTCCCAGGTTGTCTCCCATGCAAGTACTAACCACGACCGATTGAACTTTACTTCCATTATCGGTCGATCACCTGACCACTCATCTATCAGTGTCGTTTAAAAATTATCGTAAATGGCGGCCATTTTAATGTATGGAAATGTTTAAAAATTCTACATCTTTCGAGGGCCACTACGATATTCAAACGGCCTTTTATGACATATTCATTTGCTTTCGCGAACTTTTAACAACTGGACTCGATAATATAAAAGAATAGGTAACATTTCCATGTAAATCTGCCATCTTTGCACAAGCTTTTCACAAATTTGTAATCACTTTGTTATCACTTTGTGCTTGGGTAGTGGAACAATGTGCCAACTTAAATAGCTGTTTTAGACTTTTACATAATGTTGTACTAAATTTAACTGCGGGGTTCGATATGAAATGACTTAGGGGGGAATATACACGCAAATCCACCAACTTTTCAATCTCTTTTAACATTTTAGTATGTGTTTGTTCATTTCACGGCCGGCTCATATGACAGTCTGCTAACATGGGAGGTTTCAAATGGATTTTAGTCATTTTTCATACATTATAACTGCATGGTTCGATATAACAACAACTTAGGTCAAATAAACAAACAAATCTAGCAACTTTGGAATCGATTTGGAGAACTTTGCACGCTGTTTTAACAGCTTGGACCAAATAGGTGCAGACTGCAAAAACTCAAAAAAGTATCACCCGCTGGTTTTCCTAGATTGTCTCCCATGCAAGTACTAACCACGACCGATTGAACTTTACTTCCATTATCGGTCGATCACCTGACCACTCATCTATCAGTGTCGTTTAAAAATTATCGTAAATGGCGGCCATATTAATGTATGGAAATGTTTAAAAATTCTACATCTTTCGAGGGCCACTGCGATATTCAAACGGCCTTTTATGACATATTCATTTGCTTTCGCGAACTTTTAACAACTGGACTCGATAATATAAAAGAATAGGTAACATTTCCATGTAAATCTGCCATCTTTGCACAAGCTTTTCACAACTTTGTAATCACTTTGTTAATCACTTTGTGCTTGGGTAGTGGAACAATGTGCCAACTTAAATAGCTGTTTTAGACTTTTACATAATGTTGTACTAAATTTAACTGCGGGGTTCTATATGAAATGACTTAGGGGGGAATATACACGAAAATCCACCAACTTTTCAATCTCTTTTAACATTTTAGTATGTGTTTGTTCATTTCACGGCCGGCTCATATGACAGTCTGCTAACATGGGAGGTTTCAAATGGATTTTAGTCATTTTTCATACTTTATAACTGCATGGTTCGATATAACAACAACTTAGGTCAAATAAACAAACAAATCTAGCATCTTTGGAATCGATTTGGAGAACTTTGCACGCTGTTTTAACAGCTTGGACCAAATAGGTGCAGACTGCAAAAACTCAAAAAAGTATCACCCGCTGGTTTTCCCAGATTGTCTCCCATGCAAGTACTAACCACGACCGATTTAACTTTACTTCCATTATCGGTCGATCACTTGACCACTCATCTATCAGTGTCGTTTAAAAATTATCGTACATGGCGGCCATTTTAATGTATGGAAATGTTTAATAAATCTACATCTTTCGAGGGCCACTACAATGTTCAAACGGCCTTTTATGGCATATTCATTTGCTTTCGCGAACTTTTAACAACTGGACTCGATAATATAAAAGAATAGGTAACATTTCTATGTAAATCTGCCATCTTTGCACAAGCTTTTCGCAGCTTTGTAATCACTTTGTTAATCACTTTGTGCTTGGGTAGTGGAACAATGTGCCAACATAAATAGCTGTTTTAGACTTTTACATAATTTTCTACTAAATTTAACTGCGGGGTTCTATATGAAATGACTTAGGGGGGAATATACACGCAAATCCACCACCTTTTCAATCTCTTTTAACATTTTAGTATGTGATTGTTCATGTCACGGCCGGCACATATGACAGTCTGCTAACATGGGAGGTTTCAAATGGATTTTAGTCATTTTTCATACTTTATAACTACATGGTTCGATATAACAACAACTTAGGTCAAATAAACAAACAAATCTAGCAACTTTGGAATCGATTTGGAGAACTTTGCACGCTGTTTTAACAGCTTGGACCAAATAGGTGCAGACTGCAAAAACTCAAAAAAAGTATCACCCGCTGGTTTTCCCAGGTTGTCTCCCATGCAAGTACTAACCACGACCGATTGAACTTTACTTCCATTATCGGTCGATCACCTGACCACTCATCTATCAGTGTCGTTTAAAAATTATCGTAAATGGCGGCCATTTTAATATATGGAAATGTTTAAAAATTCTACATCTTTCGAGGGCCACTACGATATTCAAACGGCCTTTTATGACATATTCATTTGCTTTCGCGAACTTTTAACAACTGGACTCGATAATATAAAAGAATAGGTAACATTTCCATGTAAATCTGCCATCTTTGCACAAGCTTTTCACAAATTTGTAATCACTTTGTTATCACTTTGTGCTTGGGTAGTGGAACAATGTGCCAACTTAAATAGCTGTTTTAGACTTTTACATAATGTTGTACTAAATTTAACTGCGGGGTTCTATATGAAATGACTTAGGGGGGAATATACACGCAAATCCACCAACTTTTCAATCTCTTTTAACATTTTAGTATGTGTTTGTTCATTTCACGGCCGGCTCATATGACAGTCTGCTAACATGGGAGGTTTCAAATGGATTTTAGTCATTTTTCATACATTATAACTGCATGGTTCGATATAACAACAACTTAGGTCAAATAAACAAACAAATCTAGCAACTTTGGAATCGATTTGGAGAACTTTGCACGCTGTTTTAACAGCTTGGACCAAATAAGTGCAGACTGCAAAAACTCAAAAAAAGTATCACCCGCTAGTTTTCCCAGGTTGTCTCCCATGCAAGTACTAACCACGACCGATTGAACTTTACTTCCATTATCGGTCGATCACCTGACCACTCATCTATCAGTGTCGTTTAAAAATTATCGTAAATGGCGGCCATTTTAATGTATGGAAATGTTTAAAAATTCTACATCTTTCGAGGGCCACTACGATATTCAAACGGCCTTTTATGACATATTCATTTGCTTTCGCGAACTTTTAACAACTGGACTCGATAATATAAAAGAATAGGTAACATTTCCATGTAAATCTGCCATCTTTGCACAAGCTTTTCACAAATTTGTAATCACTTTGTTATCACTTTGTGCTTGGGTAGTGGAACAATGTGCCAACTTAAATAGCTGTTTTAGACTTTTACATAATGTTGTACTAAATTTAACTGCGGGGTTCTATATGAAATGACTTAGGGGGGAATATACACGCAAATCCACCAACTTTTCAATCTCTTTTAACATTTTAGTATGTGTTTGTTCATTTCACGGCCGGCTCATATGACAGTCTGCTAACATGGGAGGTTTCAAATGGATTTTAGTCATTTTTCATACATTATAACTGCATGGTTCGATATAACAACAACTTAGGTCAAATAAACAAACAAATCTAGCAACTTTGGAATCGATTTGGAGAACTTTGCACGCTGTTTTAACAGCTTGGACCAAATAGGTGCAGACTGCAAAAACTCAAAAAAGTATCACCCGCTGGTTTTCCTAGATTGTCTCCCATGCAAGTACTAACCACGACCGATTGAACTTTACTTCCATTATCGGTCGATCACCTGACCACTCATCTATCAGTGTCGTTTAAAAATTATCGTAAATGGCGGCCATTTTAATGTATGGAAATGTTTAAAAATTCTACATCTTTCGAGGGCCACTACGATATTCAAACGGCCTTTTATGACATATTCATTTGCTTTCGCGAACTTTTAACAACTGGACTCGATAATATAAAAGAATAGGTAACATTTCCATGTAAATCTGCCATCTTTGCACAAGCTTTTCACAAATTTGTAATCACTTTGTTATCACTTTGTGCTTGGGTAGTGGAACAATGTGCCAACTTAAATAGCTGTTTTAGACTTTTACATAATGTTGTACTAAATTTAACTGCGGGGTTCTATATGAAATGACTTAGGGGGGAATATACACGCAAATCCACCAACTTTTCAATCTCTTTTAACATTTTAGTATGTGTTTGTTCATTTCACGGCCGGCTCATATGACAGTCTGCTAACATGGGAGGTTTCAAATGGATTTTAGTCATTTTTCATACATTATAACTGCATGGTTCGATATAACAACAACTTAGGTCAAATAAACAAACAAATCTAGCAACTTTGGAATCGATTTGGAGAACTTTGCACGCTGTTTTAACAGCTTGGACCAAATAGGTGCAGACTGCAAAAACTCAAAAAAGTATCACCCGCTGGTTTTCCTAGATTGTCTCCCATGCAAGTACTAACCACGACCGATTTAACTTTACTTCCATTATCGGTCGATCACCTGACCACTCATCTATCAGTGTCGTTTAAAAATTATCGTAAATGGCGGCCATTTTATTGTATGAAAATGTTTAAAAATTCTACATCTTTCGAGGGCCACTACAATGTTCAAACGGCCGTTTATGGCATATTCATTCACTTTCGCGAACTTTTAACAACTGGACTCGATAATATAAAAGAATAGGTAACATTGCTATGTAAATCTGCCATCTTTGCACAAGCTTTTCACAGCTTTGTAATTACTTTGTTAATCACTTTGTGCTTGGGTAGTGGAACAATGTGCCAACATAAATAGCTGTTTTAGACTTTTACATAATGTTGTACTAAATTTAACTGCAGGGTTCTATATGAAATGACTTGGGGATAATATACACGCAAATCCACCAACTTTTCAATCTCTTTTAACATTTTAGTATGTGTCTGTTCATTTCACGGCCGGCTCATATGACAGTCTGCTAACATGGGAGGTTTCAAATGGATTTTAGTCATTTTTCATACTTTATAACTGCATGGTTCGATATAACAACAACTTAGGTCAAATAAACAAACAAATCTAGCAACTTTGGAATCGATTTGGAGAACTTTGCACGCTGTTTTAACAGCTTGGACCAAATAGGTGCAGACTGCAAAAACTCAAAAAAGTATCACCCGCTGGTTTTCCTAGATTGTCTCCCATGCAAGTACTAACCACGACCGATTTATCTTTACTTCCATTATCGGTCGATCACCTGACCACTCATCTATCAGTGTCGTTTAAAAATTATCGTAAATGGCGGCCATTTTATTGTATGGAAATGTTTAAAAATTCTACATCTTTCGAGGGCCACTACAATGTTCAAACGGCCGTTTATGGCATATTCATTCACTTTCGCGAACTTTTAACAACTGGACTCGATAATATAAAAGAATAGGTAACATTGCTATGTAAATCTGCCATCTTTGCACAAGCTTTTCACAGCTTTGTAATTACTTTGTTAATCACTTTGTGCTTGGGTAGTGGAACAATGTGCCAACATAAATAGCTGTTTTAGACTTTTACATAATGTTGTACTAAATTTAACTGCGGGGTTCTATATGAAATGACTTGGGGATAATATACACGCAAATCCACCAACTTTTCAATCTCTTTTAACATTTTAGTATGTGTTTGTTCATTTCACGGCCGGCTCATATGACAGTCTGCTAACATGGGAGGTTTCAAATGGATTTTAGTCATTTTTCATACATTATAACTGCATGGTTCGATATAACAACAACTTAGGTCAAATAAACAAACAAATCTAGCAACTTTGGAATCGATTTGGAGAACTTTGCACGCTGTTTTAACAGCTTGGACCAAATAGGTGCAGACTGCAAAAACTCAAAAAAGTATCACCCGCTGGTTTTCCTAGATTGTCTCCCATGCAAGTACTAACCACGACCGATTGAACTTTACTTCCATTATCGGTCGATCACCTGACCACTCATCTATCAGTGTCGTTTAAAAATTATCGTAAATGGCGGCCATTTTAATGTATGGAAATGTTTAAAAATTCTACATCTTTCGAGGGCCACTACGATATTCAAACGGCCTTTTATGACATATTCATTTGCTTTCGCGAACTTTTAACAACTGGACTCGATAATATAAAAGAATAGGTAACATTTCCATGTAAATCTGCCATCTTTGCACAAGCTTTTCACAAATTTGTAATCACTTTGTTATCACTTTGTGCTTGGGTAGTGGAACAATGTGCCAACTTAAATAGCTGTTTTAGACTTTTACATAATGTTGTACTAAATTTAACTGCGGGGTTCTATATGAAATGACTTAGGGGGGAATATACACGCAAATCCACCAACTTTTCAATCTCTTTTAACATTTTAGTATGTGTTTGTTCATTTCACGGCCGGCTCATATGACAGTCTGCTAACATGGGAGGTTTCAAATGGATTTTAGTCATTTTTCATACATTATAACTGCATGGTTCGATATAACAACAACTTAGGTCAAATAAACAAACAAATCTAGCAACTTTGGAATCGATTTGGAGAACTTTGCACGCTGTTTTAACAGCTTGGACCAAATAGGTGCAGACTGCAAAAACTCAAAAAAGTATCACCCGCTGGTTTTCCTAGATTGTCTCCCATGCAAGTACTAACCACGACCGATTTAACTTTACTTCCATTATCGGTCGATCACCTGACCACTCATCTATCAGTGTCGTTTAAAAATTATCGTAAATGGCGGCCATTTTATTGTATGAAAATGTTTAAAAATTCTACATCTTTCGAGGGCCACTACAATGTTCAAACGGCCGTTTATGGCATATTCATTCACTTTCGCGAACTTTTAACAACTGGACTCGATAATATAAAAGAATAGGTAACATTGCTATGTAAATCTGCCATCTTTGCACAAGCTTTTCACAGCTTTGTAATTACTTTGTTAATCACTTTGTGCTTGGGTAGTGGAACAATGTGCCAACATAAATAGCTGTTTTAGACTTTTACATAATGTTGTACTAAATTTAACTGCGGGGTTCTATATGAAATGACTTGGGGATAATATACACGCAAATCCACCAACTTTTCAATCTCTTTTAACATTTTAGTATGTGTCTGTTCATTTCACGGCCGGCTCATATGACAGTCTGCTAACATGGGAGGTTTCAAATGGATTTTAGTCATTTTTCATACTTTATAACTGCATGGTTCGATATAACAACAACTTAGGTCAAATAAACAAACAAATCTAGCAACTTTGGAATCGATTTGGAGAACTTTGCACGCTGTTTTAACAGCTTGGACCAAATAGGTGCAGACTGCAAAAACTCAAAAAAGTATCACCCGCTGGTTTTCCTAGATTGTCTCCCATGCAAGTACTAACCACGACCGATTTATCTCTACTTCCATTATCGGTCGATCACCTGACCACTCATCTATCAGTGTCGTTTAAAAATTATCGTAAATGGCGGCCATTTTATTGTATGGAAATGTTTAAAAATTCTACATCTTTCGAGGGCCACTACAATGTTCAAACGGCCGTTTATGGCATATTCATTCACTTTCGCGAACTTTTAACAACTGGACTCGATAATATAAAAGAATAGGTAACATTGCTATGTAAATCTGCCATCTTTGCACAAGCTTTTCACAGCTTTGTAATTACTTTGTTAATCACTTTGTGCTTGGGTAGTGGAACAATGTGCCAACATAAATAGCTGTTTTAGACTTTTACATAATGTTGTACTAAATTTAACTGCGGGGTTCTATATGAAATGACTTGGGGATAATATACACGCAAATCCACCAACTTTTCAATCTCTTTTAACATTTTAGTATGTGTTTGTTCATGTCACGGCCGGCTCATATGACAGTCTGCTAACATGGGAGGTTTCAAATGGATTTTAGTCATTTTTCATACTTTATAACTGCATGGTTCGATATAACAACGACTTAGGTCAAATAAACAAACATATCTAGCAACTTTGGAATCGATTTGGAGAACTTTGCACGCTGTTTTAACAGCTTGGACCAAATAGGTGCAGACTGCAAAAACTCAAAAAAAGTATCACCCGCTGGTTTTCCGAGGTTGTCTCCCATGCAAGTACTAACCACGACCGATTGAACTTTACTTCCATTATCGGTCGATCACCTGACCACTCATCTATCAGTGTCGTTTAAAAATTATCGTAAATGGCGGCCATATTAATGTATGGAAATGTTTAAAAATTCTACATCTTTCGAGGGCCACTGCGATATTCAAACGGCCTTTTATGACATATTCATTTGCTTTCGCGAACTTTTAACAACTGGACTCGATAATATAAAAGAATAGGTAACATTTCCATGTAAATCTGCCATCTTTGCACAAGCTTTTCACAACTTTGTAATCACTTTGTTAATCACTTTGTGCTTGGGTAGTGGAACAATGTGCCAACTTAAATAGCTGTTTTAGACTTTTACATAATGTTGTACTAAATTTAACTGCGGGGTTCTATATGAAATGACTTAGGGGGGAATATACACGAAAATCCACCAACTTTTCAATCTTTTTTAACATTTTAGTATGTGTTTGTTCATTTCACGGCCGGCTCATATGACAGTCTGCTAACATGGGAGGTTTCAAATGGATTTTAGTCATTTTTCATACTTTATAACTGCATGGTTCGATATAACAACAACTTAGGTCAAATAAACAAACATATCTAGCAACTTTGGAATCGATTTGGAGAACTTTGCACGCTGTTTTAACAGCTTGGACCAAATAGGTGCAGACTGCAAAAACTCAAAAAAAGTATCACCCGCTGGTTTTCCGAGGTTGTCTCCCATGCAAGTACTAACCACGACCGATTGAACTTTACTTCCATTATCGGTCGATCACCTGACCACTCATCTATCAGTGTCGTTTAAAAATTATCGTAAATGGCGGCCATATTAATGTATGGAAATGTTTAAAAATTCTACATCTTTCGAGGGCCACTGCGATATTCAAACGGCCTTTTATGACATATTCATTTGCTTTCGCGAACTTTTAACAACTGGACTCGATAATATAAAAGAATAGGTAACATTTCCATGTAAATCTGCCATCTTTGCACAAGCTTTTCACAACTTTGTAATCACTTTGTTAATCACTTTGTGCTTGGGTAGTGGAACAATGTGCCAACTTAAATAGCTGTTTTAGACTTTTACATAATGTTGTACTAAATTTAACTGCGGGGTTCTATATGAAATGACTTAGGGGGGAATATACACGCAAATCCACCAACTTTTCAATCTCTTTTAACATTTTAGTATGTGTTTGTTCATTTCACGGCCGGCTCATATGACAGTCTGCTAACATGGGAGGTTTCAAATGGATTTTAGTCATTTTTCATACTTTATAACTGCATGGTTCGATATAACAACAACTTAGGTCAAATAAACAAACAAATCTAGCATCTTTGGAATCGATTTGGAGAACTTTGCACGCTGTTTTAACTGCTTGGAACAAATAGGTGCAGACTGCAAAAACTCAAAAAAGTATCACCCGCTGGTTTTCCCAGATTGTCTCCCATGCAAGTACTAACCACGACCGATTTAACTTTACTTCCATTATCGGTCGATCACCTGACCACTCATCTATCAGTGTCGTTTAAAAATGATCGTAAATGGCGGCCATTTTAATGTATGGAAATGTTTAAAAATTCTACATCTTTCGAGGGCCACTACAATATTCAAACGGCCTTTTATGGCATATTCATTCACTTTCGCGAACTTTTAACAACTGGACTCGATAATATAAGAGAATAGGTAACATTTCTATGTAAATCTGCCATCTTTGCACAAGCTTTTCACAACTTTGTAATCACTTTGTTAATCACTTTGTGCTTGGGTAGTGGAACAATGTGCCAACATAAATAGCTGTTTTAGACTTTTACATAATGTTGTACTAAATTTAACTGCGGGGTTCTATATGAAATGACTTGGGGATAATATACACGCAAATCCACCAACTTTTCAATCTCTTTTAACATTTTAGTATGTGTTTGTTCATTTCACGGCCGGCTCATATGACAGTCTGCTAACATGGGAGGTTTCAAATGGATTTTAGTCATTTTTCATACTTTATAACTGCATGGTTCGATATAACAACAACTTAGGTCAAATAAACAAACAAATCTAGCATCTTTGGAATCGATTTGGAGAACTTTGCACGCTGTTTTAACAGCTTGGACCAAATAGGTGCAGACTGCAAAAACTCAAAAAAGTATCACCCGCTGGTTTTCCCAGATTGTCTCCCATGCAAGTCCTAACCACGACCGATTTAACTTTACTTCCATTATCGGTCGATCACCTGACCACTCATCTATCAGTGTCGTTTAAAAATGATCGTAAATGGCGGCCATTTTAATGTATGGAAATGTTTAAAAATTCTACATCTTTCGAGGGCCACTACAATATTCAAACGGCCTTTTATGGCATATTCATTCACTTTCGCGAACTTTTAACAACTGGACTCGATAATATAAGAGAATAGGTAACATTTCTATGTAAATCTGCCATCTTTGCACAAGCTTTTCACAACTTTGTAATCACTTTGTTAATCACTTTGTGCTTGGGTAGTGGAACAATGTGCCAACATAAATAGCTGTTTTAGACTTTTACATAATGTTGTACTAAATTTAACTGCGGGGTTCTATATGAAATGACTTGGGGATAATATACACGCAAATCCACCAACTTTTCAATCTCTTTTAACATTTTAGTATGTGTTTGTTCATTTCACGGCCGGCTCATATGACAGTCTGCTAACATGGGAGGTTTCAAATGGATTTTAGTCATTTTTCATACTTTATAACTGCATGGTTCGATATAACAACAACTTAGGTCAAATAAACAAACAAATCTAGCATCTTTGGAATCGATTTGGAGAACTTTGCACGCTGTTTTAACAGCTTGGACCAAATAGGTGCAGACTGCAAAAACTCAAAAAAGTATCACCCGCTGGTTTTCCCAGATTGTCTCCCATGCAAGTACTAACCACGACCGATTTAACTTTACTTCCATTATCGGTCGATCACCTGACCACTCATCTATCAGTGTCGTTTAAAAATGATCGTAAATGGCGGCCATTTTAATGTATGGAAATGTTTAAAAATTCTACATCTTTCGAGGGCCACTACAATATTCAAACGGCCTTTTATGGCATATTCATTCACTTTCGCGAACTTTTAACAACTGGACTCGATAATATAAGAGAATAGGTAACATTTCTATGTAAATCTGCCATCTTTGCACAAGCTTTTCACAACTTTGTAATCACTTTGTTAATCACTTTGGGCTTGGGTAGTGGAACAATGTGCCAACATAAATAGCTGTTTTAGACTTTTACATAATGTTGTACTAAATTTAACTGCGGGGTTCTATATGAAATGACTTAGGGGGGAAGATACACGCAAATCCACCAACTTTTCAATCTCTTTTAACATTTTAGTATGTGTTTGTTCATTTCAGGGCCGGCTCATATGACAGTCTGCTAACATGGGAGGTTTCAAATGGATTTTAGTCATTTTTCATACTTTATAACTGCATGGTTCGATATAACAACAACTTAGGTCAAATAAACAAACAAATCTAGCAACTTTGGAATCGATTTGGAGAACTTTGCACGCTGTTTTAACAGCTTGGACCAAATAGGTGCAGACTGCAAATACTCAAAAAAAGTATCACCCGCTGGTTTTCCCAGATTGTCTCCCATGCAAGTACTAACCACGACCGATTTAACTTTACTTCCATTATCGGTCGATCACCTGACCACTCATCTATCAGTGTCGTTTAAAAATTATCGTAAATGGCGGCCATTTTAATGTATGGAAATGTTTAAAAATTCTACATCTTTCGAGGGCCGCTACGATATTCAAACGGCCTTTTATGACATATTCATTCACTTTCGCGAACTTTTAACAACTGGACTCGATAATATAAGAGAATAGGTAACATTTCTAAGTAAATCTGCCATCTTTGCACAAGCTTTTCACAGCTTTGTAATCTCTTTGTTAATCACTTTGTGCTTGGGTAGTCGAACAATGTGCCAACATAAATAGCTGTTTTAGACTTTTACATAATGTTGTACTAAATTTAACTGTGGGGTTCTGTATGAAATTGCTTAGATGGGAATATACACGCAAATCCACCAACTTTTCAATCTCTTTTAATATTTTAGTATGTGTTTGTTCATTTCACGGCCGGCTCATATGACAGAGTGCTAACATGGGAGGTTTCAAATGGATTTTAGTCATTTTCCATACTTTATAACTGCATGTTCGATATAACAACAACTTAGGTCAAGTAAACAAACAAATCTAGCAACTTTGGAATCGATTTGGAGAACTTTGCACCCTGTTTTAACAGCTTGGACTAAATAGGTGCAGACTGCAAAAACTCAAAAAAGTATCACCAGCTGGTTTTCCCAGGTTGTCTCCCATGCAAGTACTAACCACGACCGATTGAACTTTACTTCCATTATCGGTCGGTAACCTGACCACTCATCTATCAGTGTCGTTTAAAAATTATTGTAAATGGCGGCCATTTTAATGTATGGATATGTTTAAAAATTCTACATCTTTCGAGGGCCACTACGATATTCAAACGGCCTTTTATGACATATTCATTCACTTTCGCGAACTTTTAACAACTGGACTCGATAATATAAGAGAATAGGTAACATTTCTATGAAAATCTGCCATCTTTGCACAAGCTTTTCACAACTTTGTAATCACTTTGTTAATCACTTTGTGCTTGGGTAGTGGAACAATGTGCCAACATAAATAGCTGTTTTAGACTTTTACATAATGTTGTACTAAATTTAACTGTGGGGTTCTATATGAAATGACTTAGGGGGTAATATACACGCAAATCCACCAACTTTTCAATCTCTTTTAACATTTTAGTATGTGTTTGTTCATTTCACGGCCGGCTCATATGACAGTCTGCTAACATGGTAGGTTTCAAATGTATTTTAGTCATTTTTCATACTTTATAACTGCATGCTTCGATATAACAACAACTTAGGTCAAATAAACAAACAAATCTAGCAACCTGTGAATCGATTTGGAGAACTTTGCACGCTGTTTTAACAGCTTGGACCAAATAGGTGCAGACTGCAAAAACTCAAAAAAGTGTCACCCGCTGGTTTTCCCAGGTTGTCTCCCATGCAAGTCCTAACCACGACCGATTTAACTTTACTTCCATTATCGGTCGATCACCTGACCACTCATCTATCAGTGTCGTTTAAAATTATCGTAATTGGCGGCCATTTTAATGTATGGAAATGTTTAAAAATTCTACATCTTTCGAGGGCCACCTCGATATTCAAACGGCCTTTTATGACATATTCATTCACTTTCGCGAACTTTTAACAACTGGACTCGATAATATAAGAGAATAGGTAACATTTCTATGTAAATCTGCCATCTTTGCACAAGCTTTTCACAGCTCTGTAATCACTTTGTTAATCACTTTGTGCTTGGGTAGTGGAACAATGTGCCAACATAAATAGCTGTTTCAGATTTTTACATAATTTTGTACTAAATTTAACTGCGGGGTTCTATATGAAATGACTTAGTGGGGAATATACACGCAAATCCACCAACTTTTCAATCTCTTTTAACATTTTAGTATGTGTTTGTTCATTTCAGGGCCGGCTCATATGACAGTCTGCTAACATGGGAGGTTTCAAATGGATTTTAGTCATTTTTCATACTTTATAACTGCATGGTTCGATATAACAACAACTTAGGTCAAATAAACAAACAAATCTAGCAACTTTGGAATCGACTTGGAGAACTTTGCACGCTGTTTTAACAGCTTGGACCAAATAGGTGCAGACTGCAAATACTCAAAAAAAGTATCACCCGCTGGTTTTCCCAGATTGTCTCCCATGCAAGTACTAACCACGACCGATTTAACTTTACTTCCATTATCGGTCGATCACCTGACCACTCATCTATCAGTGTCGTTTAAAAATTATCGTAAATGGCGGCCATTTTAATGTATGGAAATGTTTAAAAATTCTACATCTTTCGAGGGCCGCTACGATATTCAAACGGCCTTTTATGACATATTCATTCACTTTCGCGAACTTTTAACAACTGGACTCGATAATATAAGAGAATAGGTAACATTTCTAAGTAAATCTGCCATCTTTGCACAAGCTTTTCACAGCTTTGTAATCTCTTTGTTAATCACTTTGTGCTTGGGTAGTCGAACAATGTGCCAACATAAATAGCTGTTTTAGACTTTTACATAATGTTGTACTAAATTTAACTGTGGGGTTCTGTATGAAATTGCTTAGATGGGAATATACACGCAAATCCACCAACTTTTCAATCTCTTTTAATATTTTAGTATGTGTTTGTTCATTTCACGGCCGGCTCATATGACAGAGTGCTAACATGGGAGGTTTCAAATGGATTTTAGTCATTTTCCATACTTTATAACTGCATGTTCGATATAACAACAACTTAGGTCAAGTAAACAAACAAATCTAGCAACTTTGGAATCGATTTGGAGAACTTTGCACCCTGTTTTAACAGCTTGGACTAAATAGGTGCAGACTGCAAAAACTCAAAAAAGTATCACCAGCTGGTTTTCCCAGGTTGTCTCCCATGCAAGTACTAACCACGACCGATTGAACTTTACTTCCATTATCGGTCGGTAACCTGACCACTCATCTATCAGTGTCGTTTAAAAATTATTGTAAATGGCGGCCATTTTAATGTATGGATATGTTTAAAAATTCTACATCTTTCGAGGGCCACTACGATATTCAAACGGCCTTTTATGACATATTCATTCACTTTCGCGAACTTTTAACAACTGGACTCGATAATATAAGAGAATAGGTAACATTTCTATGAAAATCTGCCATCTTTGCACAAGCTTTTCACAACTTTGTAATCACTTTGTTAATCACTTTGTGCTTGGGTAGTGGAACAATGTGCCAACATAAATAGCTGTTTTAGACTTTTACATAATGTTGTACTAAATTTAACTGTGGGGTTCTATATGAAATGACTTAGGGGGTAATATACACGCAAATCCACCAACTTTTCAATCTCTTTTAACATTTTAGTATGTGTTTGTTCATTTCACGGCCGGCTCATATGACAGTCTGCTAACATGGTAGGTTTCAAATGTATTTTAGTCATTTTTCATACTTTATAACTGCATGCTTCGATATAACAACAACTTAGGTCAAATAAACAAACAAATCTAGCAACCTTGGAATCGATTTGGAGAACTTTGCACGCTGTTTTAACAGCTTGGACCAAATAGGTGCAGACTGCAAAAACTCAAAAAAGTGTCACCCGCTGGTTTTCCCAGGTTGTCTCCCATGCAAGTCCTAACCACGACCGATTTAACTTTACTTCCATTATCGGTCGATCACCTGACCACTCATCTATCAGTGTCGTTTAAAATTATCGTAATTGGCGGCCATTTTAATGTATGGAAATGTTTAAAAATTCTACATCTTTCGAGGGCCACCTCGATATTCAAACGGCCTTTTATGACATATTCATTCACTTTCGCGAACTTTTAACAACTGGACTCGATAATATAAGAGAATAGGTAACATTTCTATGTAAATCTGCCATCTTTGCACAAGCTTTTCACAGCTCTGTAATCACTTTGTTAATCACTTTGTGCTTGGGTAGTGGAACAATGTGCCAACATAAATAGCTGTTTCAGATTTTTACATAATTTTGTACTAAATTTAACTGCGGGGTTCTATATGAAATGACTTAGTGGGGAATATACACGCAAATCCACCACCTTTTCAATCTCTTTTAACATTTTAGTATGTGTTAGTTCATGTCACGGCCGGCTCATATGACAATCTGCTAACATGGAAGGTTTCAAATGGATTTTAGTCATTTTTCATACTTTATAACTGCATGGTTCGATATAACAACAACTTAGGTCAAATAAACAAACAAATCTAGCAACTCTGGAAACGATTTGGAGAACTTTGCACGCTGTTTTAACAGCTTGGACCAAATAGGTGCAGACTGCAAAAACTCAAAAAAGTGTCACCCGCTGGTTTTCCCAGGTTGTCTCCCATGCAAGTCGTAACCACAACCGATTTAACTTTACTTCCATTATCGGTCGATCACCTGACCGCTCATCTATCAGTGTCGTTTAAAAATTATCGTATTTGGCGGCCATTTTAATGTATGGAAATGTTTAAAAATTGCCAACATAAATAGCTGTTTTAGACTTTTACATAATGTTGTACTAAATTTAACTGCGGGGTTCTATATGAAATGACTTCGGGGGATATACACGCAAATCCACCAACTTTTCAATCTCTTTTAACATTTTAGTATGTGTTTGTTCATTTCACGGCCGGCTCATATGACAGTCTGCTAACATGGGAGGTTTCAAATGGATTTTAGTCATTTTTCATACTTTATAACTGCATGGTTCGATATAACAACAACTTAGGTCAAATAAACAAACAAATCTAGCAACTTTGGAATCGATTTGGAAAACTTTGCACGCTGTTTTAACAGCTTGGACCAAATTGGTGCAGACTGCAAAAACTCAAAAAAGTGTCACCCGCTGGTTTTCCCATGTACTGCATGTACTAAGCACGACCGATTGAACTTTAGTTCCATTATCGGTCGATCACCCGACCACTCATCTATCAGTGTCGTTTAAAAATTATCGTAAATGGCGGCCATTTTAATGTATGGAAATGTTTAAAAAATCGACATCTTTCGAGGGCCACTACGATATTCAAACGGCCTTTTATGACATATTCATTCACTTTCGCGAACTTTTAACAACTGGACTCGATAATATAAGAGAATAGGTAACATTTCCATGTAAATCTGCCATCTTTGCACAAGCTTTTCACAACTTTGTAATCACTTTGTTAATCACTTTGTGCTTGGGTAGTGGAACAATGTGCCAACATAAATAGCTGTTTTAGACTTTTACATAATGTTGTACTAAATTTAAGTTCGGGGTTCTATATGAAATGACTTAGGGGGAATATACACGCAAATCGACCAACTTTTCAATCTCTTTTAACATTTTAGTATGTGTTTGTTCATTTCACGGTCGGCTCATATGATAGTCTGCTAACATGGGAGGTTTTAAATGGATTTTAGTCATTTTTCATACTTTATAACTGCATGCTTCGATATAACAACAACTTAGGTCAAATAAACAAACAAATCTAGCAACCTTGGAATCGATTTGGAGAACTTTGCACGCTGTTTTAACAGCTTGGACCAAATAGGTGCAGACTGCAAAAACTCAAAAAAGTGTCACCCGCTGGTTTTCCCAGGTTGTCTCCCATGCAAGTCCTAACCACGACCGATTTAACTTTACTTCCATTATCGGTCGATCACCTGACCACTCATCTATCAGTGTCGTTTAAAAATTATCGTAAATGGCGGCCATTTTAATGTATGGAAATGTTTAAAAAATCTACATCTTTCGAGGGCCACTACGATATTCAAACGGCCTTTTATGACATATTCATTCACTTTCGCGAACTTTTAACAACTGGACTCGATAATATAAGAGAATAGGTAACATTTCTATGTAAATCTGCCATCTTTGCACAAGCTTTTCACAGCTCTGTAATCACTTTGTTAATCACTTTGTGCTTGGGTAGTGGAACAATGTGCCAACATAAATAGCTGTTTTAGATTTTTACATAATTTTGTACTAAATTTAACTGCGGGGTTCTATATGAAATGACTTAGTGGGGAATATACACGCAAATCCACCACCTTTTCAATCTCTTTTAACATTTTAGTATGTGTTAGTTCATGTCACGGCCGGCTCATATGACAGTCTGCTAACATGGGAGGTTTCAAATGGATTTTAGTCATTTTTCATACTTTTTAACTGCATGGTTCGATATAACAACAACTTAGGTCAAATAAACAAACAAATCTAGCAACTTTGGAATCGATTTGGGGAAATTTGCACGCTGTTTTAACAGCTTGGACCAAATAGGTGCAGACAGCAAAAACTCAAAAAAGTATCACCCGCTGGTTTTCCCAGATTGTCTCCCATGCAAGTCATAACCACGACCGATTTAACTTTACTTCCATTATCGGTCGATCACCTGACCACTCATCTATCAGTGTCGTTTAAAAATTATCGTAATTGGCGGCCATTTTAATGTATGGAAATTTTTAAAAATTCTACATCTTTCGAGGGCCACTACGATATTTAAACGGCCTTTTATGACATATTCATTCACTTTCGCGAACTATTAACAACTGGACTCGATAATATAAGAGAATAGGTAACATTTCTATGTAAATCTGCCATCTTTGCACAAGCTTTTCACAACTTTGTAATCACTTTGTTAATCACTTTGTGCTTGGGTAGTGGAACAATGTGCCAACATAAATAGCTGTTTTAGACTTTTACATAATGTTGTACTAAATTTAACTACGGGGTTCTATATGAAATGACTTGGGGGGGGGGGGTAATATACACGCAAATCCACCAACTTTCCGATCCTTTTAACATTTTTAGTATGTGTTTGTTCATTTCACGGCCGGCTCATATGACAATCTGCTAACATGGAAGGTTTCAAATGGATTTTAGTCATTTTTCATACTTTATAACTGCATGGTTCGATATAACAACAACTTAGGTCAAATAAACAAACAAATCTAGCAACTCTGGAAACGATTTGGAGAACTTTGCACGCTGTTTTAACAGCTTGGACCAAATAGGTGCAGACTGCAAAAACTCAAAAAAGTGTCACCCGCTGGTTTTCCCAGGTTGTCTCCCATGCAAGTCGTAACCACAACCGATTTAACTTTACTTCCATTATCGGTCGATCACCTGACCGCTCATCTATCAGTGTCGTTTAAAAATTATCGTATTTGGCGGCCATTTTAATGTATGGAAATGTTTAAAAATTGCCAACATAAATAGCTGTTTTAGACTTTTACATAATGTTGTACTAAATTTAACTGCGGGGTTCTATATGAAATGACTTCGGGGGATATACACGCAAATCCACCAACTTTTCAATCTCTTTTAACATTTTAGTATGTGTTTGTTCATTTCACGGCCGGCTCATATGACAGTCTGCTAACATGGGAGGTTTCAAATGGATTTTAGTCATTTTTCATACTTTATAACTGCATGGTTCGATATAACAACAACTTAGGTCAAATAAACAAACAAATCTAGCAACTTTGGAATCGATTTGGAAAACTTTGCACGCTGTTTTAACAGCTTGGACCAAATTGGTGCAGACTGCAAAAACTCAAAAAAGTGTCACCCGCTGGTTTTCCCATGTACTGCATGTACTAAGCACGACCGATTGAACTTTAGTTCCATTATCGGTCGATCACCCGACCACTCATCTATCAGTGTCGTTTAAAAATTATCGTAAATGGCGGCCATTTTAATGTATGGAAATGTTTAAAAAATCGACATCTTTCGAGGGCCACTACGATATTCAAACGGCCTTTTATGACATATTCATTCACTTTCGCGAACTTTTAACAACTGGACTCGATAATATAAGAGAATAGGTAACATTTCCATGTAAATCTGCCATCTTTGCACAAGCTTTTCACAACTTTGTAATCACTTTGTTAATCACTTTGTGCTTGGGTAGTGGAACAATGTGCCAACATAAATAGCTGTTTTAGACTTTTACATAATGTTGTACTAAATTTAAGTTCGGGGTTCTATATGAAATGACTTAGGGGGAATATACACGCAAATCGACCAACTTTTCAATCTCTTTTAACATTTTAGTATGTGTTTGTTCATTTCACGGTCGGCTCATATGATAGTCTGCTAACATGGGAGGTTTTAAATGGATTTTAGTCATTTTTCATACTTTATAACTGCATGGTTCGATATAACAACAACTTAGGTCAAATAAACTAACAAATCTAGCAACTTTGGAATCGATTTGGAGAACTTTGCACGCTGTTTTAACAGCTTGGACCAAATTGGTGCAGACTGCAAAAACTCAAAAAAGTGTCACCCGCTGGTTTTCCCAGGTTGTCTCCCATGCAAGTACTAACCACGACCAATTGAACTTTACTTCCATTATCGGTCGATCAACTGACCACTCATCTATCACTGTCGTTTAAACATTATCGTAAATGGCGGCCATTTTAATGTATGGAAATGTTTAAAAAATCTACATCTTTCGAGGGCCACTACGATATTCAAACGGCCTTTTATAGCATATTCATTCTCTTTCGCGAACTTTAAACAACGGGACTCGATAATGTAAGAGAATAGGTAACATTTCTATGTAAATCTGCCATCTTTGCACAAGCTTTTCACAACTTTGTAATCACTTTGTTAATCACTTTGTGCTTGGGTAGTGGAACAATGTGCCAACATAAACAGCTGTTTTAGACTTTTACATAATGTTGTACTAAATTTAATTGCGGGGTTCTATATGAAATGACTTGGGGGGGGAAGGGGAATATACACGCAAGTCCACCAACTTTTCAATCTCTTTTAACATTTTAGTATGTGTTTGTTCATTTCGCGGCCGGCTCATATGACACTCTGCTAACATGGGAGGTTTTAAATGGTTGTAGTCATTTTTAATACTTTATAACTGCATAGTTCGATATAACAACAACTTAGGTCAAATAAACAAACAAATCTAGCAACTTTGGAATCGATTTGGAGAACTTTGCACGCTGTTTTAACAGCTTGGACCAAATAGGTGCAGACTGCAAAAACTCAAAAAAGTGTCACCCGCTGGTTTTCCCAGATTTCTCCCATGCAAGTACAAACCAGGACCGATTGAACTTTACTTCCATTATCGGTCGATCACCTGACCACTCATCTATCAGTGTCGTTTAAAAATTATCGTAAATGGCGGCCATTTTAATGTATGGAAATGTTTAAAAAATCGACATCTTTCGAGGGCCACTACGATATTCAAACGGCCTTTCATGACATATTCATTCACTTTCGCGAACTTTTAACAACTGGACTCGATAATATAAGAGAATAGGTAACATTTCCATGTAAATCTGCCATCTTTGCACAAGCTTTTCACAACTTTGTAATCACTTTGTTAATCACTTTGTGCTTGGGTAGTGGAACAATGTGCCAACATAAATAGCTGTTTTAGACTTTTACATAATGTTGTACTAAATTTAAGTTCGGGGTTCTATATGAAATGACTTAGGGGGGAATATACACGCAAATCGACCAACTTTTCAATCTCTTTTAACATTTTAGTATGTGTTTGTTCATTTCACGGTCGGCTCATATGATAGTCTGCTAACATGGGAGGTTGTAAATGGATTTTAGTCATTTTTCATACTTTATAACTGCATGGTTCGATATAACAACAACTTAGGTCAAATAAACTAACAAATCTAGCAACTTTGTAATGGATTTGGAGAACTTTGCACGCTGTTTTAACAGCTTGGACCAAATAGGTGCAGACTGCAAAAACTCAAAAAAGTGTCACCTGCTGGTTTTCCCAGGTTGTCTCCCGTGCAAGTACTAACCACGACCGATTGAACTTTACTTCCATTATCAGTCGATCACCTGACCACTCATCTATCAGTGTCGTTTAAAAATTATCGTAAATGGCGGCCATTTTAATGTATGGAAATGTTTAAAAAATCTACATCTTACGAGGGCCACTACGATATTCAAACTGCCTTTTATGACATATTCATTCACTTTCGCGAACTTTTAACAACTGGACTCGATAATATAAGAGAATAGGTAACATTTCCATGTAAATCTACCACCTTTGCACAAGCTTTTCACAACTTTGTAATCACTTTGTTAATCACTTTGTGCTTGGGTAGTGGAACAATGTGCCAACATAAATAGCTGTTTTAGACTTTTAAATAATGTTGTACTAAATTTAACTGCGGGGTTCTATATGAAATGACTTAGGGGGGAATATACACGCAAATCGACCAACTTTTCAATCTCTTTTAACATTTCAGTATGTGTTTGTTCATTTCACGGTCGGCTCATATGAAAGTCTGCTAACATGGGAGGTTTCAAATGGATTTTATTCATTTTTCATAATTTATAACTGCATAGTTCGATATAACAACAACTTAGGTCAAATAAACAAACAAATCTAGCAACTTTGGAATCGATTTGGAGAACTTTGCACGCTGTTTTAACAGCTTGGACCAAATAGGTGCAGACTGCAAAAACTCAAAAAAGTGTCACCCGCTGGTTTTCCCAGATTTCTCCCATGCAAGTACAAACCAGGACCGATTGAACTTTACTTCCATTATCGGTCGATCACCTGACCACTCATCTATCAGTGTCGTTTAAAAATTATCGTAAATGGCGGCCATTTTAATGTATGGAAATGTTTAAAAAATCGACATCTTTCGAGGGCCACTACGATATTCAAACGGCCTTTCATGACATATTCATTCACTTTCGCGAACTTTTAACAACTGGACTCGATAATATAAGAGAATAGGTAACATTTCCATGTAAATCTGCCATCTTTGCACAAGCTTTTCACAACTTTGTAATCACTTTGTTAATCACTTTGTGCTTGGGTAGTGGAACAATGTGCCAACATAAATAGCTGTTTTAGACTTTTACATAATGTTGTACTAAATTTAAGTTCGGGGTTCTATATGAAATGACTTAGGGGGGAATATACACGCAAATCGACCAACTTTTCAATCTCTTTTAACATTTTAGTATGTGTTTGTTCATTTCACGGTCGGCTCATATGATAGTCTGCTAACATGGGAGGTTGTAAATGGATTTTAGTCATTTTTCATACTTTATAACTGCATGGTTCGATATAACAACAACTTAGGTCAAATAAACTAACAAATCTAGCAACTTTGTAATGGATTTGGAGAACTTTGCACGCTGTTTTAACAGCTTGGACCAAATAGGTGCAGACTGCAAAAACTCAAAAAAGTGTCACCTGCTGGTTTTCCCAGGTTGTCTCCCGTGCAAGTACTAACCACGACCGATTGAACTTTACTTCCATTATCAGTCGATCACCTGACCACTCATCTATCAGTGTCGTTTAAAAATTATCGTAAATGGCGGCCATTTTAATGTATGGAAATGTTTAAAAAATCTACATCTTTCGAGGGCCACTACGATATTCAAACTGCCTTTTATGACATATTCATTCACTTTCGCGAACTTTTAACAACTGGACTCGATAATATAAGAGAATAGGTAACATTTCCATGTAAATCTACCACCTTTGCACAAGCTTTTCACAACTTTGTAATCACTTTGTTAATCACTTTGTGCTTGGGTAGTGGAACAATGTGCCAACATAAATAGCTGTTTTAGACTTTTAAATAATGTTGTACTAAATTTAACTGCGGGGTTCTATATGAAATGACTTAGGGGGGAATATACACGCAAATCGACCAACTTTTCAATCTCTTTTAACATTTCAGTATGTGTTTGTTCATTTCACGGTCGGCTCATATGAAAGTCTGCTAACATGGGAGGTTTCAAATGGATTTTATTCATTTTTCATACTTTATAACTGCATGGTTCAATATAACAACAACTTAGGTCAAATAAACAAACAAATCTAGCAACTTGGAATCGATTTGGAGAACTTTGCACGCTGTTTTAACAGCTTGGACCAAATAGGTGCAGACTGCAAAAAGTCAAAAACGTGTCACCCGCTGGTTTTCCCAGGTTGTCTCCCATGCAAGTACTAACCACGACCGATTGAACTTTACTTCCATTATCGGTCGATCACCTGACCACTCATCGATCAGTGTCGTTTAAAAATTATCGTACATGGCGGCCATTTTAATGTATGGAAATGTTTAAAAAATCTACATCTTTCGAGGGCCACTACGATATTCAAACGGCCTTTTATGACATATTCATTCACTTTCGCGAACTTTTAACAACTGGACTCGATAATATAAGAGAATTTGTAACATTTCTATGTAAATCTGCCATCTTTGCACAAGCTTTTCACAACTTTGTAATCACTTTGTTAATCACTTTGTGCTTGGGTAGTGGAACAATGTGCCAACATAAACAGCTGTTTTAGACTTTTACATAATGTTGTACTAAATTTAACTGCGGGGTTCCATATGAAATGACTTGGGGGGGGGGATATACACGCAAATCCACCAACTTTTCAATCTCTTTTAACATTTTAGTATGTGTTTGTTCATTTCACGGCCGGCTCATATGACACTCTGCTAACATGGGAGGTTTTAAATGGATTGTAGTCATTTTTCATACTTTATAACTGCATAGTTCGATATATGAAACAACTTAGGTCAAATAAACAAACAAATCTAGCAACTTTGGAATCGATTTGGAGAACTTTGCACGCTGTTTTAACAGCTTGGACCAAATAGGTGCAGACTGCAAAAACTCAAAAAAGTGTCACCCGCTGGTTTTCCCAGATTGTCTCCCATGCAAGTACTAACCACGGCCGATTGAACTTTACTTCCATTATCTGTCGATCACCTGACCACTCATCTATCAGTGTCGTTTAAAAATTATCGTAAATGGCGGCCATTTTAATGTATGGAAATGTTTAAAAAATCGACATCTTTCGAGGGCCACTACGATATTCAAACGGCCTTTTATGACATATTCATTCACTTTCGCGAACTTTTAACAACTGGACTCGATAATATAAGAGAATAGGTAACATTTCCATGTAAATCTGCCATCTTTGCACAAGCTTTTCACAACTTTGTAATCACTTTGTTAATCACTTTGTGCTTGGGTAGTGGAACAATGTGCCAACATAAATAGCTGTTTTAGACTTTTACATAATGTTGTACTAAATTTAAGTTCGGGGTTCTATATGAAATGACTTAGGGGGAATATACACGCAAATCGACCAACTTTTCAATCTCTTTTAACATTTTAGTATGTGTTTGTTCATTTCACGGTCGGCTCATATGATAGTCTGCTAACATGGGAGGTTTTAAATGGATTTTAGTCATTTTTCATACTTTATAACTGCATGGTTCGATATAACAACAACTTAGGTCAAATAAACTAACAAATCTAGCAACTTTGGAATCGATTTGGAGAACTTTGCACGCTGTTTTAACAGCTTGGACCAAATTGGTGCAGACTGCAAAAACTCAAAAAAGTGTCACCCGATGGTTTTCCCAGGTTGTCTCCCATGCAAGTACTAACCACGACCAATTGAACTATACTTCCATTATCGGTCGGTCAACTGACCACTCATCTATCACTGTCGTTTAAACATTATCGTAAATGGCGGCCATTCTAATGTATGGAAATGTTTAAAAAATCTACATCTTTCGAGGGCCACTACGATATTCAAACGGCCTTTTATGACATATTCATTCACTTTCGCGAACTTTTAACAACTGGACTCGATAATATAAGAGAATTTGTAACATTTCTATGTAAATCTGCCATCTTTGCACAAGCTTTTCACAACTTTGTAATCACTTTGTTAATCACTTTGTGCTTGGGTAGTGGAACAATGTGCCAACATAAACAGCTGTTTTAGACTTTTACATAATGTTGTACTAAATTTAACTGCGGGGTTCCATATGAAATGACTTGGGGGGGGGATATACACGCAAATCCACCAACTTTTCAATCTCTTTTAACATTTTAGTATGTGTTTGTTCATTTCACGGCCGGCTCATATGACACTCTGCTAACATGGGAGGTTTTAAATGGATTGTAGTCATTTTTCATACTTTATAACTGCATAGTTCGATATATGTAACAACTTAGGTCAAATAAACAAACAAATCTAGCAACTTTGGAATCGATTTGGAGAACTTTGCACGCTGTTTTAACAGCTTGGACCAAATAGGTGCAGACTGCAAAAACTCAAAAAAGTGTCACCCGCTGGTTTTCCCAGATTGTCTCCCATGCAAGTACTAACCACGGCCGATTGAACTTTACTTCCATTATCTGTCGATCACCTGACCACTCATCTATCAGTGTCGTTTAAAAATTATCGTAAATGGCGGCCATTTTAATGTATGGAAATGTTTAAAAAATCGACATCTTTCGAGGGCCACTACGATATTCAAACGGCCTTTTATGACATATTCATTCACTTTCGCGAACTTTTAACAACTGGACTCGATAATATAAGAGAATAGGTAACATTTCCATGTAAATCTGCCATCTTTGCACAAGCTTTTCACAACTTTGTAATCACTTTGTTAATCACTTTGTGCTTGGGTAGTGGAACAATGTGCCAACATAAATAGCTGTTTTAGACTTTTACATAATGTTGTACTAAATTTAAGTTCGGGGTTCTATATGAAATGACTTAGGGGGAATATACACGCAAATCGACCAACTTTTCAATCTCTTTTAACATTTTAGTATGTGTTTGTTCATTTCACGGTCGGCTCATATGATAGTCTGCTAACATGGGAGGTTTTAAATGGATTTTAGTCATTTTTCATACTTTATAACTGCATGGTTCGATATAACAACAACTTAGGTCAAATAAACTAACAAATCTAGCAACTTTGGAATCGATTTGGAGAACTTTGCACGCTGTTTTAACAGCTTGGACCAAATTGGTGCAGACTGCAAAAACTCAAAAAAGTGTCACCCGATGGTTTTCCCAGGTTGTCTCCCATGCAAGTACTAACCACGACCAATTGAACTATACTTCCATTATCGGTCGGTCAACTGACCACTCATCTATCACTGTCGTTTAAACATTATCGTAAATGGCGGCCATTCTAATGTATGGAAATGTTTAAAAAATCTACATCTTTCGAGGGCCACTACGATATTCAAACTGCCTTTTATGACATATTCATTCACTTTCGCGAACTTTTAACAACTGGACTCGATAATATAAGAGAATAGGTAACATTTCTATGTAAATCTGCCATCTTTGCACAAGCTTTTCACAACTTTGTAATCACTTTGTTAATCACTTTGTGCTTGGGTAGTGGAACAATGTGCCAACATAAATAGCTGTTTTAGACTTTTAAATAATGTTGTACTAAATTTAACTGCGGGGTTCTATATGAAATGACTTAGGGGGGAATATACACGCAAATCGACCAACTTTTCAATCTCTTTTAACATTTCAGTATGTGTTTGTTCATTTCACGGTCGGCTCATATGAAAGTCTGCTAACATGGGAGGCTTCAAATGGATTTAATTCATTTTTCATACTTTATAACTGCATGGTTCAATATAACAACAACTTAGGTCAAATAAACAAACAAATCTAGCAACTTTGGAATCGATTTGGAGAACTTTGCACGCTGTTTTAACAGCTTGGACCAAATAGGTGCAGACTGCAAAAACTCAAAAACGTGTCACCCGCTGGTTTTCCCAGGTTGTCTCCCATGCAAGTACTAACCACGACCGATTGAACTTTACTTCCATTATCGGTCGATCACCTGACCACTCATCTATCAGTGTCGTTTAAAAATTATCGTACATGGCGGCCATTTTAATGTATGGAAATGTTTAAAAAATCTACATCTTTCGAGGGCCACTACGATATTCAAACGGCCTTTTATGACATATTCATTCACTTTCGCGAACTTTTAACAACTGGACTCGATAATATAAGAGAATTTGTAACATTTCCATGTAAATCTGCCATCTTTGCACAAGCTTTTCACAACTTTGTAATCACTTTGTTAATCACTTTGTGCTTGGGTAGTGGAACAATGTGCCAACATAAATAGCTGTTTTAGACGTTTAAATAATGTTGTACTAAATTTAAGTGCGGGGTTCTATATGAAATGACTTCGGGGGGAATATACACGCAAATCCACCAACTTTTCAATCTTTTTTAACATTTTAGTATGTGTTTGTTCATTTCACGGTCGGCTCATATGATAGTCTGCTAACATGGGAGGTTTTAAATGGATTTTAGTCATTTTTCATACTTTATAACTGCATGGTTCGATATAACAACAACTTAGGTCAAATAAACAAACAAATCTAGCAACTTTGGAATCGATTTGGAGAACGTTGCACGCTGTTTTAACAGCTTGGACCAAATAGGTGCAGACTGCAAAAACTCAAGAAAGTGTCACCCGTTGGTTTTCCCAGGTTGTCTCCCATGCAAGTACTAACCACGACCGATTGAACTTTACTTCCATTATCGGTCGATCACCTTACCACTCATCTATCAGTGTCGATTAAAAATTATCGTACATGGCGGCCATTTTAATGTATGGAAATGTTTAAAAAATCTACATCTTTCGAGGGCCACTACGATATTCAAACGGCCTTTTATGACATATTCATTCACTTTCGCGAACTTTTAACAACTGGACTCGATAATATAAGAGAATTTGTAACATTTCCATGTAAATCTACCATCTTTGCACAAGCTTTTCACAACTTTGTAATCACTTTGTTAATCACTTTGTGCTTGGGTAGTGGAACAATGTGCCAACATAAATAGCTGTTTTAGACTTTTACATAATGTTGTACTAAATTTAACTGCGGGGTTCTATATGAAATGACTTAGGGGGTAATATACACGCAAATCGACCAACTTTTCAATCTCTTTTAACATTTTAGTATGTGTTTGTTCATTTCACGGTCGGCTCATATGACAGTCTGCTAACATGGGAGGTTTCAAATGGATTTTATTCATTTTTCATACTTTATAACTGCATGGTTCAATATAACAACAACTTAGGTCAAATAAACAAACAAATCTAGCAACTTTGGAATCGATTTGGAGAACTTTGCACGCTCTTTTAACAGCTTGGACCAAATAGGTGCAGACTGCAAAAACTCAAAAACGTGCGACCCGCTGGTTTTCCCAGGTTGTCTCCCATGCAAGTACTAACCACGACCGATTGAACTTCACTTCCATTGTCGGTCGATCACCTGACCACTCATCTATCAGCGTCGTTTAAAAATTATCGTTAATGGCGGCCATTTTAATGTATGGAAATGTTTAAAAAATCTACATCTTTCGAGGGCCACTACGATATTCAAACAGCCTTTTATGACATATTCATTCACTTTCGCGAACTTTTAACAACTGGACTCGATAATATAAGAGAATAGATAACATTTCCATGTAAATCTGCCATCTTTGCACAAGCTTTTCACAACTTTGTAATCACTTTGTTAATCACTTTGTGCTTGGGTAGAGGAACAATGTGCCAACATAAATAGTTATTTTAGAATTTTACATAATTTTGTACTAAATTTAACTGCGGGGTTCTATATGAAATGACTTAGGGGGGAATATACACGCAAATCCACCAACTTTTCAATCTCTTTTAACATTTTAGTATGTGTTTGTTCATTTCACGGTCGGCTCATATGACAGTCTGCTAACATGGGAGGTTTCAAATGGATTTTATTCATTTTTCATACTTTATAACTGCATGGTTCAATATAACAACAACTTAGGTCAAATAAACTAACAAATCTAGCAACTTTGGAATCGATTTGGAGAACTTTGTACGCTGTTTTAACAGCTTGGACCAAATAGGTGCAGACTGCAAAAACTCAAAAATGTATCACTCGCTGGTTTTCACAGGTTGTCTCCCATGCAAGTACTAACCACGACCGATTGAACTTTACTTCCATTATCGGTCGATCACCTGACCACTCATCTATCAGTGTCGTTTAAAAATTATCGTAAATGGCGGCCATTTTAATGTATGGAAATGTTTAAAAAATCTACATCATTCGAGGGCCACTACGATATTCAAACGGCCTTTTATGACATATTCATTCACTTTCGCGTACTTTTAACAACTGGACTCGATAATATAAGAGAATAGTTAACATTTCCATGTAAATCTGCCATCTTTGCACAAGCTTTTCACAACTTTGTAATCACTTTGTTAATCACTTTGTGCTTGGGTAGTGAAACAATGTGCCAACATAAATAGCTGTTTTAGACTTTTACATAATGTTGTACTAAATTTAACTGCGGGGTTCTATATGAAATGACTTAGGGGCGAATATACACGCAAATCCACCACTTTTTCAATCTCTTTTAACATTTTCGTATGTGTTTGTTCATTTCACGGTCGGCTCATATGATAGTCTGCTAACATGGGAGGTTTTAAATGGATTTTAGTCATTTTTCATACTTTATAACTGCATGGTTCGATATAACAACAACTTAGGTCAAATAAACTAACAAATCTAGCAACTTTGGAATCGATTTGGTGAACTTTGCACGCTGTTTTAACAGCTTGGACCAAATAGGTGCAGACTGCAAAAACTCAAAAATGTATCACCCGCTGGTTTTCCCAGGTTGTCTCCCATGCAAGTACTAACCACGACCGATTGAACTTTACTTCCATTATCGGTCGATCACCTGACCACTCATCTATCAGTGTCGTTTAAAAATTATCGTAAATGGCGGCCATTTTAATGTATGGAAATGTTTAAAAACTCTACATCTTTCGAGGGCCACTACGATATTCAAACGGCCTTTTATGACATATTCATTCACTTTCGCGAACTTTTAACAACTGGACTCGATAATATAAGAGAATAGGTAACATTTCCATGTAAATCTGCCATCTTTGCACAAGCTTTTCACAACTTTGTAATCACTTTGTTAATCACTTTGTGCTTGGGTAGTGGAACAATGTGCTAACATAAATAGCTGTTTTAGACTTTTAAATAATGTTGTACTAAATTTAAGTGCGGGGTTCTATATGAAATGACTTAGGGGGGAATATACACGCAAATCCACCAACTTTTCAATCTCTTTTAACATTTTAGTATGTGTTTGTTCATTTCACGGTCGGCTCATATGATAGTCTGCTAACATGGGAGGTTTTAAATGGATTTTAGTCATTTTTCATACTTTATAACTGCATGGTTCGATATAACAACATCTTAGGTCAAATAAACTAACAAATCTAGCAACTTTGGAATCGATTTGGAGAACTTTGCACGCTGTTTTAACACCTTGGACCAAATAGGTGCAGACTGCAAAAACTCAAAAATATATCACCCGCTGGTTTTCCCAGGTTGTCTCCCATGCAAGTACTAACCACGACCGATTGAAATTTACTTCCATTATCGGTCGATCACCTGACCACTCATTTATCACTGTCGTTTAAAAATTATCGTAAATGGCGGCCATTTTAATGTATGGAAATGTTTAAAAAATCTACATCTTTCGAGGGCCACTACGATATTCAAACGGCCTTTTATGACATATTCATTCACTTTCGCGAACTTTTAACACCTGGACTCGATAATATAAGAGAATAGTTAACATTTCCATGTAAATCTGCCATCTTTGCACAAGCTTTTCACAACTTTGTAATCACTTTGTTAATCACTTTGTGCTTGGGTAGTGAAACAATGTGCCAACATAAATAGCTGTTTTAGACTTTTACATAATGTTGTACTAAATTTAACTGCGGGGTTCTATATGAAATGACTTAGGGGCGAATATACACGCAAATCCACCACTTTTTCAATCTCTTTTAACATTTTCGTATGTGTTTGTTCATTTCACGGTCGGCTCATATGATAGTCTGCTAACATGGGAGGTTTTAAATGGATTTTAGTCATTTTTCATACTTTATAACTGCATGGTTCGATATAACAACAACTTAGGTCAAATAAACAAACAAATCTAGCAACTTTATTATCGATTTGGAGAACTTTGCACGCTGTTTTAACAGCTTGGACCAAATAGGTGCAGACTGCAAAAACTCAAAAAAGTGCCACCCGCTGGTTTTCCCAGGTTGTCTCCCATGCAAGTACTAACCAGGACCGATTGAACTTTACTTCCATTATCGGTCGATCACCTGACCACTCATCTATAAGTGTCGTTTAAAAATTATCGTAAATGGCGGCCATTTTAATGTATGGAAATGTTTAAAAAATCTACATCTTTCGAGGGCCACTACGATATTCAAACGGCCTTTTATGACATATTCATTCACTTTCGCGAACTTTTAACAACTGGACTCGATAATATAAGAGAATAGGTAACATTTCCATGTAAATCTGCCATCTTTGCACAAGCTTTTCACAACTTTGTAATCACTTTGTTAATCACTTTGTGCTTGGGTAGTGGAACAATGTGCTAACATAAATAGCTGTTTTAGACTTTTAAATAATGTTGTACTAAATTTAAGTGCGGGGTTCTATATGAAATGACTTAGGGGGGAATATACACGCAAATCCACCAACTTTTCAATCTCTTTTAACATTTTAGTATGTGTTTGTTCATTTCACGGTCGGCTCATATAATAGTCTGCTAACATGGGAGGTTTTAAATGGATTTTAGTCATTTTTCATACTTTATAACTGCATGGTTCGATATAACAACATCTTAGGTCAAATAAACTAACAAATCTAGCAACTTTGGAATCGATTTGGAGAACTTTGCACGCTGTTTTAACACCTTGGACCAAATAGGTGCAGACTGCAAAAATTCAAAAATGTATCACCCGCTGGTTTTCCCAGGTTGTCTCCCATGCAAGTACTAACCACGACCGATTGAACTTTACTTCCATTATCGGTCGATCACCTGACCACTCATTTATCACTGTCGTTTAATAATTATCGTAAATGGCGGCCATTTTAATGTATGGAAATGTTTAAAAAATCTACATCTTTCGAGGGCCACTACGATATTCAAACGGCCTTTTATGACATATTCATTCACTTTCGCGTACTTTTAACAACTGGACTCGATAATATAAGAGAATAGTTAACATTTCCATGTAAATCTGCCATCTTTGCACAAGCTTTTCACAACTTTGTAATCACTTTGTTAATCACTTTGTGCTTGGGTAGTGAAACAATGTGCCAACATAAATAGCTGTTTTAGACTTTTACATAATGTTGTACTAAATTTAACTGCGGGGTTCTATATGAAATGACTTAGGGGCGAATATACACGCAAATCCACCACTTTTTCAATCTCTTTTAACATTTTCGTATGTGTTTGTTCATTTCACGGTCGGCTCATATGATAGTCTGCTAACATGGGAGGTTTTAAATGGATTTTAGTCATTTTTCATACTTTATAACTGCATGGTTCGATATAACAACAACTTAGGTCAAATAAACAAACAAATCTAGCAACTTTATTATCGATTTGGAGAACTTTGCACGCTGTTTTAACAGCTTGGACCAAATAGGTGCAGACTGCAAAAACTCAAAAAAGTGCCACCCGCTGGTTTTCCCAGGTTGTCTCCCATGCAAGTACTAACCAGGACCGATTGAACTTTACTTCCATTATCGGTCGATCACCTGACCACTCATCTATAAGTGTCGTTTAAAAATTATCGTAAATGGCGGCCATTTTAATGTATGGAAATGTTTAAAAAATCTACATCTTTCGAGGGCCACTACGATATTCAAACGGCCTTTTATGACATATTCATTCACTTTCGCGTACTTTTAACAACTGGACTCGATAATATAAGAGAATAGTTAACATTTCCATGTAAATCTACCATCTTTGCACAAGCTTTTCACAACTTTGTAATCACTTTGTTAATCACTTTGTGCTTGGGTAGTGGAACAATGTGCCAACAAAAATAGCTGTTTTAGACTTTTAAATAATGTTGTACTAAATTTAAGTGCGGGGTTCTATATGAAATGACTTAGGGGGGAATATACACGCAAATCCACCAACTTTTCAATCTCTTTTAACATTTTCGTATGTGTTTGTTCATTTCACGGTCGGCTCATATGATAGTCTGCTAACATGGGAGGTTTTAAATGGATTTTAGTCATTTTTCATACTTTATAACTGCATGGTTCGATATAACAACAACTTAGGTCAAATAAACTAACAAATCTAGCAACTTCGGAATCGATTTGGAGAACTTTGCACGCTGTTTTAACAGCTTGGACCAAATAGGTGCAGACTGCAAAAACTCAAAAATGTATCACCCGCTGGTTTTCCCAGGTTGTCTCCCATGCAAGTACTTACCACGACCGATTGAACTTTACTTCCATTATCGGTCGATCACCTGACCACTCATCTATCAGTGCCGTTTAAAAATTATCGTAAATGGCGGCCATTTTAATGTATGGAAATGTTTAAAAAATCTACATCTTTCAAGGGCCACTACGATATTCAAACGGCCTTTTATGACATATTCATTCACTTTCGCGAACTTTTAACAACTGAACTCGATAATATAAGAGAATGGGTAACATTTCCATGTAAATCTACCATCTTTGCACAAACTTTTCACAACTTTGTAAGCACTTTGTTAATCACTTTGTGCTTGGGTAGTGGAATAATATGCCAACATAAATAGCTGTTTTAGACTTTTACATAATTTTGTACTAAATTTAACTGCGGGGTTCTATATGAAATGACATAGAGGGAATATTCACGCAAATCCACCAACTTTTCAATCTCTTTTATCATTTTTAGTATGTGTTTGTTCATTTCACGGCCGGCTCATATGATAGTCTACTAACAAGGGAGGTTTCAAATGGATTTTAGTTTATTTTTCATACTTTATAACTGCATGGTTCGATATAACAACAACTTAGGTCAAATAAACAAACAAATGTAGCAACTTTGGAATCTCTTTGGAGAACTTTGCACGCTGTTTTAACAGCTTGGACCATATAGGTGCAGACTGCAAAAACTCAAAAAAGTGTCACCCGCTGGTATTCTCAGGCTGTCTCCCATGCAAGTACTAACCATGACCGATTGAACTTTACTTCCATTATCGGTCGATCACATGACCACTCATCTAACAGTGTCGTTTAAAAATTATCGTAATTGGCGGCCATTTAATGTATGGAAATGTTTAAAAATTCTACATCTTTCGAGGGCCACTACGATATTCAAACGGCCTTTCATGACATATTAATTCACTTTCGCGAACTTTTAACAACTGGACTCGATAATATAAGAGAATATGTAACATTTCCATGTAAATGTGCCAATTTTGCACAAGCTTTTCACAACTTTGTAATCACTTTGTTAATCACTTTGTGCTTGGGTAGTGGAACAATGTGCCAACATAAATAGCTGTTTTAGACTTTTACATAATGTTGTACTCAATTTAACTGCGGGGTTCTATATGAAATGACTTAGGGGGGAATATACACGCAAATCCACCAACTTTTCAATCTCTTTTAACATTTTAGTATGTGTTTGTTCATTTCACGGTCGGCTCATATGATAGTCTGCTAACATGGGAGGTTTCAAATGGATTTTAGTCATTTTTCATACTTTATAACTGCATGGTTCAATATAACAACAACTTAGGTCAAATAAACAAACAAATCTAGCAACTTTATTATCGATTTGGAGAACTTTGCACGCTGTTTTAACAGCTTGGACCAAATAGGTGCAGACTGCAAAAACTCAAAAAAGTGCCACCCGCTGGTTTTCCCAGGTTGTCTCCCATGCAAGTACTAACCACGACCGATTGAACTTTACTTCCATTATCGGTCGATCACCTGACCACTCATCTATCAGTGTCGTTTAAAAATTATCGTAAATGGCGGCCATTTTAATGTATGGAAATGTTTAAAAAATCTACATCTTTCGAGGGCCACTACGATATTCAAACGGCCTTTTATGACATATTCATTCACTTTCGCGAACTTTTAACAACTGGACTCGATAATATAAGAGAATAGGTAACATTTCCATGTAAATCTGCCATCTTTGCACAAGCTTTTCACAACTTTGTAATCACTTTGTTAATCACTTTGTGCTTGGGTAGTGGAACAATGTGCCAACATAAATAGCTGTTTTAGATTTTTACATAATGTTGTACTAAATTTAACTGCAGGGTTCTATATGCAATGACTTAGGGGGGAATATACACGCAAATCCACCAACTTTTCAATCTCTTTTAACATTTTAGTATGTGTTTGTTTATTTCACGGTCGGCTCATATGATAGTCTGCTAACATGGGAGGTTTTAAATGGATTTTAGTCATTTTTCATACTTTATAACTGCATGGTTCGATATAACAACTTAGGTCAAATAAACTAACAAATCTAGCAACTTTGCAATCGATTTGGAGAACTTTGCACGCTGTTTTAACAGCTTGGACCAAATAGGTGCAGACTGCAAAAACTCAAAAACGTGTCACCCGCTGGATTTCCCAGGTTGTCTCCCATGCAAGTACTAACCACGACCGATTGAACTTTACTTCCATTATCGGTCGATCACCTGACCACTCATCTATCAGTGTCGTTTAAAAATTATCGTACATGGCGGCCATTTTAATGTATGGAAATGTTTAAAAAATCTACATCTTTCGAGGGCCACTACGATATTCAAACGGCCTTTTATGACATATTCATTCACTTTCGCGAACTTTTAACAACTGGACTCGATAATATAAGAGAATAGGTAACATTTCCATGTAAATCTGCCATCTTTGCACAAGCTTTTCACAACTTTGTAATCACTTTGTTAATCACTTTGTGCTTGGGTAGTGGAACAATGTGCCAACATAAATAGCTGTTTTAGACTTTTACATAATGTTGTACTAAATTTAACTGCGGGGTTCTATATGAAATGACTTAGGGGGGAATATACACGCAAATCCACCAACTTTTCAATCTCTTTTAACATTTTAGTATGTGTTTGTTTATTTCACGGTCGGCTCATATGATAGTCTGCTAACATGGGAGGTTTTAAATGGATTTTAGTCATTTTTCATACTTTATAACTGCATGGTTCGATATAACAACTTAGGTCAAATAAACTAACAATTCTAGCAACCTTACAATCGATTTGGAGAACTTTTCACGCTGTTTTAACAGCTTGGACCAAATAGGTGCAGACTGCAAAAACTCAAAAACGTGTCACCCGCTGGTTTTCCCAGGTTGTCTCCCATGCAAGTACTAACCACGACCGATTGAACTTTACTTCCATTATCGGTCGATCACCTGACCACTCATCTATCAGTGTCGTTTAAAAATTATCGTACATGGCGGCCATTTTAATGTATGGAAATGTTTAAAAAATCTACATCTTTCGAGGGCCACTACGATATTCAAACGGCCTTTTATGACATATTCATTCACTTTCGCGAACTTTTAACAACTGGACTCGATAATATAAGAGAATTTGTAACATTTCCATGTAAATCTACCATCTTTGCACAAGCTTTTCACAACTTTGTAATCACTTTGTTAATCACTTTGTGCTTGGGTAGTGGAACAATGTGCCAACATAAATAGCTGTTTTAGACTTTTAAATAATGTTGTACTAAATTTAAGTGCGGGGTTCTATATGAAATGACTTAGGGGGGAATATACACGCAAATCCACCAACTTTTCAATCTCTTTTAACATTTTAGTATGTGTTTGTTCATTTCACGGTCGGCTCATATGATAGTCTGCTAACATGGGAGGTTTTAAATGGATTTTAGTCATTTTTCATACTTTATAACTGCATGGTTCGATATAACAACAACTTAGGTCAAATAAACTAACAAATCTAGCAACTTCGGAATCGATTTGGAGAACTTTGCACGCTGTTTTAACAGCTTGGACCAAATAGGTGCAGACTGCAAAAACTCAAAAATGTATCACCCGCTGGTTTTCCCAGGTTGTCTCCCATGCAAGTACTTACCACGACCGATTGAACTTTACTTCCATTATCGGTCGATCACCTGACCACTCATCTATCAGTGCCGTTTAAAAATTATCGTAAATGGCGGCCATTTTAATGTATGGAAATGATTAAAAAATCTACATCTTTCAAGGGCCACTACGATATTCAAACGGCCTTTTATGACATATTCATTCACTTTCGCGAACTTTTAACAACTGAACTCGATAATATAAGAGAATGGGTAACATTTCCATGTAAATCTACCATCTTTGCACAAGCTTTTCACAACTTTGTAATCACTTTGTTAATCACTTTGTGCTTGGGTAGTGGAACAATGTGCCAACATAAATAGCTGTTTTAGACTTTTAAATAATGTTGTACTAAATTTAAGTGCGGGGTTCTATATGAAATGACTTAGGGGGAATATACACGCAAATCCACCAACTTTTCAATCTCTTTTAACATTTTAGTATGTGTTTGTTCATTTCACGGTCGGCTCATATGATAGTCTGCTAACATGGGAGGTTTTAAATGGTTTTCCCAGGTTGTCTCCCATGCAAGTACTAACCACGACCGATTGAACTTCACTTCCATTGTCGGTCGATCACCTGACCACTCATCTATCAGTGTCGTTTAAAAATTATCGTAAATGGCGGCCATTTTAATGTATGGAAATGTTTAAAAAATCTACATCTTTCGAGGGCCACTACGATATTCAAACGGCCTTTTATGACATATTCATTCACTTTCGCGAACTTTTAACAACTGGACTCGATAATATAACAGAATAGGTAACATTTCCATGTAAATCTACCACCTTTGCACAAGCTTTTCACAACTTTGTAATCACTTTGTTAATCACTTTGTGCTTGGGTAGTGGAACAATGTGCCAACATAAATAGCTGTTTTAGACTTTTAAATAATGTTGTACTAAATTTAAGTGCGGGGTTCTATATGAAATGTCTTAGGGGGGAATATACACGCAAATCCACCAACTTTTCAATCTCTTTTAACATTTTAGTATGTGTTTGTTTATTTCACGGTCGGCTCATATGATAGTCTGCTAACATGGGAGGTTTTAAATGGATTTTAGTCATTTATCATACTTTATAACTGCATGGTTCGATATAACAACAACTTAGGTCAAATAAACTAACAAATCTATCAACTTTGGAATCGATTTGGAGAACTTTGCACGCTGTTTTAACAGCTTGGACCAAATAGGTGCAGACTGCAAAAACTCAAAAATGTATCACCCGCTGGTTTTCCCAGGTTGTCTCCCATGCAAGTACTAATCACGACCAATTGAACTTTACTTCCATTATCGGTCGATCACATGACCACTCATCTATCAGTGTCGTTTAAAAATTATCGTAATTGGCGACCATTTAATGTATGGAAATGTTTAAAAATTATACATCTTTCGAGGGCCACTACGATATTCAAACGGCCTTTCATGACATATTCATTTACTTTCGCGAACTTTTAACAACTGGACTCGATAATATAAGGGAATAGGTAACATTTCCATGTAAATCTGCCAACTTTGCACAAGCTTTTCACAACCTTGTAAGCACTTTGTTAATCACTTTGTGCTTGGGTAGTGGAACAATGTGCCAACATAAATAGCTGTTTTTGACTTTTACATAATTTTGTACTAAATTTAACTGCGGGGTTCTACAGGAAATGACATAGGGGGAATATACACTCAAATCCACCATCTTTTCAATCGCTTTTAACATTTTTAGTATGTGTTTGTTCATTTAACGGCCGGCTCATATGACTGTCTGCTAACAAGGGAGGTTTCAAATGGATTTTAGTCATTTTTCATACTTTGTAACTGCATGGTTCGATATAACCACAACTTAGGTCAAATAAACAAACAAATCTAGCAACTTAGAAATCGCTTTGGAGAATTTTGCACGCTGTTTTAACACCTTGGACAATATAGATGCAGACTGCTAAAACTCAAAAAAGTGTCACCCGTTGGTTTTCCCAGGTTGTCTCCTATGCAAGTACTAACCACGACCGATTGAACTTTACTTCCATTATCGGTCGATCACCTGACCACTCATCTATCAGTGTCGTTTAAAAATTAACGTAATTGGCGACCATTTAATGTATGGAAATGTTTAAAAATTCTACATCTTTCGAGCGCCACTACGTTATTCAAACGGCCTTTCATGACATATTCATTCACTTTCGCGAACTTTTTACAACTGGACTCGATAATATAAGGGAATAGGTAACATTTCCATGTAAATCTGCCAACTTTGCACAAGCTTTTCACAACCTTGTAAGCACTTTGTTAATCACTTTGTGCTTTACTTCCATTATCGGTCGATCACCTGACCACTCATCTATCAGTGTCGTTTAAAAATTATCGTAATTGGCGACCATTTAATGTATGGAAACGTTTAAAAATTCTACATCTTTCGAGGGCCACTACGATATTCAAACGGCCTTTCATGACATATTCATTCACTTTCGCGAACTTTTAACAACTGGACTCGATAATATAAGGGAATAGGTAACATTTCCATGAAAATCTGCCAACTTTGCGCAAGCTTTTCACAACATTGTAAGCACTTTGTTAATCACTTTGTGCTTGGGTAGTGGAACAATGTGCCAACATAAATAGCTGTTTTTGACTTTTACATAATTTTGTACTAAATTTAACTGCGGGGTTCTACAGGAAATAACTTACGGGGAATATACACTCAAATCCAGCAAATTTTCAATCGCTTTTACCATTTTTAGTATGTGTTTGTTCATTTTACGGCCGGCTCATATGACAGTCTGCTAACAAGGGAGGATTTAAAAGGATTTTAGTCATTTTTCATACTTTATAACTGCATGGTTCGATATAACAACAACTTAGGTCAAATAAACAAACAAATCTAGCAACTTTGGAATCGCTTTGGAGAACTTTGCACGCTGTTTTAACAGCTTGGACCAAATAGGTGCAGACTGCAAAAACTCAAAAAAGTGTCACCCGCTGGTTTTCTCAGGTTGTCTCCCATACACGACCGATTGAACTTTACTTCCATTATCGGTCGATCACCTGCAGCTGACCACTCATCGCTCAGCGTCGTTTAAAAATTATCGTAATTGGCGGTAATTTAATGAATGGAAATGTTTAAAAATTCTACATCTTTCGAGGGCCACTGCGATATTCAAACGGCCTTTTATGACATATTCATTCACTTTCGCAATCTTTTAACAACTGGACTCGATAATATAAGGGAATAGGTAACATTTCCATGTAAATCTGCCAACTTTGCACAAGCTTTTAACAACTTTGTAAGCACTTTGTTAATCACTTTGTGCTTGGGTAGTGGAACAATGTGCCAACATAAATAGCTGTTTTAGACTTTTACATAATTTTGTACTAAATTTAACTGCGGGGTTCTATATGAAATGACAAGGGGGAATATACACGCAAATCCACCAACTTTTCAATCGCTTTTAACATTTTTAGTATGTGTTTGTTCATTTTACGGCCGGCTCATATGACAGTCTGCTAACAAGGGAGGTTTTAAATGGATTTTAGTCATTTTTCATACTTTATAACTGCATGGTTCGATATAACAACAACTTAGGTCAAATAAACAAACAAATCTAGCAACTTTGGAATCGCTTTGGAGAACTTTGCACGCTGTTTTAACAGCTTGGACCAAATAGGTGCAGACTGCAAAAACTCAAAAAAGTGTCACCCGCTGGTTTTCTCAGGTTGTCTCCCATGCAAGTACTAACCGCGATCGATTGAACTTTACTTCCATTATCGGTTAATCACTTGACCGACTTTTACATAATTCTGTACTAAATTTAACTGCGGGGTTCTATATGAAATGACTTAGGGGGAATATACACGCAAATCCACCAACTTTTCAATCCTTTTAACATTTTTAGTATGTGTTTGTTCATTTTACGGCCGGCTCATATGAAAGTCTGCTAACATGGGAAGTTTCAAATGGATTTTAGTCATTTTTCATTCTTTATAACTGCATGGTTCGATATAACAACAACTTAGGTCAAATAAACTAACAAATCTAGCAACTTCGGAATCGATTTGGAGAACTTTGCACGCTGTTTTAACAGCTTGGACCAAATAGGTGCAGACTGCAAAAACTCAAAAATGTATCACCCGCTGGTTTTCCCAGGTTGTCTCCCATGCAAGTACTTACCACGACCGATTGAACTTTACTTCCATTATCGGTCGATCACCTGACCACTCATCTATCAGTGCCGTTTAAAAATTATCGTAAATGGCGGCCATTTTAATGTATGGAAATGTTTAAAAAATCTACATCTTTCAAGGGCCACTACGATATTCAAACGGCCTTTTATGACATATTCATTCACTTTCGCGAACTTTTAACAACTGAACTCGATAATATAAGAGAATGGGTAACATTTCCATGTAAATCTACCATCTTTGCACAAGCTTTTCACAACTTTGTAATCACTTTGTTAATCACTTTGTGCTTGGGTAGTGGAACAATGTGCCAACATAAATAGCTGTTTTAGACTTTTAAATAATGTTGTACTAAATTTAAGTGCGGGGTTCTATATGAAATGACTTAGGGGGGAATATACACGCAAATCCACCAACTTTTCAATCTCTTTTAACATTTTAGTATGTGTTTGTTCATTTCACGGTCGGCTCATATGATAGTCTGCTAACATGGGAAGTTTTAAATGGTTTTCCCAGGTTGTCTCCCATGCAAGTACTAACCACGACCGATTGAACTTCACTTCCATTGTCGGTCGATCACCTGACCACTCATCTATCAGTGTCGTTTAAAAATTATCGTAAATGGCGGCCATTTAATGTATGGAAATGTTTAAAAAATCTACATCTTTCGAGGGCCACTACGATATTCAAACGGCCTTTTATGACATATTCATTCACTTTCGCGAACTTTTAACAACTGGACTCGATAATATAAGAGAATAGGTAACATTTCCATGTAAATCTACCACCTTTGCACAAGCTTTTCACAACTTTGTAATCACTTTGTTAATCACTTTGTGCTTGGGTAGTGGAACAATGTGCCAACATAAATAGCTGTTTTAGACTTTTAAATAATGTTGTACTAAATTTAAGTGCGGGGTTCTATATGAAATGTCTTAGGGGGGAATATACACGCAAATCCACCAACTTTTCAATCTCTTTTAACATTTTAGTATGTGTTTGTTCATTTCACGGTCGGCTCATATGATAGTCTGCTAACATGGGAGGTTTTAAATGGATTTTAGTCATTTATCATACTTTATAACTGCATGGTTCGATATAACAACAACTTAGGTCAAATAAACTAACAAATCTATCAACTTTGGAATCGATTTGGAGAACTTTGCACGCTGTTTTAACAGCTTGGACCAAATAGGTGCAGACTGCAAAAACTCAAAAATGTATCACCCGCTGGTTTTCCCAGGTTGTCTCCCATGCAAGTACTAACCACGACCAATTGAACTTTACTTCCATTATCGGTCGATCACATGACCACTCATCTATCAGTGTCGTTTAAAAATTATCGTAATTGGCGACCATTTAATGTATGGAAATGTTTAAAAATTATACATCTTTCGAGGGCCACTACGATATTCAAACGGCCTTTCATGACATATTCATTTACTTTCGCGAACTTTTAACAACTGGACTCGATAATATAAGGGAATAGGTAACATTTCCATGTAAATCTGCCAACTTTGCACAAGCTTTTCACAACCTTGTAAGCACTTTGTTAATCACTTTGTGCTTGGGTAGTGGAACAATGTGCCAACATAAATAGCTGTTTTTGACTTTTACATAATTTTGTACTAAATTTAACTGCGGGGTTCTACAGGAAATGACATAGGGGGAATATACACTCAAATCCACCATCTTTTCAATCGCTTTTAACATTTTTAGAATGTGTTTGTTTATTTAACGGCCGGCTCATATGACTGTCTGCTAACAAGGGAGGTTTCAAATGGATTTTAGTCATTTTTCATACTTTGTAACTGCATGGTTCGATATAACCACAACTTAGGTCAAATAAACAAACAAATCTAGCAACTTAGAAATCGCTTTGGAGAATTTTGCACGCTGTTTTAACACCTTGGACAATATAGATGCAGACTGCTAAAACTCAAAAAAGTGTCACCCGTTGGTTTTCCCAGGTTGTCTCCTATGCAAGTACTAACCACGACCGATTGAACTTTACTTCCATTATCGGTCGATCACCTGACCACTCATCTATCAGTGTCGTTTAAAAATTAACGTAATTGGCGACCATTTAATGTATGGAAATGTTTAAAAATTCTACATCTTTCGAGCGCCACTACGTTATTCAAACGGCCTTTCATGACATATTCATTCACTTTCGCGAACTTTTTACAACTGGACTCGATAATATAAGGGAATAGGTAACATTTCCATGTAAATCTGCCAACTTTGCACAAGCTTTTCACAACCTTGTAAGCACTTTGTTAATCACTTTGTGCTTTACTTCCATTATCGGTCGATCACCTGACCACTCATCTATCAGTGTCGTTTAAAAATTATCGTAATTGGCGACCATTTAATGTATGGAAACGTTTAAAAATTCTACATCTTTCGAGGGCCACTACGATATTCAAACGGCCTTTCATGACATATTCATTCACTTTCGCGAACTTTTAACAACTGGACTCGATAATATAAGGGAATAGGTAACATTTCCATGTAAATCTGCCAACTTTGCGCAAGCTTTTCACAACATTGTAAGCACTTTGTTAATCACTTTGTGCTTGGGTAGTGGAACAATGTGCCAACATAAATAGCTGTTTTTGACTTTTACATAATTTTGTACTAAATTTAACTGCGGGGTTCTACAGGAAATAACTTACGGGGAATATACACTCAAATCCAGCAAATTTTCAATCGCTTTTACCATTTTTAGTATGTGTTTGTTCATTTTACGGCCGGCTCATATGACAGTCTGCTAACAAGGGAGGATTTAAAAGGATTTTAGACATTTTTCATACTTTATAACTGCATGGTTCGATATAACAACAACTTAGGTCAAATAAACAAACAAATCTAGCAACTTTGGAATCGCTTTGGAGAACTTTGCACGCTGTTTTAACAGCTTGGACCAAATAGGTGCAGACTGCAAAAACTCAAAAAAGTGTCACCCGCTGGTTTTCTCAGGTTGTCTCCCATACACGACCGATTGAACTTTACTTCCATTATCGGTCGATCACCTGCAGCTGACCACTCATCGCTCAGCGTCGTTTAAAAATTATCGTAATTGGCGGTAATTTAATGAATGGAAATGTTTAAAAATTCTACATCTTTCGAGGGCCACTGCGATATTCAAACGGCCTTTTATGACATATTCATTCACTTTCGCAATCTTTTAACAACTGGACTCGATAATATAAGGGAATAGGTAACATTTCCATGTAAATCTGCCAACTTTGCACAAGCTTTTAACAACTTTGTAAGCACTTTGTTAATCACTTTGTGCTTGGGTAGTGGAACAATGTGCCAACATAAATAGCTGTTTTAGACTTTTACATAATTTTGTACTAAATTTAACTGCGGAGTTCTATATGAAATGACTTAGGGGGAATATACACGCAAATCCACCAACTTTTCAATCCTTTTAACATTTTTAGTATGTGTTTGTTCATTTTACGGCCGGCTCATATGAAAGTCTGCTAACATGGGAAGTTTCAAATGGATTTTAGTCATTTTTCATACTTTATAACTGCATGGTTCGATATAACAACAACTTAGGTCAAATAAACAAACAAATCTAGCAACTTTGGAATCGCTTTGGAAAATTTTGCACGCTGTTTTAACACCTTGGACCATATAGATGCAGACTGCAAAAACTCAAAAAAGTGTCACCCGTTGGTTTTCCCAGGTTGTCTCCTATGCAAGTACTAACCACGACCGATTGAAATTTACTTCCATTATCGGTCGATCACCTGACCACTCATCTATCAGTGTCGTTTAAAAATTATCGTAATTGGCGACCATTTAATGTATGGAAATGTTTAAAAATTCTACATCTTTCGAGGGCCACTACGATATTCAAACGGGCTTTCATGACATATTCATTCACTTTCGCGAACTTTTAACAACTGGACTCGATAATATAAGGGAATAGGTAACATTTCCATGTAAATCTACCAACTTTGCACAAGCTTTTCACAACTTTGTAAGCACTTTGATAATCACTTTGTGCTTGGGTAGTGGAACAATGTGCCAACATAAATAGCTGTTTTAGACTTTTACATAATTTTGTACTAAATTTAACTGCGGAGTTCTATATGAAATGACTTAGGGGGAATATACCCGCAAATCCACCAACCTTTCAATCGCTTTTAACATTTTTAGTATGTGTTTGTTCATTTTACGGCCGGCTCATATGACAGTCTGCTAACAATGGAGGTTTCAAATGGATTTTAGTCATTTTTCATACTTTATAACTGCATGGTTCGATATAACCACAACTTAGGTCAAATAAACAAACAAATCTAGCGACTTAGAAATCGCTTTGGAGAATTTTGCATGCTGTTTTAACACCTTGGACCATATAGATGCAGACTGCAAAAACTCAAAAAAGTGTAGCCCGTTGGTTTTCCCAGGTTGTCTCCTATGCAAGTACTAACCACGGCCGATTGAACTTTACTTCCATTATCGGTCGATCACCTGACCACTCATCTATCAGTGTCGTTTAAAAATTGTCGTAATTGGCGACCATTTAATGTATGGAAATGTTTAAAAATTCTACATCTTTCGAGGGCCACTACGATATTCAAACGGCCTTTCATGACATATTCATTCACTTTCGCGAACTTCTAACAACTGGACTCGATAATATAAGAGAATAGGTAACATTTCCATGCAAATCTGCCAACTTTGCACAAGCTTTTCACAACTTTGTAAGCAGTTTGTTAATCACTTTGCGCTTGGGTAGTACAACAATGTGCCAACATAAATATCTTTTTTAGACTTTTACATATAATTTTGTACTAAATTTAACTGCGGTGTTCTATATTAAATGACTTAAGGGGAATATACACGCAAATCCACCAACTTTTCAATCGCTTTTAACATTTTTAGTATGTGTTTGTTCATTTTATGGCCGGCTCATATGATAGTCTGCTAACATGGGAGGATTCAAATGGATTTTACTCATTTTTCATACTTTGTAACAGCATGGTTCGATATAACAACAACTTAGGTCAAATAAACAAACAAATCTAGCAACTTTGGAATCGCTTTGGAAAATTTTGCACGCTGTTTTAACACCTTGGACCATATAGATGCAGACTGCAAAAATTCAAAAAAGTGCCGTCCGTTGGTTTTCTCAGGTTGTCTTCTATGCAAGTACTAACCACGACCGATTGAACTTTACTTCCATTATCGGTCGATCACCTGATCGCTCATCTATCAGTGTCGTTTAAAAATTATCGTAATTGGCGGCTATTTAATGTATGGAAATGTTTAATCATTCTACATCTTTCGAGGGCCACTACGATATTCAAACGGCATTTCCTGACATATTCATTCACTTTCGCGAACTTTTAACAACTGGACTCGATAATATAAGGGAATAGGTAACATTTCCATGTAAATCTGCCAACTTTGCACAAGCTTTTCACAACCTTGTAAGCACTTTGTTAATCACTTTGTGCTTTACTTCCATTATCGGTCGATCACCTGACCACTCATCTATCAGTGTCGTTTAAAAATTATCGTAATTGGTGGCTATTTAATGTATGGAAATATTTAAAAATTCTACATCTTTCAAGGGCCACTGCGATATTCAAACGGCCTTTGATGACATATTCATTCACTTTCGCGAACATTTAACAACTGGACTCGATAATATAAGAGAATAGGTAACATTTCCATGTAAATCTGCCAACTTTGCACAAGCTTTTCACAACTTTGTAAGCACTTTGTTAATCACTTTGTGCTTGGGTAGTGGAACAATGTGCCAACATAAATAGCTTTTCTAGACATTTACATATAATTTTGTACTAAATTTAACTGCGGGGTTCTATATGAAATGACAGAGGGGAAATACAAACGCAAATTCACCAACTTTTCAATCTCTTTTAACATTTTTAGTATGTGTTTGTTCATTTTACGGCCGGCTCATATGACAGTCTTCTAACAGGGGAGGTTTCAAATGGATTTTAGTCATTTTTCATACTTTATAACTGCATGATTCGATATAACAACAACGTAGGTCAAATAAACAAACAAATCTAGCAACGTTGGAATCGCTTTGGAGAATTTTGCACGCTGTTTTAACACCTTGGACCATATAGATGCAGACTGCAAAAATTCAAAAAAGTGCCGTCCGTTGGTTTTCTCAGGTTGTCTTCTATGCAAGTACTAACCACGACCGATTGAACTTTACTTCCATTATCGGTCGATCACCTGATCGCTCATCTATCAGTGTCGTTTAAAAATTATCGTAATTGGCGGCTATTTAATGTATGGAAATGTTTAAACATTCTACATCTTTCGAGGGCCACTACGATATTCAAACGGCATTTCATGACATATTCAATCACTTTCGCGAACTTTTAACAACTGGACTCGATAATATAAGAGAATACGTAACATTTCCATGTAAATCTGCCAATTTTGCACAAGCTTTTCACAACTTTGTAAGCACTTTGTTAATCACTTTGTGCTTGGGTAGTGGAACAATGTGCCAACATAAATAGCTTTTTTAGACATTTACATATAATTTTGTACTAAATTTAACTGCGGGGTTCTATATCAAATGACATAGGGGAAATATAAACGCAAATCCACCAACTTTTCAATCTCTTTTAACATTTTTAGTATGTGTTTGTTCATTTTACGGCCGGCTCATATGACAGTCTTCTAACAGGGGAGGTTTCAAATGGATTTTAGTCATTTTTCATACTTTATAACTGCATAGTTCGATATAACAACAACGTAGGTCAAATAAACAAACAAATGTAGCAACTTTGGAATCTCTTTGGAGAACTTTGCACGCTGTTTTAACAGCTTGGACCAAATAGGTGCAGACTGCAAAAACTCAAAAAAAGTGTCACCCGCTGGTTTTCTCAGGTTGTCTCCCATGCAAGTACTAACCACGACCGATTGAACTTTACTTCCATTAACGGTCGATCACCTGACCACTCATCTATCAGTGTCGTTTAAAAATGATCGTAATTGGCGACCATTTAATGTATGGAAATGTTTAAAAATTATACATCTTTCGAGGGCCACTACGATATTCAAACGGCCTTTCATAACATATTCATTCACTTTCGCGAACTTTTAACAACTGGACTCGATAATATAAGGGAATAGATAACATTTCCATGTAAATCTGCCAACTTTGCACAAGCTTTTCACAACCTTGTAAGCACTTTGTTAATCACTTTGTGCTTTACTTCCATTATCGGTCGATCACCTGACCACTCATCTATCAGTGTCGTTTAAAAATTATCGTAATTGGTGGCTATTTAATGTATGGAAATGTTTAAAAATTTTACATCTTTCAAGGTCCACTACGATATTCAAACGGCCTTTCATGACATATTCATTCACTTTCGCGAACTTTTAACAACTGGACTCGATAATATAAGAGAATAGGTAACATTTCCATGTAAATCTGCCAACTTTGCACAAGCTTTTCACAACTTTTTAAGCACTTTGTTAATCACTTTGTGCTTGGGTAGTGGAACAATGTGCCAACATAAATAGCTGTTTTTGACTTTTACATAATTTTGTACTAAATTTAACTGCGGGGTTCTACAGGAAATAACTTACGGGGAATATACACTCAAATCCAGCAAATTTTTAATCGCTTTTACCATTTTTAGTATGTGTTTGTTCATTTTACGGCCGGCTCATATGACAGTCTGCTAACAAGGGAGGATTTAAAAGGATTTTAGTCATTTTTCATACTTTATAACTGCATGGTTCGATATAACAACAACTTAGGTCAAATAAACAAACAAATCTAGCAACTTTGGAATCGCTTTGGAGAACTTTGCACGCTGTTTTAACAGCTTGGACCAAATACGTGCAGACTGCAAAAACTCAAAAAAGTGTCACCCGCTGGTTTTCTCAGGTTGTCTCCCATACACGACCGATTGAACTTTACTTCCATTATCGGTCGATCACCTGCAGCTGACCACTCATCGCTCAGCGTCGTTTAAAAATTATCGTAATTGGCGGTAATTTAATGAATGGAAATGTTTAAAAATTCTACATCTTTCGAGGGCCACTACGATATTCAAACGGCCTTTTATGACATATTCATTCACTTTCGCAATCTTTTAACAACTGGACTCGATAATATAAGGGAATAGGTAACATTTCCATGTAAATCTGCCAACTTTGCACAAGCTTTTAACAACTTTGTAAGCACTTTGTTAATCACTTTGTGCTTGGGTAGTGGAACAATGTGCCAACATAAATAGCTGTTTTAGACTTTTACATAATTTTGTACTAAATTTAACTGCGGGGTTCTATATGAAATGACAAGGGGGAATATACACGCAAATCCACCAACTTTTCAATCGCTTTTAACATTTTTAGTATGTGTTTGTTCATTTTACGGCCGGCTCATATGACAGTCTGCTAACAAGGGAGGTTTTAAATGGATTTTAGTCATTTTTCATACTTTATAACTGCATGGTTCGATATAACAACAACTTAGGTCAAATAAACAAACAAATCTAGCAACTTTGGAATCGCTTTGGAGAACTTTGCACGCTGTTTTAACAGCTTGGACCAAATAGGTGCAGACTGCAAAAACTCAAAAAAGTGTCACCCGCTGGTTTTCTCAGGTTGTCTCCCATGCAAGTACTAACCGCGATCGATTGAACTTTACTTCCATTATCGGTTAATCACTTGACCGACTTTTACATAATTCTGTACTAAATTTAACTGCGGGGTTCTATATGAAATGACTTAGGGGGAATATACACGCAAATCCACCAACTTTTCAATCCTTTTAACATTTTTAGTATGTGTTTGTTCATTTTACGGCCGGCTCATATGAAAGTCTGCTAACATGGGAAGTTTCAAATGGATTTTAGTCATTTTTCATACTTTATAACTGCATGGTTCGATATAACAACAACTTAGCTCTAATAAACTAACAAATCTAGCAACTTAGAAATCGCTTTGGAGAACTTTGCACGCTGTTTTAACCCCTTGGACCATATAGATGCAGACTGCAAAAACTCAAAAAAGTGTCACCCGTTGGTTTTCCCAGGTTGTCTCCTATGCAAGTACTAACCACGACCGATTGAAATTTACTTCCATTATCGGTCGATCACCTGACCACTCATCTATCAGTGTCGTTTAAAAATTATCGTAATTGGCGACCATTTAATGTATGGAAATGTTTAAAAATTCTACATCTTTCGAGGGCCACTACGATATTCAAACGGGCTTTCATGACATATTCATTCACTTTCGCGAACTTTTAACAACTGGACTCGATAATATAAGGGAATAGGTAACATTTCCATGTAAATCTGCCAACTTTGCACAAGCTTTTAACAACTTTGTAAGCACTTTGTTAATCACTTTGTGCTTGGGTAGTGGAACAATGTGCCAACATAAATAGCTGTTTTAGAATTTTACATAATTTTGTACTAAATTTAACTGCGGGGTTCTATATGAAATGACATAGGGGAAATATAAACGCAAATCCACCAACTTTTCAATCTCTTTTAACATGTTTAGTATGTGTTTGTTCATTTTACGGCCGGCTCATATGACAGTCTTCTAACAGGGGAGGTTTCAAATGGATTTTAGTCATTTTTCATTCTTTATAACTGCATGGTTCGATATAACAACAACGTAGGTCAAATAAATAAACAAATGTAGCAACTTTGGAATCTCTTTGGAGAACTTTGCACGCTGTGTTAACAGCTCGGACCATATAGGTGCAGACTGCAAAAACTCAAAAATGTGTCGTCCGTTGGTTTTCTCAAGTTGACTCCTATGCAAGTACTAACTACGACCGATTGAACTTTACTTCCATTATCGGTCGATCACCTGACCACTCATCGCTCAGCGTCGTTTAAAAATTATCGTAATTGGCGGTAATTTAATGTTTGGAAATGTTTAAAAATTCTACATCTTTCGAGGGCCACTACGATATTCAAACGGCCTTTTATGACATGTTCATTCACTTTCGCGAACTTTTAACAACTGGACTCGATAATATAAGGGAATAGGTAACATTTCCAAGTAAATCTGCCAACTTTACACAAGCTTTTAACAACTTTGTAAGCACTTTGTTAATCACTTTGTGCTTGGGTAGTGGAACAATGTGCCAACATAAATAGCTGTTTTAGACTTTTACATAATTTTGTACTAAATTTAACTGCGGGGTTCTATATGAAATGACAAGGGGGAATATACACGCAAATCCACCAACTTTTCAATCGCTTTTAACATTTTTAGTATGTGTTTGTTCATTTTACGGCCGGCTCATATGACAGTCTGCTAACAAGGGAGGTTTTAAATGGATTTTAGTCATTTTTCATACTTTATAACTGCATGGTTCGATATAACAACAACTTAGGTCAAATAAACAAACAAATCTAGCAACTTTGGAATCGCTTTGGAGAACTTTGCACGCTGTTTTAACAGCTTGGACCAAATAGGTGCAGACTGCAAAAACTCAAAAAAGTGTCACCCGCTGGTTTTCTCAGGTTGTCTCCCATGCAAGTACTAACCGCGATCGATTGAACTTTACTTCCATTATCGGTTAATCACTTGACCGACTTTTACATAATTCTGTACTAAATTTAACTGCGGGGTTCTATATGAAATGACTTAGGGGGAATATACACGCAAATCCACCAACTTTTCAATCCTTTTAACATTTTTAGTATGTGTTTGTTCATTTTACGGCCGGCTCATATGAAAGTCTGCTAACATGGGAAGTTTCAAATGGATTTTAGTCATTTTTCATACTTTATAACTGCATGGTTCGATATAACAACAACTTAGCTCTAATAAACTAACAAATCTAGCAACTTAGAAATCGCTTTGGAGAATTGTGCACGCTGTTTTAACACCTTGGACCATATAGATGCAGACTGCAAAAACTCAAAAAAGTGTCACCCGTTGGTTTTCCCAGGTTGTCTCCTATGCAAGTACTAACCACGACCGATTGAAATTTACTTCCATTATCGGTCGATCACCTGACCACTCATCTATCAGTGTCGTTTAAAAATTATCGTAATTGGCGACCATTTAATGTATGGAAATGTTTAAAAATTCTACATCTTTCGAGGGCCACTACGATATTCAAACGGGCTTTCATGACATATTCATTCACTTTCGCGAACTTTTAACAACTGAACTCGATAATATAAGGGAATAGGTAACATTTCCATGTAAATCTGCCAACTTTGCACAAGCTTTTAACAACTTTGTAAGCACTTTGTTAATCACTTTGTGCTTGGGTAGTGGAACAATGTGCCAACATAAATAGCTGTTTTAGAATTTTACATAATTTTGTACTAAATTTAACTGCGGGGTTCTATATGAAATGACATAGGGGAAATATAAACGCAAATCCACCAACTTTTCAATCTCTTTTAACATGTTTAGTATGTGTTTGTTCATTTTACGGCCGGCTCATATGACAGTCTTCTAACAGGGGAGGTTTCAAATGGATTTTAGTCATTTTTCATTCTTTATAACTGCATGGTTCGATATAACAACAACGTAGGTCAAATAAATAAACAAATGTAGCAACTTTGGAATCTCTTTGGAGAATTTTGCACGCTGTGTTAACAGCTCGGACCATATAGGTGCAGACTGCAAAAACTCAAAAATGTGTCGTCCGTTGGTTTTCTCAAGTTGACTCCTATGCAAGTACTAACTACGACCGATTGAACTTTACTTCCATTATCGGTCGATCACCTGACCACTCATCGCTCAGCGTCGTTTAAAAATTATCGTAATTGGCGGTAATTTAATGTATGGAAATGTTTAAAAATTCTACATCTTTCGAGGGCCACTACGATATTCAAACGGCCTTTTATGACATGTTCATTCACTTTCGCGAACTTTTAACAACTGGACTCGATAATATAAGGGAATAGGTAACATTTCCAAGTAAATCTGCCAACTTTGCACAAGCTTTTAACAACTTTGTAAGCACTTTGTTAATCACTTTGTGCTTGGGTAGTGGAACAATGTGCCAACATAAATAGCTGTTTTAGACTTTTACATAATTTTGTACTAAATTTAACTGCGGGGTTCTATATGAAATGACAAGGGGGAATATACACGCAAATCCACCAACTTTTCAATCGCTTTTAACATTTTTAGTATGTGTTTGTTCATTTTACGGCCGGCTCATATGACAGTCTGCTAACAAGGGAGGTTTTAAATGGATTTTAGTCATTTTTCATACTTTATAACTGCATGGTTCGATATAACAACAACTTAGGTCAAATAAACAAACAAATCTAGCAACTTTGGAATCGCTTTGGAGAACTTTGCACGCTGTTCTAACAGCTTGGACCAAATAGGTGCAGACTGCAAAAACTCAAAAAAGTGTCACCCGCTGGTTTTCTCAGGTTGTCTCCCATACACGACCGATTGAACTTTACTTCCATTATCGGTCGATCACCTGCAGCTGACCACTCATCGCTCAGCGTCGTTTAAAAATTATCGTAATTGGCGGTAATTTAATGAATGGAAATGTTTAAAAATTCTACATCTTTCGAGGGCCACTGCGATATTCAAACGGCCTTTTATGACATATTCATTCACTTTCGCAATCTTTTAACAACTGGACTCGATAATATAAGGGAATAGGTAACATTTCCATGTAAATCTGCCAACTTTGCACAAGCTTTTAACAACTTTGTAAGCACTTTGTTAATCACTTTGTGCTTGGGTAGTGGAACAATGTGCCAACATAAATAGCTGTTTTAGACTTTTACATAATTTTGTACTAAATTTAACTGCGGAGTTCTATATGAAATGACTTAGGGGGAATATACACGCAAATCCACCAACTTTTCAATCCTTTTAACATTTTTAGTATGTGTTTGTTCATTTTACGGCCGGCTCATATGAAAGTCTGCTAACATGGGAAGTTTCAAATGGATTTTAGTCATTTTTCATACTTTATAACTGCATGGTTCGATATAACAACAACTTAGGTCAAATAAACAAACAAATCTAGCAACTTTGGAATCGCTTTGGAAAATTTTGCACGCTGTTTTAACACCTTGGACCATATAGATGCAGACTGCAAAAACTCAAAAAAGTGTCACCCGTTGGTTTTCCCAGGTTGTCTCCTATGCAAGTACTAACCACGACCGATTGAAATTTACTTCCATTATCGGTCGATCACCTGACCACTCATCTATCAGTGTCGTTTAAAAATTATCGTAATTGGCGACCATTTAATGTATGGAAATGTTTAAAAATTCTACATCTTTCGAGGGCCACTACGATATTCAAACGGGCTTTCATGACATATTCATTCACTTTCGCGAACTTTTAACAACTGGACTCGATAATATAAGGGAATAGGTAACATTTCCATGTAAATCTACCAACTTTGCACAAGCTTTTCACAACTTTGTAAGCACTTTGATAATCACTTTGTGCTTGGGTAGTGGAACAATGTGCCAACATAAATAGCTGTTTTAGACTTTTACATAATTTTGTACTAAATTTAACTGCGGAGTTCTATATGAAATGACTTAGGGGGAATATACCCGCAAATCCACCAACCTTTCAATCGCTTTTAACATTTTTAGTATGTGTTTGTTCATTTTACGGCCGGCTCATATGACAGTCTGCTAACAATGGAGGTTTCAAATGGATTTTAGTCATTTTTCATACTTTATAACTGCATGGTTCGATATAACCACAACTTAGGTCAAATAAACAAACAAATCTAGCGACTTAGAAATCGCTTTGGAGAATTTTGCATGCTGTTTTAACACCTTGGACCATATAGATGCAGACTGCAAAAACTCAAAAAAGTGTAGCCCGTTGGTTTTCCCAGGTTGTCTCCTATGCAAGTACTAACCACGGCCGATTGAACTTTACTTCCATTATCGGTCGATCACCTGACCACTCATCTATCAGTGTCGTTTAAAAATTGTCGTAATTGGCGACCATTTAATGTATGGAAATGTTTAAAAATTCTACATCTTTCGAGGGCCACTACGATATTCAAACGGCCTTTCATGACATATTCATTCACTTTCGCGAACTTCTAACAACTGGACTCGATAATATAAGAGAATAGGTAACATTTCCATGCAAATCTGCCAACTTTGCACAAGCTTTTCACAACTTTGTAAGCAGTTTGTTAATCACTTTGCGCTTGGGTAGTACAACAATGTGCCAACATAAATATCTTTTTTAGACTTTTACATATAATTTTGTACTAAATTTAACTGCGGTGTTCTATATTAAATGACTTAAGGGGAATATACACGCAAATCCACCAACTTTTCAATCGCTTTTAACATTTTTAGTATGTGTTTGTTCATTTTATGGCCGGCTCATATGATAGTCTGCTAACATGGGAGGATTCAAATGGATTTTACTCATTTTTCATACTTTGTAACTGCATGGTTCGATATAACAACAACTTAGGTCAAATAAACAAACAAATCTAGCAACTTTGGAATCGCTTTGGAAAATTGTGCACGCTGTTTTAACACCTTGGACCATATAGATGCAGACTGCAAAAATTCAAAAAAGTGCCGTCCGTTGGTTTTCTCAGGTTGTCTTCTATGCAAGTACTAACCACGACCGATTGAACTTTACTTCCATTATCGGTCGATCACCTGATCGCTCATCTATCAGTGTCGTTTAAAAATTATCGTAATTGGCGGCTATTTAATGTATGGAAATGTTTAAACATTCTACATCTTTCGAGGGCCACTACGATATTCAAACGGCATTTCCTGACATATTCATTCACTTTCGCGAACTTTTAACAACTGGACTCGATAATATAAGGGAATAGGTAACATTTCCATGTAAATCTGCCAACTTTGCACAAGCTTTTCACAACCTTGTAAGCACTTTGTTAATCACTTTGTGCTTTACTTCCATTATCGGTCGATCACCTGACCACTCATCTATCAGTGTCGTTTAAAAATTATCGTAATTGGCGGCTATTTAATGTATGGAAATGTTTAAACATTCTACATCTTTCGAGGGCCACTACGATATTCAAACGGCATTTCATGACATATTCAATCACTTTCGCGAACTTTTAACAACTGGACTCGATAATATAAGAGAATACGTAACATTTCCATGTAAATCTGCCAATTTTGCACAAGCTTTTCACAACTTTGTAAGCACTTTGTTAATCACTTTGTGCTTGGGTAGTGGAACAATGTGCCAACATAAATAGCTTTTTTAGACATTTACATATAATTTTGTACTAAATTTAACTGCGGGGTTCTATATCAAATGACATAGGGGAAATATAAACGCAAATCCACCAACTTTTCAATCTCTTTTAACATTTTTAGTATGTGTTTGTTCATTTTACGGCCGGCTCATATGACAGTCTTCTAACAGGGGAGGTTTCAAATGGATTTTAGTCATTTTTCATACTTTATAACTGCATAGTTCGATATAACAACAACGTAGGTCAAATAAACAAACAAATGTAGCAACTTTGGAATCTCTTTGGAGAACTTTGCACGCTGTTTTAACAGCTTGGACCAAATAGGTGCAGACTGCAAAAACTCAAAAAAAGTGTCACCCGCTGGTTTTCTCAGGTTGTCTCCCATGCAAGTACTAACCACGACCGATTGAACATTACTTCCATTAACGGTCGATCACCTGACCACTCATCTATCAGTGTCGTTTAAAAATGATCGTAATTGGCGACCATTTAATGTATGGAAATGTTTAAAAATTATACATCTTTCGAGGGCCACTACGATATTCAAACGGCCTTTCATAACATATTCATTCACTTTCGCGAACTTTTAACAACTGGACTCGATAATATAAGGGAATAGATAACATTTCCATGTAAATCTGCCAACTTTGCACAAGCTTTTCACAACCTTGTAAGCACTTTGTTAATCACTTTGTGCTTTACTTCCATTATCGGTCGATCACCTGACCACTCATCTATCAGTGTCGTTTAAAAATTATCGTAATTGGTGGCTATTTAATGTATGGAAATGTTTAAAAATTTTACATCTTTCAAGGTCCACTACGATATTCAAACGGCCTTTCATGACATATTCATTCACTTTCGCGAACTTTTAACAACTGGACTCGATAATATAAGAGAATAGGTAACATTTCCATGTAAATCTGCCAACTTTGCACAAGCTTTTCACAACTTTTTAAGCACTTTGTTAATCACTTTGTGCTTGGGTAGTGGAACAATGTGCCAACATAAATAGCTGTTTTTGACTTTTACATAATTTTGTACTAAATTTAACTGCGGGGTTCTACAGGAAATAACTTACGGGGAATATACACTCAAATCCAGCAAATTTTTAATCGCTTTTACCATTTTTAGTATGTGTTTGTTCATTTTACGGCCGGCTCATATGACAGTCTGCTAACAAGGGAGGATTTAAAAGGATTTTAGTCATTTTTCATACTTTATAACTGCATGGTTCGATATAACAACAACTTAGGTCAAATAAACAAACAAATCTAGCAACTTTGGAATCGCTTTGGAGAACTTTGCACGCTGTTTTAACAGCTTGGACCAAATAGGTGCAGACTGCAAAAACTCAAAAAAGTGTCACCCGCTGGTTTTCTCAGGTTGTCTCCCATACACGACCGATTGAACTTTACTTCCATTATCGGTCGATCACCTGCAGCTGACCACTCATCGCTCAGCGTCGTTTAAAAATTATCGTAATTGGCGGTAATTTAATGTTTGGAAATGTTTAAAAATTCTACATCTTTCGAGGGCCACTACGATATTCAAACGGCCTTTTATGACATGTTCATTCACTTTCGCGAACTTTTAACAACTGGACTCGATAATATAAGGGAATAGGTAACATTTCCAAGTAAATCTGCCAACTTTACACAAGCTTTTAACAACTTTGTAAGCACTTTGTTAATCACTTTGTGCTTGGGTAGTGGAACAATGTGCCAACATAAATAGCTGTTTTAGACTTTTACATAATTTTGTACTAAATTTAACTGCGGGGTTCTATATGAAATGACAAGGGGGAATATACACGCAAATCCACCAACTTTTCAATCGCTTTTAACATTTTTAGTATGTGTTTGTTCATTTTACGGCCGGCTCATATGACAGTCTGCTAACAAGGGAGGTTTTAAATGGATTTTAGTCATTTTTCATACTTTATAACTGCATGGTTCGATATAACAACAACTTAGGTCAAATAAACAAACAAATCTAGCAACTTTGGAATCGCTTTGGAGAACTTTGCACGCTGTTTTAACAGCTTGGACCAAATAGGTGCAGACTGCAAAAACTCAAAAAAGTGTCACCCGCTGGTTTTCTCAGGTTGTCTCCCATGCAAGTACTAACCGCGATCGATTGAACTTTACTTCCATTATCGGTTAATCACTTGACCGACTTTTACATAATTCTGTACTAAATTTAACTGCGGGGTTCTATATGAAATGACTTAGGGGGAATATACACGCAAATCCACCAACTTTTCAATCCTTTTAACATTTTTAGTATGTGTTTGTTCATTTTACGGCCGGCTCATATGAAAGTCTGCTAACATGGGAAGTTTCAAATGGATTTTAGTCATTTTTCATACTTTATAACTGCATGGTTCGATATAACAACAACTTAGCTCTAATAAACTAACAAATCTAGCAACTTAGAAATCGCTTTGGAGAATTGTGCACGCTGTTTTAACACCTTGGACCATATAGATGCAGACTGCAAAAACTCAAAAAAGTGTCACCCGTTGGTTTTCCCAGGTTGTCTCCTATGCAAGTACTAACCACGACCGATTGAAATTTACTTCCATTATCGGTCGATCACCTGACCACTCATCTATCAGTGTCGTTTAAAAATTATCGTAATTGGCGACCATTTAATGTATGGAAATGTTTAAAAATTCTACATCTTTCGAGGGCCACTACGATATTCAAACGGGCTTTCATGACATATTCATTCACTTTCGCGAACTTTTAACAACTGAACTCGATAATATAAGGGAATAGGTAACATTTCCATGTAAATCTGCCAACTTTGCACAAGCTTTTAACAACTTTGTAAGCACTTTGTTAATCACTTTGTGCTTGGGTAGTGGAACAATGTGCCAACATAAATAGCTGTTTTAGAATTTTACATAATTTTGTACTAAATTTAACTGCGGGGTTCTATATGAAATGACATAGGGGAAATATAAACGCAAATCCACCAACTTTTCAATCTCTTTTAACATGTTTAGTATGTGTTTGTTCATTTTACGGCCGGCTCATATGACAGTCTTCTAACAGGGGAGGTTTCAAATGGATTTTAGTCATTTTTCATTCTTTATAACTGCATGGTTCGATATAACAACAACGTAGGTCAAATAAATAAACAAATGTAGCAACTTTGGAATCTCTTTGGAGAACTTTGCACGCTGTGTTAACAGCTCGGACCATATAGGTGCAGACTGCAAAAACTCAAAAATGTGTCGTCCGTTGGTTTTCTCAAGTTGACTCCTATGCAAGTACTAACTACGACCGATTGAACTTTACTTCCATTATCGGTCGATCACCTGACCACTCATCGCTCAGCGTCGTTTAAAAATTATCGTAATTGGCGGTAATTTAATGTATGGAAATGTTTAAAAATTCTACATCTTTCGAGGGCCACTACGATATTCAAACGGCCTTTTATGACATGTTCATTCACTTTCGCGAACTTTTAACAACTGGACTCGATAATATAAGGGAATAGGTAACATTTCCAAGTAAATCTGCCAACTTTGCACAAGCTTTTAACAACTTTGTAAGCACTTTGTTAATCACTTTGTGCTTGGGTAGTGGAACAATGTGCCAACATAAATAGCTGTTTTAGACTTTTACATAATTTTGTACTAAATTTAACTGCGGGGTTCTATATGAAATGACAAGGGGGAATATACACGCAAATCCACCAACTTTTCAATCGCTTTTAACATTTTTAGTATGTGTTTGTTCATTTTACGGCCGGCTCATATGACAGTCTGCTAACAAGGGAGGTTTTAAATGGATTTTAGTCATTTTTCATACTTTATAACTGCATGGTTCGATATAACAACAACTTAGGTCAAATAAACAAACAAATCTAGCAACTTTGGAATCGCTTTGGAGAACTTTGCACGCTGTTCTAACAGCTTGGACCAAATAGGTGCAGACTGCAAAAACTCAAAAAAGTGTCACCCGCTGGTTTTCTCAGGTTGTCTCCCATGCAAGTACTAACCGCGATCGATTGAACTTTACTTCCATTATCGGTTAATCACTTGACCGACTTTTACATAATTCTGTACTAAATTTAACTGCGGGGTTCTATATGAAATGACTTAGGGGGAATATACACGCAAATCCACCAACTTTTCAATCCTTTTAACATTTTTAGTATGTGTTTGTTCATTTTACGGCCGGCTCATATGAAAGTCTGCTAACATGGGAAGTTTCAAATGGATTTTAGTCATTTTTCATACTTTATAACTGCATGGTTCGATATAACAACAACTTAGCTCTAATAAACTAACAAATCTAGCAACTTAGAAATCGCTTTGGAGAATTGTGCACGCTGTTTTAACACCTTGGACCATATAGATGCAGACTGCAAAAACTCAAAAAAGTGTCACCCGTTGGTTTTCCCAGGTTGTCTCCTATGCAAGTACTAACCACGACCGATTGAAATTTACTTCCATTATCGGTCGATCACCTGACCACTCATCTATCAGTGTCGTTTAAAAATTATCGTAATTGGCGACCATTTAATGTATGGAAATGTTTAAAAATTCTACATCTTTCGAGGGCCACTACGATATTCAAACGGGCTTTCATGACATATTCATTCACTTTCGCGAACTTTTAACAACTGAACTCGATAATATAAGGGAATAGGTAACATTTCCATGTAAATCTGCCAACTTTGCACAAGCTTTTAACAACTTTGTAAGCACTTTGTTAATCACTTTGTGCTTGGGTAGTGGAACAATGTGCCAACATAAATAGCTGTTTTAGAATTTTACATAATTTTGTACTAAATTTAACTGCGGGGTTCTATATGAAATGACATAGGGGAAATATAAACGCAAATCCACCAACTTTTCAATCTCTTTTAACATGTTTAGTATGTGTTTGTTCATTTTACGGCCGGCTCATATGACAGTCTTCTAACAGGGGAGGTTTCAAATGGATTTTAGTCATTTTTCATTCTTTATAACTGCATGGTTCGATATAACAACAACGTAGGTCAAATAAATAAACAAATGTAGCAACTTTGGAATCTCTTTGGAGAACTTTGCACGCTGTGTTAACAGCTCGGACCATATAGGTGCAGACTGCAAAAACTCAAAAATGTGTCGTCCGTTGGTTTTCTCAAGTTGACTCCTATGCAAGTACTAACTACGACCGATTGAACTTTACTTCCATTATCGGTCGATCACCTGACCACTCATCGCTCAGCGTCGTTTAAAAATTATCGTAATTGGCGGTAATTTAATGTATGGAAATGTTTAAAAATTCTACATCTTTCGAGGGCCACTACGATATTCAAACGGCCTTTTATGACATATTCATTCACTTTCGCGAACTTTTAACAACTGGACTCGATAATATAAGGGAATAGGTAACATTTCCAAGTAAATCTGCCAACTTTGCACAAGCTTTTAACAACTTTGTAAGCACTTTGTTAATCATTTTGTGCTTGGGTAGTGGAACAATGTGCCAACATAAATAGCTTTTTTAGACTTTTACATAATTTTGTACTAAATTTAACTGCGGGGTTCTATATGAAATGACATAGGGGAAATATAAACGCAAATCCACCAACTTTTCAATCTCCTTTAACATTTTTAGTATGTGTTTGTTCATTTTACGGCCGGCTCATATGACAGTCTTCTAACAGGAGAGGTTTTAAATGGATTTTAGTCATTTTTCATACTTTATAACTGCATGGTTCGATATAACAACAACGTAGGTCAAATAAATAAACAAATGTAGCAACTTTGGAATCTCTTTGGAGAACTTTGCACGCTGTTTTAACAGCTTGGACCAAAGCGGTGCAGACTGCAAAAACTTAAAAAAGTGTCACCCGCTGGTTTTCTCAGGTTGTCTCCCATGCAATTACTAACCACGACCGATTGAACTTTACTTCCATTATCGGTCGATCACCAGCAGCTGACCACTCATCGCTCAACGGCGTTTAAAAATTATCGTAATTGGCGGTAATTTAATGTATGGAAATGTTTAAAAATTCTACATCTTTCGAGGGCCGCTACGATATTCAATCGGCCTTTTATGACATATTCATTCACGTTCGCAATCTTTTAACAACTGGACTCGATAATATAAGGGAATAGGTAACATTTCCATGTAAATCTGCCAACTTTGCACAAGCTTTTAACAACTTTGTAAGCACTTTGTTAATCACTTTGTGCTTGGGTAGTGGAACAATGTCCCAACATAAATAGCTTTTTTAGACTTTTACATAATTTTGTACTAAATTTAACTGCGAGGTTCTATATGAAATGACATAGGGGAAATATAAACGCAAATCCACCAACTTTTCAATCTCTTTTAACATTTTTAGTATGTGTTTGTTCATTTTACGGCCGGCTCATATGACAGTCTTCTAACAGGGGAGGTTTCAAATGGATTTTAGTCATTTTTCATACTTTATAACTGCATGGTTCGATATAACAACAACGTAGGTCAAATAAACAAACAAATGTAGCAACTTTGGAATCTCTTTGGAGAACTTTGCACGCTGTGTTAACAGCTTGGACCATATAGGTGCAGACTGCAAAAACTCAAAAATGTGTCGTCCGTTGGTTTTCTCAAGTTGACTCCTATGCAAGTACTAACTACGACCGATTGAACTTTACTTCCATTATCGGTCGATCACCTGACCACTCATCGCTCAGCGTCGTTTAAAAGTTATCGTAATTGGCGGTAATTTAATGTATGGAAATGTTTAAAAATTCTACATCTTTCGAGGGCCACTACGATATTCAAACGGCCTTTTATGACATATTCATTCACTTTCGCGAACTTTTAACAACTGGACTCGATAATATAAGGGAATAGGTAACATTTCCATGTAAATCTGCCAACTTTGCACAAGCTGTTAACAACTTTGTAAGCACTTTGTTAATCACTTTGTGCTTGGGTAGTGGAACAATGTGCCAACATAAATAGCTGTTTTAGAATTTTACATAATTTTGTACTAAATTTAACTGCGGGGTTCTATATGAAATGACATAGGGGAAATATAAACGCAAATCCACCAACTTTTCAATCTCTTTTAACATTTTCAGTATGTGTTTGTTCATTTTACGGCCGGCTCATATGACAGTCTTCTAACAGGGGAGGTTTCAAATGGATTTTAGTCATTTTTCATACTTTATAACTGCATGGTTCGATATAACAACAACGTAGGTCAAATAAATAAACAAATGTAGCAACTTTGAAATCACTTTGGAGAACTTTGCACGCTGTGTTAACAGCTTGGACCATATAGGTGCAGACTGCAAAAACTCAAAAATGTGTCGTCCGTTGGTTTTCTCAAGTTGACTCCTATGCAAGTACTAACTACGACCGATTGAACTTTACTTCCATTATCGGTCGATCACCTGACCACTCATCGCTCAGCGTCGTTTAAAAATTATCGTAATTGGCGGCCATTTAATGTATGGAAATGTTTAAAAATTCTACATTTTTCGAGGTCCACTACGATATTCAAACGGCCTTTCATGACATATTCATTCACTTTCGCGAACTTTTAACAACTGGACTCGATAATATAAGAGAATAGGTAACATTTCCATGTAAATCTGCCAAATTTGCACAAGCTTTTCACAACTTTGTAAGCACTTTGGTAATCACTTTGTGCTTGGGTAGTGGAACAATGTGCCAACATAAATAGCTTTTTTAGACTTTTACATAATTTTGTACTAAATTTAACTGCGGGGTTCTATATGAAATGACATAGGGGAAATATAAACGCAAATCCACCAACTTTTCATTGCTGTTAACATTTTTAGTATGTGTTTGTTCATTTTACGGCCGGCTCATATGCTAGTCTGCTAACATGGGAGGTTTCATATGGATTTTAGTCATTTTTCATACTTTATAACTGCATGGTTCGATAAAACAACAACTTAGGTCAAATAAACAAACAAATCTAGCAACTTTGGAATCGCTTTGGAGAACTTTGCACGCTGTTTTAACAGCTTGGACCATATAGGTGCAGACTGCAAAAACTAAAAAAAGTTTCACCTGCTGGTTTTCTCAGGTTGTCTCCCATGCAAGTACTAACCACGACCGATTGAACTTTACTTCCATAATCGGCGATCACCTGACCACTCATCTATCAGTGTCGTTTAATAATCATCGTAATTGCCGGCCATTTAATGTATGGAAATGTTTAAAAATTCTACATCTTTAGAGGGCCACTACGATATTCAAATGGCATTTTATGACATATTCATTCACTTTCGCGAACTTTTAACAACTGGACTCGATAATATAAGAGAATAGGTAACATTTCCATGTAAATCTGCCAACTTTGCACAAGATTTTCACAACTTTGTAAGCAGATTGTTAATCACTTTGTGCTTGGGTAGTGGAACAATGTGCCAACATAAATAGCTTTTTTAGACTTTTATATAATTGTGTACTAAATTTAACTGCGGGGTTCTATTTGAAATGACATAGGGGAAATATAAACGCAAATCCACCAACTTTTCAATCTCTTTTAACATTTTTAGTATGTGTTTGTTCATTTTACGGCCGGCTCATATGACAGTCTTCTAACAGGGGAGGTTTCAAATGGATTTTAGTCATTTTTCATACTTTATAACTGCATGGTTCGATATAACAACAACGTAGGTCAAATAAACAAACAAATGTAGCAACTTTGGAATCTCTTTGGAGAACTTTGCACGCTGTTTTAACAGCTTGGACCAAAGCGGTGCAGACTGCAAAATCTTAAAAAAGTGTCACCCGCTGGTTTTCTCAGGTTGTCTCCCATGCAAGTACTAACCACTACCGATTGAACTTTACTTCCATTATCGGTCGATCACCTGCAGCTGACCACTCATCGCTCAGCGTCGTTTAAAAATTATCGTAATTGGCGGTAATTTAATGTAGGGAAATGTTTAAAAATTCTACATCTTTCGAAGGCCACTACGATATTCAAACGGCTTTTTATGACATATTCATTCACTTTCGCAATATTTTAACAACTGGACTCGATAATATAAGGGAATAGGTAACATTTCCATGTAAATCTGCCAACTTTGCACAAGCTTTTAACAACTTTGCAAGCACTTTGTTAATCACTTTGTGCTTGGGTAGTGGAACAATGTGCCAACAAAAATAGCTGTTTTGGACTTTTACATAATTTTGTACTAAATTTAACTGCGGGGTTCTATATGAAATGACAAGGGGGAATATACACGCAAATCCACCAACTTTGCAATCGCTTTTAACATTTTTAGTATGTGTTTGTTCATTTTACGGCCGGCTCATATGACAGTCTGCTAACAAGGGAGGTTTTAAATGGATTTTTGTTAATTTTTCATACTTTATAACTGCATGGTTCGATATAACAACAACTTAGGTCAAATAAACAAACAAACCTAGCAACTTTGGAATCTCTTTGGAGAACTTTGCACGCTGTTTTAACAGCTTGGACCATATAGGTGCAGACTGCAAAAACTCAAAAATGGGTCGTCCGTTGGTTTTCTCAAGTTGACTCCTATGCAAGTACTAACTACGACCGATTGAACTTTACTTCCATTATCGGTCGATCACCTGACCACTCATCGCTCAGCGTCGTTTAAAAATTATCGTAATTGGCGGTAATTTAATGTATGGAAATGTTTAAAAATTCTACATCTTTCGAGGGCCACTACGATATTCAAACGGCCTTTTATGACATATTCATTCACTTTCGCGAACTTTTAACAACTGGACTCGATAATATAAGGGAATAGGTAACATTTCCAAGTAAATCTGCCAACTTTGCACAAGCTTTTAACAACTTTGTAAGCACTTTGTTAATCATTTTGTGCTTGGGTAGTGGAACAATGTGCCAACATAAATAGCTTTTTTAGACTTTTACATAATTTTGTACTAAATTTAACTGCGGGGTTCTATATGAAATGACATAGGGGAAATATAAACGCAAATCCACCAACTTTTCAATCTCCTTTAACATTTTTAGTATGTGTTTGTTCATTTTACGGCCGGCTCATATGACAGTCTTCTAACAGGAGAGGTTTTAAATGGATTTTAGTCATTTTTCATACTTTATAACTGCATGGTTCGATATAACAACAACGTAGGTCAAATAAATAAACAAATGTAGCAACTTTGGAATCTCTTTGGAGAACTTTGCACGCTGTTTTAACAGCTTGGACCAAAGCGGTGCAGACTGCAAAAACTTAAAAAAGTGTCACCCGCTGGTTTTCTCAGGTTGTCTCCCATGCAATTACTAACCACGACCGATTGAACTTTACTTCCATTATCGGTCGATCACCAGCAGCTGACCACTCATCGCTCAACGGCGTTTAAAAATTATCGTAATTGGCGGTAATTTAATGTATGGAAATGTTTAAAAATTCTACATCTTTCGAGGGCCGCTACGATATTCAATCGGCCTTTTATGACATATTCATTCACGTTCGCAATCTTTTAACAACTGGACTCGATAATATAAGGGAATAGGTAACATTTCCATGTAAATCTGCCAACTTTGCACAAGCTTTTAACAACTTTGTAAGCACTTTGTTAATCACTTTGTGCTTGGGTAGTGGAACAATGTCCCAACATAAATAGCTTTTTTAGACTTTTACATAATTTTGTACTAAATTTAACTGCGAGGTTCTATATGAAATGACATAGGGGAAATATAAACGCAAATCCACCAACTTTTCAATCTCTTTTAACATTTTTAGTATGTGTTTGTTCATTTTACGGCCGGCTCATATGACAGTCTTCTAACAGGGGAGGTTTCAAATGGATTTTAGTCATTTTTCATACTTTATAACTGCATGGTTCGATATAACAACAACGTAGGTCAAATAAACAAACAAATGTAGCAACTTTGGAATCTCTTTGGAGAACTTTGCACGCTGTGTTAACAGCTTGGACCATATAGGTGCAGACTGCAAAAACTCAAAAATGTGTCGTCCGTTGGTTTTCTCAAGTTGACTCCTATGCAAGTACTAACTACGACCGATTGAACTTTACTTCCATTATCGGTCGATCACCTGACCACTCATCGCTCAGCGTCGTTTAAAAGTTATCGTAATTGGCGGTAATTTAATGTATGGAAATGTTTAAAAATTCTACATCTTTCGAGGGCCACTACGATATTCAAACGGCCTTTTATGACATATTCATTCACTTTCGCGAACTTTTAACAACTGGACTCGATAATATAAGGGAATAGGTAACATTTCCATGTAAATCTGCCAACTTTGCACAAGCTGTTAACAACTTTGTAAGCACTTTGTTAATCACTTTGTGCTTGGGTAGTGGAACAATGTGCCAACATAAATAGCTGTTTTAGAATTTTACATAATTTTGTACTAAATTTAACTGCGGGGTTCTATATGAAATGACATAGGGGAAATATAAACGCAAATCCACCAACTTTTCAATCTCTTTTAACATTTTCAGTATGTGTTTGTTCATTTTACGGCCGGCTCATATGACAGTCTTCTAACAGGGGAGGTTTCAAATGGATTTTAGTCATTTTTCATACTTTATAACTGCATGGTTCGATATAACAACAACGTAGGTCAAATAAATAAACAAATGTAGCAACTTTGAAATCACTTTGGAGAACTTTGCACGCTGTGTTAACAGCTTGGACCATATAGGTGCAGACTGCAAAAACTCAAAAATGTGTCGTCCGTTGGTTTTCTCAAGTTGACTCCTATGCAAGTACTAACTACGACCGATTGAACTTTACTTCCATTATCGGTCGATCACCTGACCACTCATCGCTCAGCGTCGTTTAAAAATTATCGTAATTGGCGGCCATTTAATGTATGGAAATGTTTAAAAATTCTACATTTTTCGAGGTCCACTACGATATTCAAACGGCCTTTCATGACATATTCATTCACTTTCGCGAACTTTTAACAACTGGACTCGATAATATAAGAGAATAGGTAACATTTCCATGTAAATCTGCCAAATTTGCACAAGCTTTTCACAACTTTGTAAGCACTTTGGTAATCACTTTGTGCTTGGGTAGTGGAACAATGTGCCAACATAAATAGCTTTTTTAGACTTTTACATAATTTTGTACTAAATTTAACTGCGGGGTTCTATATGAAATGACATAGGGGAAATATAAACGCAAATCCACCAACTTTTCATTGCTGTTAACATTTTTAGTATGTGTTTGTTCATTTTACGGCCGGCTCATATGCTAGTCTGCTAACATGGGAGGTTTCATATGGATTTTAGTCATTTTTCATACTTTATAACTGCATGGTTCGATAAAACAACAACTTAGGTCAAATAAACAAACAAATCTAGCAACTTTGGAATCGCTTTGGAGAACTTTGCACGCTGTTTTAACAGCTTGGACCATATAGGTGCAGACTGCAAAAACTAAAAAAAGTTTCACCTGCTGGTTTTCTCAGGTTGTCTCCCATGCAAGTACTAACCACGACCGATTGAACTTTACTTCCATAATCGGCGATCACCTGACCACTCATCTATCAGTGTCGTTTAATAATCATCGTAATTGCCGGCCATTTAATGTATGGAAATGTTTAAAAATTCTACATCTTTAGAGGGCCACTACGATATTCAAATGGCATTTTATGACATATTCATTCACTTTCGCGAACTTTTAACAACTGGACTCGATAATATAAGAGAATAGGTAACATTTCCATGTAAATCTGCCAACTTTGCACAAGATTTTCACAACTTTGTAAGCAGATTGTTAATCACTTTGTGCTTGGGTAGTGGAACAATGTGCCAACATAAATAGCTTTTTTAGACTTTTATATAATTGTGTACTAAATTTAACTGCGGGGTTCTATTTGAAATGACATAGGGGAAATATAAACGCAAATCCACCAACTTTTCAATCTCTTTTAACATTTTTAGTATGTGTTTGTTCATTTTACGGCCGGCTCATATGACAGTCTTCTAACAGGGGAGGTTTCAAATGGATTTTAGTCATTTTTCATACTTTATAACTGCATGGTTCGATATAACAACAACGTAGGTCAAATAAACAAACAAATGTAGCAACTTTGGAATCTCTTTGGAGAACTTTGCACGCTGTTTTAACAGCTTGGACCAAAGCGGTGCAGACTGCAAAATCTTAAAAAAGTGTCACCCGCTGGTTTTCTCAGGTTGTCTCCCATGCAAGTACTAACCACTACCGATTGAACTTTACTTCCATTATCGGTCGATCACCTGCAGCTGACCACTCATCGCTCAGCGTCGTTTAAAAATTATCGTAATTGGCGGTAATTTAATGTAGGGAAATGTTTAAAAATTCTACATCTTTCGAAGGCCACTACGATATTCAAACGGCTTTTTATGACATATTCATTCACTTTCGCAATATTTTAACAACTGGACTCGATAATATAAGGGAATAGGTAACATTTCCATGTAAATCTGCCAACTTTGCACAAGCTTTTAACAACTTTGCAAGCACTTTGTTAATCACTTTGTGCTTGGGTAGTGGAACAATGTGCCAACAAAAATAGCTGTTTTGGACTTTTACATAATTTTGTACTAAATTTAACTGCGGGGTTCTATATGAAATGACAAGGGGGAATATACACGCAAATCCACCAACTTTGCAATCGCTTTTAACATTTTTAGTATGTGTTTGTTCATTTTACGGCCGGCTCATATGACAGTCTGCTAACAAGGGAGGTTTTAAATGGATTTTTGTTAATTTTTCATACTTTATAACTGCATGGTTCGATATAACAACAACTTAGGTCAAATAAACAAACAAACCTAGCAACTTTGGAATCTCTTTGGAGAACTTTGCACGCTGTTTTAACAGCTTGGACCATATAGGTGCAGACTGCAAAAACTCAAAAATGGGTCGTCCGTTGGTTTTCTCAAGTTGTCTCCTATTCAAGTACTAACCACGACCGATTGAACTTTACTTCCATTATCGGTCGATCACCTGACCACTCATCTATCAGTGTCATTTAAAAATTGTCGTAATTGACGACCATTTAATGTATGGAAATGTTTAAAAATTCTACATCTTTCGAGGGCCACTACGATAGTCAAACAGCCTTTCATGACATATTCATTCACTTTCGCGAACTTTTAACAACTGGACTCGATAATATAAGAGAATAGGTAACATTTCCATGTAAATCTGCCAACTTTGCACAAGCTTTTCACAACTTTGTAAGCAGTTTGTTAATCACTTTGCGCTTGGGTAGTGAAACAATGTGCCAACATAAATAGCTTTTTTAGACTTTTACATATAATTTTGTACTAAATTTAACTGCGGGGTTCTATATTAAATGACATAGGGGGAATATACACGCAAATCCACCAACTTTTCAATCGCTTTTAACATTTTTAGTATGTGTTTGTTCATTTTATGGCCGGCTCATATGATAGTCTGCTAACATGGGAGGATTCAAATGGATTTTACTCATTTTTCATACTTTATAACTGCATGGTTCGATATAACAACAACTTAGGTCAAATAAACAAACAAATCTAGCAACTTTGGAATCGCTTTGGAGAATTTTGCACGCTGTTTTAACAGCTTGGACCAAAGCGGTGCCGACTGCAAAAACTTAAAAAAGTGTCACCCGCTGGTTTTCTCAGGTTGTCTCCCATGCAAGTACTAACCACGACCGATTGAACTTCACTTCCATTATCGGTCGATCACCTGACCACTCATCTATCAGTGTCGTTTAAAAATTATCATAATTGGCTGTAATTTAATGTATGGAAATGTTTAAAAATTCTACATCTTTCGAGGGCCACTACGATATTCAAACGGCCTTTCATGACATATTCATTCACTTTCGCGAACTTTTAACAACTGGACTCGATAATATAAGAGAATAGGTAACATTTCCATGTAAATATGCCAATTTTGCACAAGCTTTTCACAACTTTGTAAGCACTTTGTTAATCACTTTGTGCTTGGGTAGTGGAACAATATGCCAACATAAATAGCTGTTTTAGACTTTTACATAATTTTGTACTAAATTTAACTGCGGGGTTCTATATGAAATGACATAGAGGGAATATTCACGCAAATCCACCAACTTTTCAATCTCTTTTATCATTTTTAGTATGTGTTTGTTCATTTTACGGCCGGCTCATATGACAGTCTTCTAACAGGGGAGGTTTCAAATGGATTTTAGTCATTTTTCATACTTTATAACTGCACGGTTCGATATAACAACAACTTAGGTCAAATAAACAAACAAATGTAGCAACATTGGAATCTCTTTGGAGAACTTTGCACGCTGTTTTAACAGCTTGGACCAAAGAGGTGCAGACTGCAAAAACATAAAAAAGTATCAACCGCTGGTTTTCTCAGGTTGTCTCCCATGCAAGTACTAACCACGACCGATTGAACTTTACTTCCATTATCGGCCGATCACCTGACCACTCATCGCTCAGCGTCGTTTAAAAATTATCGTAATTGGCGGTCATTTAATGTATGGAAATGTTTAAAAATTCTACATCTTTCGAGGGCCACTACGATATTCAAACGGCCTTTTATGACATATTCATTCACTTTCGCAAACTTTTAACAACTGGACTCGATAATATAAGGGAATAGGTAACATTTCCATGTAAATCTGCCAATTTTGCACAAGCTTTTCACAACTTTGTAAGCACTTTGTTAATCACTTTGTGCTTGGGTAGTGGAACAATATGCCAACATAAATAGCTGTTTTAGACTTTTACATAATTTTGTACTAAATTTAACTGCGGGGTTCTATATGAAATGACATAGAGGGAGTATACACGCAAATCCACCAACTTTTCAATGCTGTTAACATTTTTAGTATGTGTTTGTTCATTTTACGGCCGGCTCATATGCTAGTCTGCTAACATGGGAGGTTTCATATGGATTTTAGTCATTTTTCATACTTTATAACTGCATGGTTCGATAAAACAACAACTTAGGTCAAATAAACAAACAAATCTAGCAACTTTGGAATCGCTTTGGAGAACTTTGCACGCTGTTTTAACAGCTTGGACCATATAGGTGCAGACTGCAAAAACTCAAAAAAGTTTCACCTGCTGGTTTTCGCAGGTTGTCTCCCATGCAAGTACTAACCACGACCGATTGAACTTTACTTCCATAGTCGGCGATCACCTGACCACTCATCTATCAGTGTCGTTTAAAAATCATCGTAATTGGCGGCCATTTAATGTATGGAAATGTTTAAACATTCTACATCTTTCGAGGGCCACTACGATATTCAAACGGCCTTTTATGATATATTCATTCACTTTCGCGAACTTTTAACAACTGGACTCGATAATATAAGAGAATAGGTAACATTTTCATGTAAATCTGCCAACATTGCACAAGCTTTTCACAACTTTGTAAGCACTTTGTTAATCACTTTGCTCTTGGGCAGTGGAACAATGTGCCAACATAAATAGCTGTTTTAGACTTTTACATAACTTTGTACTAAATTTAACTGCGGGGTTCTATATGAAATGACATAGGGGAATATACACGCAAATCCACCAAATTTTCAATCGCTTTTAACATTTTTAGTATGTGTTTGTTCATTTTACGGCCGGCTCATATGATAGTCTACTAACAAGGGAGGTTTCAAATGGATTTTAGTTATTTTTCATACTTTATAACTGCATGCTTCGATATAACAACAACTTAGGTCAAATAAACAAACAAATGTAGCAACTTTGGAATCTCTTTGGAGAACTTTGCACGCTGTTTTAACAGCTTGGAACATATAGGTGCAGACTGCAAAAACTCAAAAAAGTGTCACCCGCTGGTATTCTCAGGTTGTCTCCCATGCAAGTACTAACCACGACCGATTGAACTTTACTTCCATTATCGGTCGATCACATGACCACTCATCTAACAGTGTCGTTTAAAAAATTTTGTAATTGGCGGCCATTTAATGTATGGAAATGTTTAAAAATTCTACATATTTCGAGGGCCACTACGATATTCAAACGGCCTTTTATGACATATTCATTCACATTCGCAATCTTTTAACAACTGGACTCGATAATATAAGCAAATAGGTAACATTTCCATATAAATCTGCCAACTTTGCACAAGCTTTTAACAACTTTGTAAGCACTTTATTAATCACTTTGTGCTTGGGAAGTGGAACAATGTGCCAACATAAATAGCTGTTTTAGAATTTTACATAATTTTGTACTAAATTTAACTGCGGGGTTCTATATGAAATGACTTAGGGGGAATATACACGCAAATCCACCAACTTTTCAATCGCTTTTAACATTTTTAGTATGTGTTTGTTCATTTTACGGCCGGCTCATATGACAGTCTGCTAACAAGGGAGGTTTTAAATGGATTTTAGTCATTTTTCATACTTTATAACTGTATGGTTCGATATAACAACAACTTAGGTCAAATAAACAAACAAATCTAGCAACTTTGGAATCTCTTTGGAGAACTTTGCACGCTGTTTTAACAGCTTGGACCATATAGGTGCAGACTGCAAAAACTCAAAAAAGTGTCGTCCGTTGGTTTTCTCAAGTTGACTCCTATGCAAGTACTAACTACGACCGATTGAACTTTACTTCCATTATCGGCCGATCACCTGACCACTCATCGCTCAGCGTCGTTTAAAAATTATCGTAATTGGCGGTCATTTAATGTATGGAAATGTTTAAAAATTCTACATCTTTCGAGGGCCACTACGATATTCAAACGGCCTTTTATGACATATTCATTCACTTTCGCAAACTTTTAACAACTGGACTCGATAATATAAGGGAATAGGTAACATTTCCATGTAAATCTGCCAATTTTGCACAAGCTTTTCACAACTTTGTAAGCACTTTGTTAATCACTTTGTGCTTGGGTAGTGGAACAATATGCCAACATAAATAGCTGTTTTAGACTTTTACATAATTTTGTACTAAATTTAACTGCGGGGTTCTATATGAAATGACATAGAGGGAGTATACACGCAAATCCACCAACTTTTCAATGCTGTTAACATTTTTAGTATGTGTTTGTTCATTTTACGGCCGGCTCATATGCTAGTCTGCTAACATGGGAGGTTTCATATGGATTTTAGTCATTTTTCATACTTTATAACTGCATGGTTCGATAAAACAACAACTTAGGTCAAATAAACAAACAAATCTAGCAACTTTGGAATCGCTTTGGAGAACTTTGCACGCTGTTTTAACAGCTTGGACCATATAGGTGCAGACTGCAAAAACTCAAAAAAGTTTCACCTGCTGGTTTTCGCAGGTTGTCTCCCATGCAAGTACTAACCACGACCGATTGAACTTTACTTCCATAGTCGGCGATCACCTGACCACTCATCTATCAGTGTCGTTTAAAAATCATCGTAATTGGCGGCCATTTAATGTATGGAAATGTTTAAACATTCTACATCTTTCGAGGGCCACTACGATATTCAAACGGCCTTTTATGATATATTCATTCACTTTCGCGAACTTTTAACAACTGGACTCGATAATATAAGAGAATAGGTAACATTTTCATGTAAATCTGCCAACATTGCACAAGCTTTTCACAACTTTGTAAGCACTTTGTTAATCACTTTGCTCTTGGTCAGTGGAACAATGTGCCAACATAAATAGCTGTTTTAGACTTTTACATAATTTTGTACTAAATTTAACTGCGGGGTTCTATATGAAATGACATAGGGGAATATACACGCAAATCCACCAACTTTTCAATCGCTTTTAACATTTTTAGTATGTGTTTGTTCATTTTACGGCCGGCTCATATGATAGTCTACTAACAAGGGAGGTTTCAAATGGATTTTAGTTATTTTTCATACTTTATAACTGCATGCTTCGATATAACAACAACTTAGGTCAAATAAACAAACAAATGTAGCAACTTTGGAATCTCTTTGGAGAACTTTGCACGCTGTTTTAACAGCTTGGAACATATAGGTGCAGACTGCAAAAACTCAAAAAAGTGTCACCCGCTGGTACTCTCAGGTTGTCTCCCATGCAAGTACTAACCACGACCGATTGAACTTTACTTCCATTATCGGTCGATCACATGACCACTCATCTAACAGTGTCGTTTAAAAAATTTTGTAATTGGCGGCCATTTAATGTATGGAAATGTTTAAAAATTCTACATATTTCGAGGGCCACTACGATATTCAAACGGCCTTTTATGACATATTCATTCACATTCGCAATCTTTTAACAACTGGACTCGATAATATAAGCAAATAGGTAACATTTCCATATAAATCTGCCAACTTTGCACAAGCTTTTAACAACTTTGTAAGCACTTTATTTATCACTTTGTGCTTGGGAAGTGGAACAATGTGCCAACATAAATAGCTGTTTTAGAATTTTACATAATTTTGTACTAAATTTAACTGCGGGGTTCTATATGAAATGACTTAAGGGGAATATACACGCAAATCCACCAACTTTTCAATCGCTTTTAACATTTTTAGTATGTGTTTGTTCATTTTACGGCCGGCTCATATGACAGTCTGCTAACAAGGGAGGTTTTAAATGGATTTTAGTCATTTTTCATACTTTATAACTGTATGGTTCGATATAACAACAACTTAGGTCAAATAAACAAACAAATCTAGCAACTTTGGAATCTCTTTGGAGAACTTTGCACGCTGTTTTAACAGCTTGGACCATATAGGTGCAGACTGCAAAAACTCAAAAAAGTGTCGTCCGTTGGTTTTCTCAAGTTGTCTCCTATGCAAGTACTAACCACGACCGATTGAACTTTACTTCCATTATCGGTCGATCACATGACCACTCATCTAACAGTGTCGTTTAAAAATTATCGTAATTGGCGGCCATTTAATGTATGGAAATGTTTAAAAATTCTACATCTTTCGAGGGCCACTACGATATTCAAACGGCCTTTCATGACATATTCATTCACTTTCGCGAACTTTTAACAACTGGACTCCATAATATAAGAGAATAGGTAACATTTCCATGTAAATCTGCCAACTTTGCACAAGCTTTTCACAACTTTGTAAGCACTTTGTTAATCATTTTGTGCTTGGGTAGTGGAACAATGTGCCAACATAAATAGCTGTTTTAGTCTTTTACATAATTTTGTACTAAATTTAACAGCGGGGTTCTATATGAAATGACATAGGGGGAATATACACGCAAATCCACCAACTTTTCAATCGCTTTTAACATTTTTAGTATGTGTTTGTTCATTTTACGGCCGGCTCATATGATAGTCTGCTAACAAGGGAGGTTTCAAATGGATTTTAGTCATTTTTCATACTTTATAACTGCATGGTTCGATATAACATCAACTTAGGTCAAATAAACAAACAAATGTAGCAACTTTGGAATCTCTTTGGAGAACTTTGCACGCTGTTTTAACAGCTTGGACCATATAGGTGCAGACTGCAAAAACTCAAAAAAGTGTCGTCCGTTGGTTTTCTCAAGTTGACTCCTATGCAAGTACTAACTACGACCGATTGAACTTTACTTCCATTATCGGTCGATCACCTGACCACTCATCTATCAGTGTCGTTTAAAAATTATCGGAATTGGCGGCCATTTAATGTATGGAAATGTTTAAAAATTCTACATCTTTCGAGGGCCACTACGATATTCAAACGGCCTTTCATGACATATTCATTCACTTTCGCGAACTTTTAACAACTGGACTCGATAATATAAAAGAATAGGTAACATTTCCATGTAAATATGCCAATTTTGCACAAGCTTTTCACAACTTTGTAAGCACTTTGTTAATCACTTTGCTCTTGGGCAGTGGAACAATGTGCCAACATAAATAGCTGTTTTAGACTTTTACATAATTTTGTACTAAATTTAACTGCGGGGTTCTATATGAAATGACAAGGGGGAATATACACGCAAATCCACCAACTTTGCAATCGCTTTTAACATTTTTAGTATGTGTTTGTTCATTTTACGGCCGGCTCATATGACAGTCTGCTAACAAGGGAGGTTTTAAATGGATTTTTGTTAATTTTTCATACTTTATAACTGCATGGTTCGATATAACAACAACTTAGGTCAAATAAACAAACAAACCTAGCAACTTTGGAATCTCTTTGGAGAACTTTGCACGCTGTTTTAACAGCTTGGACCATATAGGTGCAGACTGCAAAAACTCAAAAATGGGTCGTCCGTTGGTTTTCTCAAGTTGTCTCCTATTCAAGTACTAACCACGACCGATTGAACTTTACTTCCATTATCGGTCGATCACCTGACCACTCATCTATCAGTGTCATTTAAAAATTGTCGTAATTGACGACCATTTAATGTATGGAAATGTTTAAAAATTCTACATCTTTCGAGGGCCACTACGATAGTCAAACAGCCTTTCATGACATATTCATTCACTTTCGCGAACTTTTAACAACTGGACTCGATAATATAAGAGAATAGGTAACATTTCCATGTAAATCTGCCAACTTTGCACAAGCTTTTCACAACTTTGTAAGCAGTTTGTTAATCACTTTGCGCTTGGGTAGTGAAACAATGTGCCAACATAAATAGCTTTTTTAGACTTTTACATATAATTTTGTACTAAATTTAACTGCGGGGTTCTATATTAAATGACATAGGGGGAATATACACGCAAATCCACCAACTTTTCAATCGCTTTTAACATTTTTAGTATGTGTTTGTTCATTTTATGGCCGGCTCATATGATAGTCTGCTAACATGGGAGGATTCAAATGGATTTTACTCATTTTTCATACTTTATAACTGCATGGTTCGATATAACAACAACTTAGGTCAAATAAACAAACAAATCTAGCAACTTTGGAATCGCTTTGGAGAATTTTGCACGCTGTTTTAACAGCTTGGACCAAAGCGGTGCAGACTGCAAAAACTTAAAAAAGTGTCACCCGCTGGTTTTCTCAGGTTGTCTCCCATGCAAGTACTAACCACGACCGATTGAACTTCACTTCCATTATCGGTCGATCACCTGACCACTCATCTATCAGTGTCGTTTAAAAATTATCATAATTGGCTGTAATTTAATGTATGGAAATGTTTAAAAATTCTACATCTTTCGAGGGCCACTACGATATTCAAACGGCCTTTCATGACATATTCATTCACTTTCGCGAACTTTTAACAACTGGACTCGATAATATAAGAGAATAGGTAACATTTCCATGTAAATATGCCAATTTTGCACAAGCTTTTCACAACTTTGTAAGCACTTTGTTAATCACTTTGTGCTTGGGTAGTGGAACAATATGCCAACATAAATAGCTGTTTTAGACTTTTACATAATTTTGTACTAAATTTAACTGCGGGGTTCTATATGAAATGACATAGAGGGAATATTCACGCAAATCCACCAACTTTTCAATCTCTTTTATCATTTTTAGTATGTGTTTGTTCATTTTACGGCCGGCTCATATGACAGTCTTCTAACAGGGGAGGTTTCAAATGGATTTTAGTCATTTTTCATACTTTATAACTGCACGGTTCGATATAACAACAACTTAGGTCAAATAAACAAACAAATGTAGCAACATTGGAATCTCTTTGGAGAACTTTGCACGCTGTTTTAACAGCTTGGACCAAAGAGGTGCAGACTGCAAAAACATAAAAAAGTATCAACCGCTGGTTTTCTCAGGTTGTCTCCCATGCAAGTACTAACCACGACCGATTGAACTTTACTTCCATTATCGGCCGATCACCTGACCACTCATCGCTCAGCGTCGTTTAAAAATTATCGTAATTGGCGGTCATTTAATGTATGGAAATGTTTAAAAATTCTACATCTTTCGAGGGCCACTACGATATTCAAACGGCCTTTTATGACATATTCATTCACTTTCGCAAACTTTTAACAACTGGACTCGATAATATAAGGGAATAGGTAGCATTTCCATGTAAATCTGCCAATTTTGCACAAGCTTTTCACAACTTTGTAAGCACTTTGTTAATCACTTTGTGCTTGGGTAGTGGAACAATATGCCAACATAAATAGCTGTTTTAGACTTTTACATAATTTTGTACTAAATTTAACTGCGGGGTTCTATATAAAATGACATAGAGGGAGTATACACGCAAATCCACTAACTTTTCAATGCTGTTAACATTTTTAGTATGTGTTTGTTCATTTTACGGCCGGCTCATATGCTAGTCTGCTAACATGGGAGGTTTCATATGGATTTTAGTCATTTTTCATACTTTATAACTGCATGGTTCGATAAAACAACAACTTAGGTCAAATAAACAAACAAATCTAGCAACTTTGGAATCGCTTTGGAGAACTTTGCACGCTGTTTTAACAGCTTGGACCATATAGGTGCAGACTGCAAAAACTCAAAAAAGTTTCACCTGCTGGTTTTCGCAGGTTGTCTCCCATGCAAGTACTAACCACGACCGATTGAACTTTACTTCCATAGTCGGCGATCACCTGACCACTCATCTATCAGTGTCGTTTAAAAATCATCGTAATTGGCGGCCATTTAATGTATGGAAATGTTTAAACATTCTACATCTTTCGAGGGCCACTACGATATTCAAACGGCCTTTTATGATATATTCATTCACTTTCGCGAACTTTTAACAACTGGACTCGATAATATAAGAGAATAGGTAACATTTTCATGTAAATCTGCCAACATTGCACAAGCTTTTCACAACTTTGTAAGCACTTTGTTAATCACTTTGCTCTTGGTCAGTGGAACAATGTGCCAACATAAATAGCTGTTTTAGACTTTTACATAACTTTGTACTAAATTTAACTGCGGGGTTCTATATGAAATGACATAGGGGAATATACACGCAAATCCACCAACTTTTCAATCGCTTTTAACATTTTTAGTATGTGTTTGTTCATTTTACGGCCGGCTCATATGATAGTCTACTAACAAGGGAGGTTTCAAATGGATTTTAGTTATTTTTCATACTTTATAACTGCATGCTTCGATATAACAACAACTTAGGTCAAATAAACAAACAAATGTAGCAACTTTGGAATCTCTTTGGAGAACTTTGCACGCTGTTTTAACAGCTTGGAACATATAGGTGCAGACTGCAAAAACTCAAAAAAGTGTCACCCGCTGGTATTCTCAGGTTGTCTTCCATGCAAGTACTAACCACGACCGATTGAACTTTACTTCCATTATCGGTCGATCACATGACCACTCATCTAACAGTGTCGTTTAAAACATTTTGTAATTGGCGGCCATTTAATGTATGGAAATGTTTAAAAATTCTACATATTTCGAGGGCCACTACGATATTCAAACGGCCTTTTATGACATATTCATTCACATTCGCAATCTTTTAACAACTGGACTCGATAATATAAGGGAATAGGTAACATTTCCATATAAATCTGCCAACTTTGCACAAGCTTTTAACAACTTTGTAAGCACTTTATTAATCACTTTGTGCTTGGGAAGTGGAACAATGTGCCAACATAAATAGCTGTTTTAGAATTTTACATAATTTTGTACTAAATTTAACTGCGGGGTTCTATATGAAATGACTTAGGGGGAATATACACGCAAATCCACCAACTTTTCAATCGCTTTTAACATTTTTAGTATGTGTTTGTTCATTTTACGGCTGGCTCATATGACAGTCTGCTAACAAGGGAGGTTTTAAATGGATTTTAGTCATTTTTCATACTTTATAACTGTATGGTTCGATATAACAACAACTTAGGTCAAATAAACAAACAAATCTAGCAACTTTGGAATCTCTTTGGAGAACTTTGCACGCTGTTTTAACAGCTTGGACCATATAGGTGCAGACTGCAAAAACTCAAAAAAGTGTCGTCCGTTGGTTTTCTCAAGTTGTCTCCTATGCAAGTACTAACCACGACCGATTGAACTTTACTTCCATTATCGGTCGATCACATGACCACTCATCTAACAGTGTCGTTTAAAAATTATCGTAATTGGCGGCCATTTAATGTATGGAAATGTTTAAAAATTCTACATCTTTCGAGGGCCACTACGATATTCAAACGGCCTTTCATGACATATTCATTCACTTTCGCGAACTTTTAACAACTGGACTCCATAATATAAGAGAATAGGTAACATTTCCATGTAAATCTGCCAACTTTGCACAAGCTTTTCACAACTTTGTAAGCACTTTGTTAATCATTTTGTGCTTGGGTAGTGGAACAATGTGCCAACATAAATAGCTGTTTTAGTCTTTTACATAATTTTGTACTAAATTTAACTGCGGGGTTCTATATGAAATGACATAGGGGGAATATACACGCAAATCCACCAACTTTTCAATCGCTTTTAACATTTTTAGTATGTGTTTGTTCATTTTACGGCCGGCTCATATGATAGTCTGCTAACAAGGGAGGTTTCAAATGGATTTTAGTCATTTTTCATACTTTATAACTGCATGGTTCGATATAACATCAACTTAGGTCAAATAAACAAACAAATGTAGCAACTTTGGAATCTCTTTGGAGAACTTTGCACGCTGTTTTAACAGCTTGGACCATATAGGTGCAGACTGCAAAAACTCAAAAAAGTGTCGTCCGTTGGTTTTCTCAAGTTGACTCCTATGCAAGTACTAACTACGACCGATTGAACTTTACTTCCATTATCGGTCGATCACCTGACCACTCATCTATCAGTGTCGTTTAAAAATTATCGGAATTGGCGGCCATTTAATGTATGGAAATGTTTAAAAATTCTACATCTTTCGAGGGCCACTACGATATTCAAACGGCCTTTCATGACATATTCATTCACTTTCGCGAACTTTTAACAACTGGACTCGATAATATAAGAGAATAGGTAACATTTCCATGTAAATATGCCAATTTTGCACAAGCTTTTCACAACTTTGTAAGCACTTTGTTAATCACTTTGCTCTTGGGCAGTGGAACAATGTGCCAACATAAATAGCTGTTTTAGACTTTTACATAATGTTGTACTAAATTTAACTGCGGGGTTCTATATGAAATGACATAGAGGGAATATTCACGCAAATCCACCAACTTTTCAATCTCTTTTATCATTTTTAGTATGTGTTTGTTCATTTTACGGCCGGCTCATATGACAGTCTTCTAACAGGGGAGGTTTCAAATGGATTTTAGTCATTTTTCATACTTTATAACTGCACGGTTCGATATAACAACAACTTAGGTCAAATAAACAAACAAATGTAGCAACATTGGAATCTCTTTGGAGAACTTTGCACGCTGTTTTAACAGCTTGGACCAAAGAGGTGCAGACTGCAAAAACTTAAAAAAGTGTCAACCGCTGGTTTTCTCAGGTTGTCTCCCATGCAAATACTAACCACGACCGATTGAACTTTACTTCCAATAACGGCCGATCACCTGACCACTCATCGCTCAGCGTCGTTTAAAAATTATCGTAATTGGCGGTCATTTAATGTATGGAAATGTTTAAAAATTCTACATCTTTCGAGGGCCACTACGATATTCAAACGGCCTTTTATGACATATTCATTCACTTTCGCAAACTTTTAACAACTGGACTCGATAATATAAGGGAATAGGTAACATTTCCATGTAAATCTGCCAACTTTGCACAAGCTTTTAACAACTTTGTAAGCACTTTGTTAATGACTTTGTGCTTGGGTAGTGGAACAATGTGCCAACATAAATAGATGTTTTAGACTTTTACATAATTTTGTACTAAATTTAACTGCGGGGTTCTATATGAAATGACTTAGGCGGAGTATACACGCAAATCCACCAACTTTTCAATGCTGTTAACATTTTTAGTATGTGTTTGTTCATTTTACGGCCGGCTCATATGCTAGTCTGCTAACATGGGAGGTTTCATATGGATTTTAGTCATTTTTCATACTTTATAACTGCATGGTTCGATAAAACAACAACTTAGGTCAAATAAACAAACAAATCTAGCAACTTTGGAATCGCTTTGGAGAACTTTGCACGCTGTTTTAACAGCTTGGACCATATAGGTGCAGACTGCAAAAACTCAAAAAAGTTTCACCTGCTGGTTTTCGCAGGTTGTCTCCCATGCAAGTACTAACCACGACCGATTGAACTTTACTTCCATTATCGGTCGATCACATGACCACTCATCTAACAGTGTCGTTTAAAAATTATCGTAATTGGCGGCCATTTAATGTATGGAAATGTTTAAAAATTCTACATCTTTCGAGGGCCACTACGATATTCAAACGGCCTTTCATGACATATTCATTCACTTTCGCGAACTTTTAACAACTGGACTCCATAATATAAGAGAATAGGTAACATTTCCATGTAAATCTGCCAACTTTGCACAAGCTTTTCACAACTTTGTAAGCACTTTGTTAATCATTTTGTGCTTGGGTAGTGGAACAATGTGCCAACATAAATAGCTGTTTTAGTCTTTTACATAATTTTGTACTAAATTTAACTGCGGGGTTCTATATGAAATGACATAGGGGGAATATATACGCAAATCCACCAACTTTTCAATCGCTTTTAACATTTTTAGTATGTGTTTGTTCATTTTACGGCCGGCTCATATGATAGTCTGCTAACAAGGGAGGTTTCAAATGGATTTTAGTCATTTTTCATACTTTATAACTGCATGGTTCGATATAACATCAACTTAGGTCAAATAAACAAACAAATGTAGCAACTTTGGAATCTCTTTGGAGAACTTTGCACGCTGTTTTAACAGCTTGGACCAAAGAGGTGCAGACTGCAAAAACTCAAAAAAGTGTCGTCCGTTGGTTTTCTCAAGTTGACTCCTATGCAAGTACTAACCACGACCGATTGAACTTTACTTCCATTATCGGCCGATCACCTGACCACTCATCGCTCAGCGTCGTTTAAAAATGATCGTAATTGGCGGTCATTTAATGTATGGGAATGTTTAAAAATTCTACATCTTTCGAGGGCCACTACGATATTCAAACGGCCTTTTATGACATATTCATTCACTTTCGCAAACTTTTAACAACTGGACTCGATAATATAAGGGAATAGGTAACATTTCCATGTAAATCTGCCAACTTTGCACAAGCTTTTAACAACTTTGTAAGCACTTTGTTAATGACTTTGTGCTTGGGTAGTGGAACAATGTGCCAACATAAATAGATGTTTTAGACTTTTACATAATTTCGTACTAAATTTAACTGCGGGGTTCTATATGAAATGACTTAGGGGGAGTATACACGCAAATCCACCAACTTTTCAATGCTGTTAACATTTTTAGTATGTGTTTGTTCATTTTACGGCCGGCTCATATGCTAGTCTGCTAACATGGGAGGTTTCATATGGATTATAGTCATTTTTCATACTTTATAACTGCATGGTTCGATAAAACAACAACTTAGGTCAAATAAACAAACAAATCTAGCAACTTTGGAATCGCTTTGGAGAACTTTGCACGCTGTTTTAACAGCTTGGACCATATAGGTGCAGACTGCAAAAACTCAAAAAAGTTTCACCTGCTGGTTTTCGCAGGTTGTCTCCCATGCAAGTACTAACCACGACCGATTGAACTTTACTTCCATTATCGGTCGATCACATGACCACTCATCTAACAGTGTCGTTTAAAAATTTTCGTAATTGGCGGCCATTTAATGTATGGAAATGTTTAAAAATTCTACATCTTTCGAGGGCCACTACGATATTCAAACGGCCTTTCATGACATATTCATTCACTTTCGCGAACTTTTAACAACTGGACTCGATAATATAAGAGAATAGGTAACATTTCCATGTAAATCTGCCAATTCTGCACAAGCTTTTCACAACTTTGTAAGCACTTTGTTAATCACTTTGTGCTTGGATAGTGGAACAATGTGCCAACATAAATAGCTGTTTTAGACTTTTACATAATTTTGTACTAAATTTAACTGCGGGGTTCTATATGAAATGACTTAGGGAGAGTATACACGCAAATCCACCAACCTTTCAATGCTGTTAACATTTTTAGTATGTGTTTGTTCATTTTACGGCCGGCTCATATGACAGTCTTCTAACAGGGGAGGTTTCAAATGGATTTTAGTCATTTTTCATACTTTATAACTGCACGGTTCGATATAACAACAACTTAGGTCAAATAAACAAACAAATGTAGCAACATTGGAATCTCTTTGGAGAACTTTGCACGCTGTTTTAACAGCTTGGACCAAAGAGGTGCAGACTGCAAAAACTTAAAAAAGTGTCAACCGCTGGTTTTCTCAGGTTGTCTCCCATGCAAATACTAACCACGACCGATTGAACTTTACTTCCAATAACGGCCGATCACCTGACCACTCATCGCTCAGCGTCGTTTAAAAATTATCGTAATTGGCGGTCATTTAATGTATGGAAATGTTTAAAAATTCTACATCTTTCGAGGGCCACTACGATATTCAAACGGCCTTTTATGACATATTCATTCACTTTCGCAAACTTTTAACAACTGGACTCGATAATATAAGGGAATAGGTAACATTTCCATGTAAATCTGCCAACTTTGCACAAGCTTTTAACAACTTTGTAAGCACTTTGTTAATGACTTTGTGCTTGGGTAGTGGAACAATGTGCCAACATAAATAGATGTTTTAGACTTTTACATAATTTTGTACTAAATTTAACTGCGGGGTTCTATATGAAATGACTTAGGCGGAGTATACACGCAAATCCACCAACTTTTCAATGCTGTTAACATTTTTAGTATGTGTTTGTTCATTTTACGGCCGGCTCATATGCTAGTCTGCTAACATGGGAGGTTTCATATGGATTTTAGTCATTTTTCATACTTTATAACTGCATGGTTCGATAAAACAACAACTTAGGTCAAATAAACAAACAAATCTAGCAACTTTGGAATCGCTTTGGAGAACTTTGCACGCTGTTTTAACAGCTTGGACCATATAGGTGCAGACTGCAAAAACTCAAAAAAGTTTCACCTGCTGGTTTTCGCAGGTTGTCTCCCATGCAAGTACTAACCACGACCGATTGAACTTTACTTCCATTATCGGTCGATCACATGACCACTCATCTAACAGTGTCGTTTAAAAATTATCGTAATTGGCGGCCATTTAATGTATGGAAATGTTTAAAAATTCTACATCTTTCGAGGGCCACTACGATATTCAAACGGCCTTTCATGACATATTCATTCACTTTCGCGAACTTTTAACAACTGGACTCCATAATATAAGAGAATAGGTAACATTTCCATGTAAATCTGCCAACTTTGCACAAGCTTTTCACAACTTTGTAAGCACTTTGTTAATCATTTTGTGCTTGGGTAGTGGAACAATGTGCCAACATAAATAGCTGTTTTAGTCTTTTACATAATTTTGTACTAAATTTAACTGCGGGGTTCTATATGAAATGACATAGGGGGAATATATACGCAAATCCACCAACTTTTCAATCGCTTTTAACATTTTTAGTATGTGTTTGTTCATTTTACGGCCGGCTCATATGATAGTCTGCTAACAAGGGAGGTTTCAAATGGATTTTAGTCATTTTTCATACTTTATAACTGCATGGTTCGATATAACATCAACTTAGGTCAAATAAACAAACAAATGTAGCAACTTTGGAATCTCTTTGGAGAACTTTGCACGCTGTTTTAACAGCTTGGACCAAAGAGGTGCAGACTGCAAAAACTCAAAAAAGTGTCGTCCGTTGGTTTTCTCAAGTTGACTCCTATGCAAGTACTAACCACGACCGATTGAACTTTACTTCCATTATCGGCCGATCACCTGACCACTCATCGCTCAGCGTCGTTTAAAAATTATCGTAATTGGCGGTCATTTAATGTATGGAAATGTTTAAAAATTCTACATCTTTCGAGGGCCACTACGATATTCAAACGGCCTTTTATGACATATTCATTCACTTTCGCAAACTTTTAACAACTGGACTCGATAATATAAGGGAATAGGTAACATTTCCATGTAAATCTGCCAACTTTGCACAAGCTTTTAACAACTTTGTAAGCACTTTGTTAATGACTTTGTGCTTGGGTAGTGGAACAATGTGCCAACATAAATAGATGTTTTAGACTTTTACATAATTTCGTACTAAATTTAACTGCGGGGTTCTATATGAAATGACTTAGGGGGAGTATACACGCAAATCCACCAACTTTTCAATGCTGTTAACATTTTTAGTATGTGTTTGTTCATTTTACGGCCGGCTCATATGCTAGTCTGCTAACATGGGAGGTTTCATATGGATTATAGTCATTTTTCATACTTTATAACTGCATGGTTCGATAAAACAACAACTTAGGTCAAATAAACAAACAAATCTAGCAACTTTGGAATCGCTTTGGAGAACTTTGCACGCTGTTTTAACAGCTTGGACCATATAGGTGCAGACTGCAAAAACTCAAAAAAGTTTCACCTGCTGGTTTTCGCAGGTTGTCTCCCATGCAAGTACTAACCACGACCGATTGAACTTTACTTCCATTATCGGTCGATCACATGACCACTCATCTAACAGTGTCGTTTAAAAATTTTCGTAATTGGCGGCCATTTAATGTATGGAAATGTTTAAAAATTCTACATCTTTCGAGGGCCACTACGATATTCAAACGGCCTTTCATGACATATTCATTCACTTTCGCGAACTTTTAACAACTGGACTCCATAATATAAGAGAATAGGTAACATTTCCATGTAAATCTGCCAACTTTGCACAAGCTTTTCACAACTTTGTAAGCACTTTGTTAATCATTTTGTGCTTGGGTAGTGGAACAATGTGCCAACATAAATAGCTGTTTTAGTCTTTTACATAATTTTGTACTAAATTTAACTGCGGTGTTCTATATGAAATGACATAGGGGGAATATATACGCAAATCCACCAACTTTTCAATCGCTTTTAACATTTTTAGTATGTGTTTGTTCATTTTACGGCCGGCTCATATGATAGTCTGCTAACAAGGGAGGTTTCAAATGGATTTTAGTTATTTTTCATACTTTATAACTGCATGCTTCGATATAACAACAACTTAGGTCAAATAAACAAACAAATGTAGCAACTTTGGAATCTCTTTGGAGAACTTTGCACGCTGTTTTAACAGCTTGGAACATATAGGTGCAGACTGCAAAAACTCAAAAAAGTGTCACCCGCTGGTATTCTCAGGTTGTCTTCCATGCAAGTACTAACCACGACCGATTGAACTTTACTTCCATTATCGGTCGATCACATGACCACTCATCTAACAGTGTCGTTTAAAACATTTTGTAATTGGCGGCCATTTAATGTATGGAAATGTTTAAAAATTCTACATATTTCGAGGGCCACTACGATATTCAAACGGCCTTTTATGACATATTCATTCACATTCGCAATCTTTTAACAACTGGACTCGATAATATAAGGGAATAGGTAACATTTCCATATAAATCTGCCAACTTTGCACAAGCTTTTAACAACTTTGTAAGCACTTTATTAATCACTTTGTGCTTGGGAAGTGGAACAATGTGCCAACATAAATAGCTGTTTTAGAATTTTACATAATTTTGTACTAAATTTAACTGCGGGGTTCTATATGAAATGACATAGGGGGAATATATACGCAAATCCACCAACTTTTCAATCGCTTTTAACATTTTTAGTATGTGTTTGTTCATTTTACGGCCGGCTCATATGATAGTCTGCTAACAAGGGAGGTTTCAAATGGATTTTAGTCATTTTTCATACTTTATAACTGCATGGTTCGATATAACATCAACTTAGGTCAAATAAACAAACAAATGTAGCAACTTTGGAATCTCTTTGGAGAACTTTGCACGCTGTTTTAACAGCTTGGACCAAAGAGGTACAGACTGCAAAAACTCAAAAAAGTGTCGTCCGTTGGTTTTCTCAAGTTGACTCCTATGCAAGTACTAACCACGACCGATTGAACTTTACTTCCATTATCGGCCGATCACCTGACCACTCATCGCTCAGCGTCGTTTAAAAATTATCGTAATTGGCGGTCATTTAATGTATGGAAATGTTTAAAAATTCTACATCTTTCGAGGGCCACTACGATATTCAAACGGCCTTTTATGACATATTCATTCACTTTCGCAAACTTTTAACAACTGGACTCGATAATATAAGGGAATAGGTAACATTTCCATGTAAATCTGCCAACTTTGCACAAGCTTTTAACAACTTTGTAAGCACTTTGTTAATGACTTTGTGCTTGGGTAGTGGAACAATGTGCCAACATAAATAGATGTTTTAGACTTTTACATAATTTCGTACTAAATTTAACTGCGGGGTTCTATATGAAATGACTTAGGGGGAGTATACACGCAAATCCACCAACTTTTCAATGCTGTTAACATTTTTAGTATGTGTTTGTTCATTTTACGGCCGGCTCATATGCTAGTCTGCTAACATGGGAGGTTTCATATGGATTATAGTCATTTTTCATACTTTATAACTGCATGGTTCGATAAAACAACAACTTAGGTCAAATAAACAAACAAATCTAGCAACTTTGGAATCGCTTTGGAGAACTTTGCACGCTGTTTTAACAGCTTGGACCATATAGGTGCAGACTGCAAAAACTCAAAAAAGTTTCACCTGCTGGTTTTCGCAGGTTGTCTCCCATGCAAGTACTAACCACGACCGATTGAACTTTACTTCCATTATCGGTCGATCACATGACCACTCATCTAACAGTGTCGTTTAAAAATTTTCGTAATTGGCGGCCATTTAATGTATGGAAATGTTTAAAAATTCTACATCTTTCGAGGGCCACTACGATATTCAAACGGCCTTTCATGACATATTCATTCACTTTCGCGAACTTTTAACAACTGGACTCGATAATATAAGAGAATAGGTAACATTTCCATGTAAATCTGCCAATTCTGCACAAGCTTTTCACAACTTTGTAAGCACTTTGTTAATCACTTTGTGCTTGGATAGTGGAACAATGTGCCAACATAAATAGCTGTTTTAGACTTTTACATAATTTTGTACTAAATTTAACTGCGGGGTTCTATATGAAATGACTTAGGGAGAGTATACACGCAAATCCACCAACCTTTCAATGCTGTTAACATTTTTAGTATGTGTTTGTTCATTTTACGGCCGGCTCATATGACAGTCTTCTAACAGGGGAGGTTTCAAATGGATTTTAGTCATTTTTCATACTTTATAACTGCACGGTTCGATATAACAACAACTTAGGTCAAATAAACAAACAAATGTAGCAACATTGGAATCTCTTTGGAGAACTTTGCACGCTGTTTTAACAGCTTGGACCAAAGAGGTGCAGACTGCAAAAACTTAAAAAAGTGTCAACCGCTGGTTTTCTCAGGTTGTCTCCCATGCAAATACTAACCACGACCGATTGAACTTTACTTCCAATAACGGCCGATCACCTGACCACTCATCGCTCAGCGTCGTTTAAAAATTATCGTAATTGGCGGTCATTTAATGTATGGAAATGTTTAAAAATTCTACATCTTTCGAGGGCCACTACGATATTCAAACGGCCTTTTATGACATATTCATTCACTTTCGCAAACTTTTAACAACTGGACTCGATAATATAAGGGAATAGGTAACATTTCCATGTAAATCTGCCAACTTTGCACAAGCTTTTAACAACTTTGTAAGCACTTTGTTAATGACTTTGTGCTTGGGTAGTGGAACAATGTGCCAACATAAATAGATGTTTTAGACTTTTACATAATTTTGTACTAAATTTAACTGCGGGGTTCTATATGAAATGACTTAGGCGGAGTATACACGCAAATCCACCAACTTTTCAATGCTGTTAACATTTTTAGTATGTGTTTGTTCATTTTACGGCCGGCTCATATGCTAGTCTGCTAACATGGGAGGTTTCATATGGATTTTAGTCATTTTTCATACTTTATAACTGCATGGTTCGATAAAACAACAACTTAGGTCAAATAAACAAACAAATCTAGCAACTTTGGAATCGCTTTGGAGAACTTTGCACGCTGTTTTAACAGCTTGGACCATATAGGTGCAGACTGCAAAAACTCAAAAAAGTTTCACCTGCTGGTTTTCGCAGGTTGTCTCCCATGCAAGTACTAACCACGACCGATTGAACTTTACTTCCATTATCGGTCGATCACATGACCACTCATCTAACAGTGTCGTTTAAAAATTATCGTAATTGGCGGCCATTTAATGTATGGAAATGTTTAAAAATTCTACATCTTTCGAGGGCCACTACGATATTCAAACGGCCTTTCATGACATATTCATTCACTTTCGCGAACTTTTAACAACTGGACTCCATAATATAAGAGAATAGGTAACATTTCCATGTAAATCTGCCAACTTTGCACAAGCTTTTCACAACTTTGTAAGCACTTTGTTAATCATTTTGTGCTTGGGTAGTGGAACAATGTGCCAACATAAATAGCTGTTTTAGTCTTTTACATAATTTTGTACTAAATTTAACTGCGGGGTTCTATATGAAATGACATAGGGGGAATATATACGCAAATCCACCAACTTTTCAATCGCTTTTAACATTTTTAGTATGTGTTTGTTCATTTTACGGCCGGCTCATATGATAGTCTGCTAACAAGGGAGGTTTCAAATGGATTTTAGTCATTTTTCATACTTTATAACTGCATGGTTCGATATAACATCAACTTAGGTCAAATAAACAAACAAATGTAGCAACTTTGGAATCTCTTTGGAGAACTTTGCACGCTGTTTTAACAGCTTGGACCAAAGAGGTGCAGACTGCAAAAACTCAAAAAAGTGTCGTCCGTTGGTTTTCTCAAGTTGACTCCTATGCAAGTACTAACCACGACCGATTGAACTTTACTTCCATTATCGGCCGATCACCTGACCACTCATCGCTCAGCGTCGTTTAAAAATTATCGTAATTGGCGGTCATTTAATGTATGGAAATGTTTAAAAATTCTACATCTTTCGAGGGCCACTACGATATTCAAACGGCCTTTTATGACATATTCATTCACTTTCGCAAACTTTTAACAACTGGACTCGATAATATAAGGGAATAGGTAACATTTCCATGTAAATCTGCCAACTTTGCACAAGCTTTTAACAACTTTGTAAGCACTTTGTTAATGACTTTGTGCTTGGGTAGTGGAACAATGTGCCAACATAAATAGATGTTTTAGACTTTTACATAATTTCGTACTAAATTTAACTGCGGGGTTCTATATGAAATGACTTAGGGGGAGTATACACGCAAATCCACCAACTTTTCAATGCTGTTAACATTTTTAGTATGTGTTTGTTCATTTTACGGCCGGCTCATATGCTAGTCTGCTAACATGGGAGGTTTCATATGGATTATAGTCATTTTTCATACTTTATAACTGCATGGTTCGATAAAACAACAACTTAGGTCAAATAAACAAACAAATCTAGCAACTTTGGAATCGCTTTGGAGAACTTTGCACGCTGTTTTAACAGCTTGGACCATATAGGTGCAGACTGCAAAAACTCAAAAAAGTTTCACCTGCTGGTTTTCGCAGGTTGTCTCCCATGCAAGTACTAACCACGACCGATTGAACTTTACTTCCATTATCGGTCGATCACATGACCACTCATCTAACAGTGTCGTTTAAAAATTTTCGTAATTGGCGGCCATTTAATGTATGGAAATGTTTAAAAATTCTACATCTTTCGAGGGCCACTACGATATTCAAACGGCCTTTCATGACATATTCATTCACTTTCGCGAACTTTTAACAACTGGACTCCATAATATAAGAGAATAGGTAACATTTCCATGTAAATCTGCCAACTTTGCACAAGCTTTTCACAACTTTGTAAGCACTTTGTTAATCATTTTGTGCTTGGGTAGTGGAACAATGTGCCAACATAAATAGCTGTTTTAGTCTTTTACATAATTTTGTACTAAATTTAACTGCGGTGTTCTATATGAAATGACATAGGGGGAATATATACGCAAATCCACCAACTTTTCAATCGCTTTTAACATTTTTAGTATGTGTTTGTTCATTTTACGGCCGGCTCATATGATAGTCTGCTAACAAGGGAGGTTTCAAATGGATTTTAGTCATTTTTCATACTTTATAACTGCATGGTTCGATATAACATCAACTTAGGTCAAATAAACAAACAAATGTAGCAACTTTGGAATCTCTTTGGAGAACTTTGCACGCTGTTTTAACAGCTTGGACCAAAGAGGTGCAGACTGCAAAAACTCAAAAAAGTGTCGTCCGTTGGTTTTCTCAAGTTGACTCCTATGCAAGTACTAACCACGACCGATTGAACTTTACTTCCATTATCGGCCGATCACCTGACCACTCATCGCTCAGCGTCGTTTAAAAATTATCGTAATTGGCGGTCATTTAATGTATGGAAATGTTTAAAAATTCTACATCTTTCGAGGGCCACTACGATATTCAAACGGCCTTTTATGACATATTCATTCACTTTCGCAAACTTTTAACAACTGGACTCGATAATATAAGGGAATAGGTAACATTTCCATGTAAATCTGCCAACTTTGCACAAGCTTTTAACAACTTTGTAAGCACTTTGTTAATGACTTTGTGCTTGGGTAGTGGAACAATGTGCCAACATAAATAGATGTTTTAGACTTTTACATAATTTTGTACTAAATTTAACTGCGGGGTTCTATATGAAATGACTTAGGGGGAGTATACACGCAAATCCACCAACTTTTCAATGCTGTTAACATTTTTAGTATGTGTTTGTTCATTTTACGGCCGGCTCATATGCTAGTCTGCTAACATGGGAGGTTTCATATGGATTATAGTCATTTTTCATACTTTATAACTGCATGGTTCGATAAAACAACAACTTAGGTCAAATAAACAAACAAATCTAGCAACTTTGGAATCGCTTTGGAGAACTTTGCACGCTGTTTTAACAGCTTGGACCATATAGGTGCAGACTGCAAAAACTCAAAAAAGTTTCACCTGCTGGTTTTCGCAGGTTGTCTCCCATGCAAGTACTAACCACGACCGATTGAACTTTACTTCCATAGTCGGCGATCACCTGACCACTCATCTATCAGTGTCGTTTAAAAATCATCGTAATTGGCGGCCATTTAATGTATGGAAATGTTTAAACATTCTACATCTTTCGAGGGCCACTACGATATTCAAACGGCCTTTTATGATATATTCATTCACTTTCGCGAACTTTTAACAACTGGACTCGATAGTATAAGAGAATAGGTAACATTTTCATGTAAATCTGCCAACATTGCACAAGCTTTTCACAACTTTGTAAGCCCTTTGTTAATCACTTTGTGCTTGGTCAGTGGAACAATGTGCCAACATAAATAGCTGTTTTAGACTTTTACATAACTTTGTACTAAATTTAACTGCGGGGTTCTATATGAAATGACATAGGGGAATATACACGCAAATCCACCAACTTTTCAATCGCTTTTAACATTTTTAGTATGTGTTTGTTCATTTTACGGCCGGCTCATATGATAGTCTACTAACAAGGGAGGTTTCAAATGGATTTTAGTTATTTTTCATACTTTATAACTGCATGCTTCGATATAACAACAACTTAGGTCAAATAAACAAACAAATGTAGCAACTTTGGAATCTCTTTGGAGAACTTTGCACGCTGTTTTAACAGCTTGGAACATATAGGTGCAGACTGCAAAAACTCAAAAAAGTGTCACCCGCTGGTATTCTCAGGTTGTCTCCCATGCAAGTACTAACCACGACCGATTGAACTTTACTTCCATTATCGGTCGATCACATGACCACTCATCTAACAGTGTCGTTTAAAAAATTTTGTAATTGGCGGCCATTTAATGTATGGAAATGTTTAAAAATTCTACATATTTCGAGGGCCACTACGATATTCAAACGGCCTTTTATGACATATTCATTCACATTCGCAATCTTTTAACAACTGGACTCGATAATATAAGGGAATAGGTAACATTTCCATATAAATCTGCCAACTTTGCACAAGCTTTTAACAACTTTGTAAGCACTTTATTAATCACTTTGTGCTTGGGAAGTGGAACAATGTGCCAACATAAATAGCTGTTTTAGAATTTTACATAATTTTGTACTAAATTTAACTGCGGGGTTCTATATGAAATGACTTAGGGGGAGTATACACGCAAATCCACCAACTTTTCAATGCTGTTAACATTTTTAGTATGTGTTTGTTCATTTTACGGCCGGCTCATATGCTAGTCTGCTAACATGGGAGGTTTCATATGGATTATAGTCATTTTTCATACTTTATAACTGCATGGTTCGATAAAACAACAACTTAGGTCAAATAAACAAACAAATCTAGCAACTTTGGAATCGCTTTGGAGAACTTTGCACGCTGTTTTAACAGCTTGGACCATATAGGTGCAGACTGCAAAAACTCAAAAAAGTTTCACCTGCTGGTTTTCGCAGGTTGTCTCCCATGCAAGTACTAACCACGACCGATTGAACTTTACTTCCATAGTCGGCGATCACCTGACCACTCATCTATCAGTGTCGTTTAAAAATCATCGTAATTGGCGGCCATTTAATGTATGGAAATGTTTAAACATTCTACATCTTTCGAGGGCCACTACGATATTCAAACGGCCTTTTATGATATATTCATTCACTTTCGCGAACTTTTAACAACTGGACTCGATAGTATAAGAGAATAGGTAACATTTTCATGTAAATCTGCCAACATTGCACAAGCTTTTCACAACTTTGTAAGCACTTTGTTAATCACTTTGCTCTTGGTCAGTGGAACAATGTGCCAACATAAATAGCTGTTTTAGACTTTTACATAACTTTGTACTAAATTTAACTGCGGGGTTCTATATGAAATGACATAGGGGAATATACACGCAAATCCACCAACTTTTCAATCGCTTTTAACATTTTTAGTATGTGTTTGTTCATTTTACGGCCGGCTCATATGATAGTCTACTAACAAGGGAGGTTTCAAATGGATTTTAGTTATTTTTCATACTTTATAACTGCATGCTTCGATATAACAACAACTTAGGTCAAATAAACAAACAAATGTAGCAACTTTGGAATCTCTTTGGAGAACTTTGCACGCTGTTTTAACAGCTTGGAACATATAGGTGCAGACTGCAAAAACTCAAAAAAGTGTCACCCGCTGGTATTCTCAGGTTGTCTCCCATGCAAGTACTAACCACGACCGATTGAACTTTACTTCCATTATCGGTCGATCACATGACCACTCATCTAACAGTGTCGTTTAAAAAATTTTGTAATTGGCGGCCATTTAATGTATGGAAATGTTTAAAAATTCTACATATTTCGAGGGCCACTACGATATTCAAACGGCCTTTTATGACATATTCATTCACATTCGCAATCTTTTAACAACTGGACTCGATAATATAAGGGAATAGGTAACATTTCCATATAAATCTGCCAACTTTGCACAAGCTTTTAACAACTTTGTAAGCACTTTATTAATCACTTTGTGCTTGGGAAGTGGAACAATGTGCCAACATAAATAGCTGTTTTAGAATTTTACATAATTTTGTACTAAATTTAACTGCGGGGTTCTATATGAAATGACTTAGGGGGAATATACACGCAAATCCACCAACTTTTCAATCGCTTTTAACATTTTTAGTATGTGTTTGTTCATTTTACGGCCGGCTCATATGACAGTCTGCTAACAAGGGAGGTTTTAAATGGATTTTAGTCATTTTTCATACTTTATAACTGTATGGTTCGATATAACAACAACTTAGGTCAAATAAACAAACAAATCTAGCAACTTTGGAATCTCTTTGGAGAACTTTGCACGCTGTTTTAACAGCTTGGACCATATAGGTGCAGACTGCAAAAACTCAAAAAAGTGTCGTCCGTTGGTTTTCTCAAGTTGTCTCCTATGCAAGTACTAACCACGACCGATTGAACTTTACTTCCATTATCGGTCGATCACATGACCACTCATCTAACAGTGTCGTTTAAAAATTATCGTAATTGGCGGCCATTTAATGTATGGAAATGTTTAAAAATTCTACATCTTTCGAGGGCCACTACGATATTCAAACGGCCTTTCATGACATATTCATTCACTTTCGCGAACTTTTAACAACTGGACTCCATAATATAAGAGAATAGGTAACATTTCCATGTAAATCTGCCAACTTTGCACAAGCTTTTCACAACTTTGTAAGCACTTTGTTAATCATTTTGTGCTTGGGTAGTGGAACAATGTGCCAACATAAATAGCTGTTTTAGTCCTATACATAATTTTGTACTAAATTTAACTGCGGGGTTCTATATGAAATGACATAGAGGGAATATTCACGCAAATCCACCAACTTTTCAATCTCTTTTATCATTTTTAGTATGTGTTTGTTCATTTTACGGCCGGCTCATATGACAGTCTTCTAACAGGGGAGGTTTCAAATGGATTTTAGTCATTTTTCATATTTTATAACTGCACGGTTCGATATAACAACAACTTAGGTCAAATAAACAAACAAAGGTAGCAACATTGGAATCTCTTTGGAGAACTTTGCACGCTGTTTTAACAGCTTGGACCAAAGAGGTGCAGACTGCAAAAACTTAAAAAAGTGTCAACCGCTGGTTTTCTCAGGTTGTCTCCCATGCAAATACTAACCACGACCGATTGAACTTTACTTCCAATATCGGCCGATCACCTGACCACTCATCGCTCAGCGTCGTTTAAAAATTATCGTAATTGGCGGTCATTTAATGTATGGAAATGTTTAAAAATTCTACATCTTTCGAGGGCCACTACGATATTCAAACGGCCTTTTATGACATATTCATTCACTTTCGCAAACTTTTAACAACTGGACTCGATAATATAAGGGAATAGGTAACATTTCCATGTAAATCTGCCAACTTTGCACAAGCTTTTAACAACTTTGTAAGCACTTTGTTAATGACTTTGTGCTTGGGTAGTGGAACAATGTGCCAACATAAATAGATGTTTTAGACTTTTACATAATTTTGTACTAAATTTAACTGCGGGGTTCTATATGAAATGACTTAGGCGGAGTATACACGCAAATCCACCAACTTTTCAATGCTGTTAACATTTTTAGTATGTGTTTGTTCATTTTACGGCCGGCTCATATGCTAGTCTGCTAACATGGGAGGTTTCATATGGATTTTAGTCATTTTTCACACTTTATAACTGCATGGTTCGATAAAACAACAACTTAGGTCAAATAAACAAACAAATCTAGCAACTTTGGAATCGCTTTGGAGAACTTTGCACGCTGTTTTAACAGCTTGGACCATATAGGTGCAGACTGCAAAAACTCAAAAAAGTTTCACCTGCTGGTTTTCGCAGGTTGTCTACCATGCAAGTACTAACCACGACCGATTGAACTTTACTTCCATAGTCGGCGATCACCTGACCACTTATCTATCAGTGTCGTTTAAAAATCATCGTAATTGGCGGCCATTTAATGTATGGAAATGTTTAAACATTCTACATCTTTCGAGGGCCACTACGATATTCAAACGGCCTTTTATGATATATTCATTCACTTTCGCGAACTTTCAACAACTGGACTCGATAATATAAGAGAATAGGTAACATTTCCATGTAAATCTGCCAATTTTACACAAGCTTTTCACAACTTTGTAAGCACTTTGTTAATCACTTTGTGCTTGGGTAGTGGAACAATGTGCCAACATAAATAGCTATTTTAGACTTTTACATAATTTTGTACTAAATTTAACTGCGGGGTTCTATATGAAATGACTTAGGGGGAGTATACACGCAAATCCACCAATTTTTCAATGCTGTTAACATTTTTAGTATGTGTTTGTTCATTTTACGGCCGGCTCATATGCTAGTCTGCTAACATGGGAGGTTTCATATGGATTTTAGTCATTTTTCATACTTTATAACTGCATGGTTCGATAAAACAACAACTTAGGTCAAATAAACAAACAAATCTAGCAACTTTGGAATCGCTTTGGAGAACTTTGCACGCTGTTTTAACAGCTTGGACCATATAGGTGCAGACTGCAAAAACTCAAAAAAGTTTCACCTGCTGGTTTTCGCAGGTTGTCTCCCATGCAAGTACTAACCACGACCGATTGAACTTTACTTCCATAGTCGGCGATCACCTGACCACTCATCTATCAGTGTCGTTTAAAAATCATCGTAATTGGCGGCCATTTAATGTATGGAAATGTTTAAACATTCTACATCTTTCGAGGGCCACTACGATATTCAAACGGCCTTTTATGATATATTCATTCACTTTCGCGAACTTTTAACAACTGGACTCGATAATATAAGAGAATAGGTAACATTTTCATGTAAATCTGCCAACATTGCACAAGCTTTTCACAACTTTGTAAGCACTTTGTTAATCACTTTGCTCTTGGTCAGTGGAACAATGTGCCAACATAAATAGCTGTTTTAGACTTTTACATAACTTTGTACTAAATTTAACTGCGGGGTTCTATATGAAATGACATAGGGGGAATATTCACGCAAATCCACCAACTTTTCAATCTCTTTTATCATTTTTAGTATGTGTTTGTTCATTTCACGGCCGGCTCATATGACAGTCTTCTAACAGGGGAGGTTTCAAATGGATTTTAGTCATTTTTCATACTTTATAACTGCACGGTTCGATATAACAACAACTTAGGTCAAATAAACAAACAAAGGTAGCAACATTGGAATCTCTTTGGAGAACTTTGCACGCTGTTTTAACAGCTTGGACCAAAGAGGTGCAGACTGCAAAAACTTAAAAAAGTGTCAACCGCTGGTTTTCTCAGGTTGTCTCCCATGCAAATACTAACCACGACCGATTGAACTTTACTTCCAATATCGGCCGATCACCTGACCACTCATCGCTCAGCGTCGTTTAAAAATTATCGTAATTGGCGGTCATTTAATGTATGGAAATGTTTAAAAATTCTACATCTTTCGAGGGCCACTACGATATTCAAACGGCCTTTTATGACATATTCATTCACTTTCGCAAACTTTTAACAACTGGACTCGATAATATAAGGGAATAGGTAACATTTCCATGTAAATCTGCCAACTTTGCACAAGCTTTTAACAACTTTGTAAGCACTTTGTTAATGACTTTGTGCTTGGGTAGTGGAACAATGTGCCAACATAAATAGATGTTTTAGACTTTTACATAATTTTGTACTAAATTTAACTGCGGGGTTCTATATGAAATGACTTAGGCGGAGTATACACGCAAATCCACCAACTTTTCAATGCTGTTAACATTTTTAGTATGTGTTTGTTCATTTTACGGCCGGCTCATATGCTAGTCTGCTAACATGGGAGGTTTCATATGGATTTTAGTCATTTTTCACACTTTATAACTGCATGGTTCGATAAAACAACAACTTAGGTCAAATAAACAAACAAATCTAGCAACTTTGGAATCGCTTTGGAGAACTTTGCACGCTGTTTTAACAGCTTGGACCATATAGGTGCAGACTGCAAAAACTCAAAAAAGTTTCACCTGCTGGTTTTCGCAGGTTGTCTACCATGCAAGTACTAACCACGACCGATTGAACTTTACTTCCATAGTCGGCGATCACCTGACCACTTATCTATCAGTGTCGTTTAAAAATCATCGTAATTGGCGGCCATTTAATGTATGGAAATGTTTAAACATTCTACATCTTTCGAGGGCCACTACGATATTCAAACGGCCTTTTATGATATATTCATTCACTTTCGCGAACTTTCAACAACTGGACTCGATAATATAAGAGAATAGGTAACATTTCCATGTAAATCTGCCAATTTTACACAAGCTTTTCACAACTTTGTAAGCACTTTGTTAATCACTTTGTGCTTGGGTAGTGGAACAATGTGCCAACATAAATAGCTATTTTAGACTTTTACATAATTTTGTACTAAATTTAACTGCGGGGTTCTATATGAAATGACTTAGGGGGAGTATACACGCAAATCCACCAACTTTTCAATGCTGTTAACATTTTTAGTATGTGTTTGTTCATTTTACGGCCGGCTCATATGCTAGTCTGCTAACATGGGAGGTTTCATATGGATTTTAGTCATTTTTCATACTTTATAACTGCATGGTTCGATAAAACAACAACTTAGGTCAAATAAACAAACAAATCTAGCAACTTTGGAATCGCTTTGGAGAACTTTGCACGCTGTTTTAACAGCTTGGACTATATAGTTGCAGACTGCAAAAACTCAAAAAAGTTTCACCTGCTGGTTTTCGCAGGTTGTCTCCCATGCAAGTACTAACCACGACCGATTGAACTTTACTTCCATAGTCGGCGATCACCTGACCACTCATCTATCAGTGTCGTTTAAAAATCATCGTAATTGGCGGCCATTTAATGTATGGAAATGTTTAAACATTCTACATCTTTCGAGGGCCACTACGATATTCAAACGGCCTTTTATGATATATTCATTCACTTTCGCGAACTTTTAACAACTGGACTCGATAATATAAGAGAATAGGTAACATTTTCATGTAAATCTGCCAACATTGCACAAGCTTTTCACAACTTTGTAAGCACTTTGTTAATCACTTTGCTCTTGGTCAGTGGAACAATGTGCCAACATAAATAGCTGTTTTAGTCTTTTACATAATTTTGTACTAAATTTAACTGCGGGGTTCTATATGAAATGACATAGGGGGAATATTCACGCAAATCCACCAACTTTTCAATCTCTTTTATCATTTTTAGTATGTGTTTGTTCATTTCACGGCCGGCTCATATGACAGTCTTCTAACTGGGGAGGTTTCAAATGGATTTTAGTCATTTTTCATATTTTATAACTGCACGGTTCGATATAACAACAACTTAGGTCAAATAAACAAACAAATGTAGCAACATTGGAATCTCTTTGGAGAACTTTGCACGCTGTTTTAACAGCTTGGACCAAAGAGGTGCAGACTGCAAAAACTTAAAAAAGTGTCAACCGCTGGTTTTCTCAGGTTGTCTCCCATGCAAGTACTAACCACGACCGATTGAACTTTACTTCCATTATCGGCCGATCACCTGACCACTCATCGCTCAGCGTCGTTTAAAAATTATCGTAATTGGCGGTCATTTAATGTATGGAAATGTTTAAAAATTCTACATCTTTCGAGGGCCACTACGATATTCAAACGGCCTTTTATGACATATTCATTCACTTTCGCAAACTTTTAACAACTGGACTCGATAATATAAGGGAATAGGTAACATTTCCATGTAAATCTGCCAACTTTGCACAAGCTTTTAACAACTTTGTAAGCACTTTGTTAATGACTTTGTGCTTGGGTAGTGGAACAATGTGCCAACATAAATAGATGTTTTAGACTTTTACATAATTTTGTACTAAATTTAACTGCGGGGTTCTATATGAAATGACTTAGGCGGAGTATACACGCAAATCCACCAACTTTTCAATGCTGTTAACATTTTTAGTATGTGTTTGTTCATTTTACGGCCGGCTCATATGCTAGTCTGCTAACATGGGAGGTTTCATATGGATTTTAGTCATTTTTCATACTTTATAACTGCATGGTTCGATAAAACAACAACTTAGGTCAAATAAACAAACAAATCTAGCAACTTTGGAATCGCTTTGGAGAACTTTGCACGCTGTTTTAACAGCTTGGACCATATAGGTGCAGACTGCAAAAACTCAAAAAAGTTTCACCTGCTGGTTTTCGCAGGTTGTCTCCCATGCAAGTACTAACCACGACCGATTGAACTTTACTTCCATAGTCGGCGATCACCTGACCACTCATCTATCAGTGTCGTTTAAAAATCATCGTAATTGGCGGCCATTTAATGTATGGAAATGTTTAAACATTCTACATCTTTCGAGGGCCACTACGATATTCAAACGGCCTTTTATGATATATTCATTCACTTTCGCGAACTTTTAACAACTGGACTCGATAATATAAGAGAATAGGTAACATTTTCATGTAAATCTGCCAACATTGCACAAGCTTTTCACAACTTTGTAAGCACTTTGTTAATCACTTTGCTCTTGGTCAGTGGAACAATGTGCCAACATAAATAGCTGTTTTAGACTTTTACATAATTTTGTACTAAATTTAACTGCGGGGTTCTATATAAAATGACATAGGGAATATACACGCAAATCCACCAACTTTTCAATCGCTTTTAACATTTTTAGTATTTGTTTGTTCATTTTACGGCCGGCTCATATGATAGTCTACTAACAAGGGAGGTTCCAAATGGATTTTAGTTATTTTTCATACTTTATAACTGCATGGTTCGATATAACAACAACTTAGGTCAAATAAACAAACAAATGTAGCAACTTTGGAATCTCTTTGGAGAACTTTGCACGCTGTTTTAACAGCTTGGACCATATAGGTGCAGACTGCAAAAACTCAAAAAAGTGTCACCCGCTGGTATTCTCAGGCTGTCTCCCATGCAAGTACTAACCATGACCGAGTGAACTTTACTTCCATTATCGGTCGATCACATGACCACTCATCTAACAGTGTCGTTTAAAAATTATCGTAATTGGCGGCCATTTAATGTATGGAAATGTTTAAAAATTCTACATCTTTCGAGGGCCACTACGATATTCAAACGGCCTTTCATGACATATTCATTCACTTTCGCGAACTTTTAACAACTGGACTCCATAATATAAGAGAATAGGTAACATTTCCATGTAAATCTGCCAACTTTGCACAAGCTTTTCACAACTTTGTAAGCACTTTGTTAATCATTTTGTGCTTGGGTAGTGGAACAATGTGCCAACATAAATAGCTGTTTTAGTCTTTTACATAATTTTGTACTAAATTTAACTGCGGGGTTCTATATGAAATGACATAGGGGGAATATACACGCAAATCCACCAACTTTTCAATCGCTTTTAACATTTTTAGTATGTGTTTGTTCATTTTACGGCCGGCTCATATGATAGTCTGCTAACAAGGGAGGTTTCAAATGGATTTTAGTCATTTTTCATACTTTATAACTGCATGGTTCGATATAACATCAACTTAGGTCAAATAAACAAACAAATGTAGCAACTTTGGAATCTCTTTGGAGAACATTGCACGCTGTTTTAACAGCTTAGACCATATAGGTGCAGACTGCAAAAACTCAAAAAAGTGTCGTCCGTTGGTTTTCTCAAGTTGACTCCTATGCAAGTACTAACTACGACCGATTGAACTTTACTTCCATTATCGGTCGATCACCTGACCACTCATCTATCAGTGTCGTTTAAAAATTATCGGAATTGGCGGCCATTTAATGTATGGAAATGTTTAAAAATTCTACATCTTTCGAGGGCCATTACGATATTCAAACGGCCTTTCATGACATATTCATTCACTTTCGCGAACTTTTAACAACTGGACTCGATAATATAAGAGAATAGGTAACATTTCCATGTAAATCTGCCAACTTTGCACAAGCTTTTAACAACTTTGTAAGCACTTTGTTAATCACTTTGCTCTTGGTCAGTGGAACAATGTGCCAACATAAATAGCTGTTTTAGTCTTTTACATAATTTTGTACTAAATTTAACTGCGGGGTTCTATATGAAATGACATAGGGGGAATATTCACGCAAATCCACCAACTTTTCAATCTCTTTTATCATTTTTAGTATGTGTTTGTTCATTTCACGGCCGGCTCATATGACAGTCTTCTAACTGGGGAGGTTTCAAATGGATTTTAGTCATTTTTCATATTTTATAACTGCACGGTTCGATATAACAACAACTTAGGTCAAATAAACAAACAAATGTAGCAACATTGGAATCTCTTTGGAGAACTTTGCACGCTGTTTTAACAGCTTGGACCAAAGAGGTGCAGACTGCAAAAACTTAAAAAAGTGTCAAGCGCTGGTTTTCTCAGGTTGTCTCCCATGCAAGTACTAACCACGACCGATTGAACTTTACTTCCATTATCGGCCGATCACCTGACCACTCATCGCTCAGCGTCGTTTAAAAATTATCGTAATTGGCGGTCATTTAATGTATGGAAATGTTTAAAAATTCTACATCTTTCGAGGGCCACTACGATATTCAAACGGCCTTTTATGACATATTCATTCACTTTCGCAAACTTTTAACAACTGGACTCGATAATATAAGGGAATAGGTAACATTTCCATGTAAATCTGCCAACTTTGCACAAGCTTTTAACAACTTTGTAAGCACTTTGTTAATGACTTTGTGCTTGGGTAGTGGAACAATGTGCCAACATAAATAGATGTTTTAGACTTTTACATAATTTTGTACTAAATTTAACTGCGGGGTTCTATATGAAATGACTTAGGCGGAGTATACACGCAAATCCACCAACTTTTCAATGCTGTTAACATTTTTAGTATGTGTTTGTTCATTTTACGGCCGGCTCATATGCTAGTCTGCTAACATGGGAGGTTTCATATGGATTTTAGTCATTTTTCATACTTTATAACTGCATGGTTCGATAAAACAACAACTTAGGTCAAATAAACAAACAAATCTAGCAACTTTGGAATCGCTTTGGAGAACTTTGCACGCTGTTTTAACAGCTTGGACCATATAGGTGCAGACTGCAAAAACTCAAAAAAGTTTCACCTGCTGGTTTTCGCAGGTTGTCTCCCATGCAAGTACTAACCACGACCGATTGAACTTTACTTCCATAGTCGGCGATCACCTGACCACTCATCTATCAGTGTCGTTTAAAAATCATCGTAATTGGCGGCCATTTAATGTATGGAAATGTTTAAACATTCTACATCTTTCGAGGGCCACTACGATATTCAAACGGCCTTTTATGATATATTCATTCACTTTCGCGAACTTTTAACAACTGGACTCGATAATATAAGAGAATAGGTAACATTTTCATGTAAATCTGCCAACATTGCACAAGCTTTTCACAACTTTGTAAGCACTTTGTTAATCACTTTGCTCTTGGTCAGTGGAACAATGTGCCAACATAAATAGCTGTTTTAGTCTTTTACATAATTTTGTACTAAATTTAACTGCGGGGTTCTATATAAAATGACATAGGGAATATACACGCAAATCCACCAACTTTTCAATCGCTTTTAACATTTTTAGTATTTGTTTGTTCATTTTACGGCCGGCTCATATGATAGTCTACTAACAAGGGAGGTTCCAAATGGATTTTAGTTATTTTTCATACTTTATAACTGCATGGTTCGATATAACAACAACTTAGGTCAAATAAACAAACAAATGTAGCAACTTTGGAATCTCTTTGGAGAACTTTGCACGCTGTTTTAACAGCTTGGACCATATAGGTGCAGACTGCAAAAACTCAAAAAAGTGTCACCCGCTGGTATTCTCAGGCTGTCTCCCATGCAAGTACTAACCATGACCGAGTGAACTTTACTTCCATTATCGGTCGATCACATGACCACTCATCTAACAGTGTCGTTTAAAAATTATCGTAATTGGCGGCCATTTAATGTATGGAAATGTTTAAAAATTCTACATCTTTCGAGGGCCACTACGATATTCAAACGGCCTTTCATGACATATTCATTCACTTTCGCGAACTTTTAACAACTGGACTCCATAATATAAGAGAATAGGTAACATTTCCATGTAAATCTGCCAACTTTGCACAAGCTTTTCACAACTTTGTAAGCACTTTGTTAATCATTTTGTGCTTGGGTAGTGGAACAATGTGCCAACATAAATAGCTGTTTTAGTCTTTTACATAATTTTGTACTAAATTTAACTGCGGGGTTCTATATGAAATGACATAGGGGGAATATACACGCAAATCCACCAACTTTTCAATCGCTTTTAACATTTTTAGTATGTGTTTGTTCATTTTACGGCCGGCTCATATGATAGTCTGCTAACAAGGGAGGTTTCAAATGGATTTTAGTCATTTTTCATACTTTATAACTGCATGGTTCGATATAACATCAACTTAGGTCAAATAAACAAACAAATGTAGCAACTTTGGAATCTCTTTGGAGAACATTGCACGCTGTTTTAACAGCTTAGACCATATAGGTGCAGACTGCAAAAACTCAAAAAAGTGTCGTCCGTTGGTTTTCTCAAGTTGACTCCTATGCAAGTACTAACTACGACCGATTGAACTTTACTTCCATTATCGGTCGATCACCTGACCACTCATCTATCAGTGTCGTTTAAAAATTATCGGAATTGGCGGCCATTTAATGTATGGAAATGTTTAAAAATTCTACATCTTTCGAGGGCCATTACGATATTCAAACGGCCTTTCATGACATATTCATTCACTTTCGCGAACTTTTAACAACTGGACTCGATAATATAAGAGAATAGGTAACATTTCCATGTAAATCTGCCAACTTTGCACAAGCTTTTCACAACTTTGTAAGCACTTTGTTAATCATTTTGTGCTTGGGTAGTGGAACAATGTGCCAACATAAATAGCTGTTTTAGTCTTTTACATAATTTTGTACTAAATTTAACTGCGGGGTTCTATATGAAATGACATAGGGGGAATATACACGCAAATCCACCAACTTTTCAATCGCTTTTAACATTTTTAGTATGTGTTTGTTCATTTTACGGCCGGCTCATATGATAGTCTGCTAACAAGGGAGGTTTCAAATGGATTTTAGTCATTTTTCATACTTTATAACTGCATGGTTCGATATAACATCAACTTATGTCAAATAAACAAACAAATGTAGCAACTTTGGAATCTCTTTGGAGAACTTTGCACGCTGTTTTAACAGCTTGGACCATATAGGTGCAGACTGCAAAAACTCAAAAAAGTGTCGTCCGTTGGTTTTCTCAAGTTGACTCCTATGCAAGTACTAACTACGACCGATTGAACTTTACTTCCATTATCGGTCGATCACCTGACCACTCATCTATCAGTGTCGTTTAAAAATTATCGGAATTGGCGGCCATTTAATGTATGGAAATGTTTAAAAATTCTACATCTTTCGAGGGCCACTACGATATTCAAACGGCCTTTCATGACATATTCATTCACTTTCGCGAACTTTTAACAACTGGACTCGATAATATAAGAGAATAGGTAACATTTCCATGTAAATATGCCAATTTTGCACAAGCTTTTCACAACTTTGTAAGCACTTTGTTAATCACTTTGTGCTTGGGTAGTGGAACAATATGCCAACATAAATAGCTGTTTTAGACTTTTACATAATTTTGTACTAAATTTAACTGCGGGGTTCTATATGAAATGACATAGAGGGAATATTCACGCAAATCCACCAACTTTTCAATCTCTTTTATCATTTTTAGTATGTGTTTGTTCATTTTACGGCCGGCTCATATGATAGTCTACTAACAAGGGAGGTTTCAAATGGATTTTAGTTATTTTTCATACTTTATAACTGCATGGTTCGATATAACAACAACTTAGGTCAAATAAACAAACAAATGTAGCAACTTTGGAATCTCTTTGGAGAACTTTGCACGCTGTTTTAACAGCTTGGACCATATAGGTGCAGACTGCAAAAACTCAAAAAAGTGTCACCCGCTGGTATTCTCAGGCTGTCTCCCATGCAAGTACTAACCATGACCGATTGAACTTTACTTCCATTATCGGTCGACCACATGACCACTCATCTAACAGTGTCGTTTAAAAATTATCGTAATTGGCGGCCATTTAATGTATGGAAATGTTTAAAAATTCTACATCTTTCGAGGGCCACTACGATATTCAAACGGCCTTTCATGACATATTCATTCACTTTCGCGAACTTTTAACAACTGGACTCGATAATATAAGAGAATAGGTAACATTTCCATGTAAATATGCCAATTTTGCACAAGCTTTTCACAACTTTGTAAGCACTTTGTTAATCACTTTGTGCTTGGGTAGTGGAACAATATGCCAACATAAATAGCTGTTTTAGACTTTTACATAATTTTGTACTAAATTTAACTGCGGGGTTCTATATGAAATGACATAGAGGGAATATTCACGCAAATCCACCAACTTTTCAATCTCTTTTATCATTTTTAGTATGTGTTTGTTCATTTTACGGCCGGCTCATATGCTAGTCTGCTAACATGGGAGGTTTCATATGGATTTTAGTCATTTTTCATACTTTATAACTGCATGGTTCGATAAAACAACAACTTAGGTCAAATAAACAAACAAATCTAGCAACTTTGGAATCGCTTTGGAGAACTTTGCACGCTGTTTTAACAGCTTGGACCATATAGGTGCAGACTGCAAAAAGTCAAAAAAGTTTCATCTGCTGGTTTTCGCAGGTTGTCTCCCATGCAAGTACTAACCACGACCGATTGAACTTTACTTCCATAGTCGGCGATCATCGACCACTCATCTATCAGTGTCGTTTAAAAAACATCGTAATTGGCGGCCATTTAATGTATGGAAATTTTTAAACATTCTACATCTTTCGAGGGCCACTACGATATTCAAACGGCCTTTTATGATGTATTCATTCACTTTCGCGAACTTTTAACAACTGGACTCGATAATATAAGAGAATAGGTAACATTTTCATGTAAATCTGCCAACATTGCACAAGCTTTTCACAACTTTGTAAGCACTTTGTTAATCACTTTGTGCTTGGGTAGTGGAACAATATGCCAACATAAATAGCTGTTTTAGACTTTTACATAATTTTGTACTAAATTTAACTGCGGGGTTCTATATGAAATGACATAGAGGGAATATTCACGCAAATCCACCAACTTTTCAATCTCTTTTATCATTTTTAGTATGTGTTTGTTCATTTTACGGCCGGCTCATATGATAGTCTGCTAACAAGGGAGGTTTCAAATGGATTTTAGTCATTTTTCATACTTTATAACTGCATGGTTCGATATAACATCAACTTATGTCAAATAAACAAACAAATGTAGCAACTTTGGAATCTCTTTGGAGAACTTTGCACGCTGTTTTAACAGCTTGGACCATATAGGTGCAGACTGCAAAAACTCAAAAAAGTGTCGTCCGTTGGTTTTCTCAAGTTGACTCCTATGCAAGTACTAACTACGACCGATTGAACTTTACTTCCATTATCGGTCGATCACCTGACCACTCATCTATCAGTGTCGTTTAAAAATTATCGGAATTGGCGGCCATTTAATGTATGGAAATGTTTAAAAATTCTACATCTTTCGAGGGCCACTACGATATTCAAACGGCCTTTCATGACATATTCATTCACTTTCGCGAACTTTTAACAACTGGACTCGATAATATAAGAGAATAGGTAACATTTCCATGTAAATATGCCAATTTTGCACAAGCTTTTCACAACTTTGTAAGCACTTTGTTAATCACTTTGTGCTTGGGTAGTGGAACAATATGCCAACATAAATAGCTGTTTTAGACTTTTACATAATTTTGTACTAAATTTAACTGCGGGGTTCTATATGAAATGACATAGAGGGAATATTCACGCAAATCCACCAACTTTTCAATCTCTTTTATCATTTTTAGTATGTGTTTGTTCATTTTACGGCCGGCTCATATGATAGTCTACTAACAAGGGAGGTTTCAAATGGATTTTAGTTATTTTTCATACTTTATAACTGCATGGTTCGATATAACAACAACTTAGGTCAAATAAACAAACAAATGTAGCAACTTTGGAATCTCTTTGGAGAACTTTGCACGTTGTTTTAACAGCTTGGACCATATAGGTGCAGACTGCAAAAACTCAAAAAAGTGTCACCCGCTGGTATTCTCAGGCTGTCTCCCATGCAAGTACTAACCATGACCGATTGAACTTTACTTCCATTATCGGTCGATCACATGACCACTCATCTAACAGTGTCGTTTAAAAATTATCGTAATTGGCGGCCATTTAATGTATGGAAATGTTTAAAAATTCTACATCTTTCGAGGGCCACTACGATATTCAAACGGCCTTTTATGACATATTCATTCACTTTCGCGAACTTTTAACAACTGGACTCGATAATATAAGAGAATAGGTAACATTTTCATGTAAATCTGCCAACATTGCACAAGCTTTTCACAACTTTGTAAGCACTTTGTTAATCACTTTGCTCTTGGTCAGTGGAACAATGTGCCAACATAAATAGCTGTTTTAGACTTTTACATAATTTTGTACTAAATTTAACTGCGGGGTTCTATATGAAATGACATAGGGGAATATACACGCAAATCCACCAACTTTTCAATCGCTTTTAACATTTTTAGTATGTGTTTGTTCATTTTACGGCCGGCTCATATGATAGTCTACTAACAAGGGAGGTTTCAAATGGATTTTAGTTATTTTTCATACTTTATAACTGCATGGTTCGATATAACAACAACTTAGGTCAAATAAACAAACAAATGTAGCAACTTTGGAATCTCTTTGGAGAACTTTGCACGCTGTTTTAACAGCTTGGACCATATAGGTGCAGACTGCAAAAACTCAAAAAAGTGTCGTCCGTTGGTTTTCTCAAGTTGACTCCTATGCAAGTACTAACTACGACCGATTGAACTTTACTTCCATTATCGGTCGATCACCTGACCACTCATCTATCAGTGTCGTTTAAAAATTATCGGAATTGGCGGCCATTTAATGTATGGAAATGTTTAAAAATTCTACATCTTTCGAGGGCCACTACGATATTCAAACGGCCTTTCATGACATATTCATTCACTTTCGCGAACTTTTAACAACTGGACTCGATAATATAAGGGAATAGATAACATTTTCATGTAAATCTGCCAACATTGCACAAGCTTTTCACAACTTTGTAAGCACTTTGTTAATCACTTTGTGCTTGGGTAGTGGAACAATATGCCAACATAAATAGCTGTTTTAGACTTTTACATAATTTTGTACTAAATTTAACTGCGGGGTTCTATATGAAATGACATAGAGGGAATATTCACGCAAATCCACCAACTTTTCAATCTCTTTTATCATTTTTAGTATGTGTTTGTTCATTTTACGGCCGGCTCATATGACAGTCTTCTAACAGGGGAGGTTTCAAATGGATTTTAGTCATTTTTCATACTTTATAACTGCACGGTTCGATATAACAACAACTTAGGTCAAATAAACAAACAAATGTAGCAACTTTGGAATCTTTTTGGAGCACTTTGCACGCTGTTTTAACAGCTTGGACCATATAGGTGCAGACTGCAAAAACTTAAAAAAGTGTCACCCGCTGGTTTTCTCAGGTTGTCTCCCATGCAAGTACTAACCACGGCCGATTGAACTTTACTTCCATTATCGGTCGATCATCTGACCACTCATCTATCAGTGTCGTTTAAAAATTATCGTAGTTGGCGGCTATTTAATGTATGGAAATGTTTAAAAATTCTACATCTTTCGAGGGCCACTACGATATTCAAACGGCCTTTCATGACATATTCATTCACTTTCGCGAACTTTTAACAACTGGACTCGATAATTTAAGAGAATAGGTAACATTTCCATGTAAATCTGCCAACTTTGCACAAGCTTTTCACAACTTTGTAAGCACTTTGTTAATCATTTTGTGCTTGGGTAGTGGAACAATGTGCCAACATAAATAGCTGTTTTAGTCTTTTACATAATGTTGTACTAAATTTAACTGCGGGGTTCTATATGAAATGACATAGGGGGAATATACACGCAAATCCACCAACTTTTCAATCGCTTTTAACATTTTTAGTATGTGTTTGTTCATTTTACGGCCGGCTCATATGATAGTCTACTAACAAGGGAGGTTTCAAATGGATTTTAGTTATTTTTCATACTTTATAACTGCATGGTTCGATATAACAACAACTTAGGTCAAATAAACAAACACATGTAGCAACTTTGGAATCTTTTTGGAGCACTTTGCACGCTGTTTTAACAGCTTGGACCATATAGGTGCAGACTGCAAAAACTCAAAAAGTGTCGTCCGTTGGTTTTCTCAAGTTGACTCCTATGCAAGTAGTAACTACGACCGATTGAACTTTACTTCCATTATCGGTCGATCACCTGACCACTCATCTATCCGTGTCGTTTAAAAATTATCGTTATTGGCGGCCATTTAATGTATGGAAATGTTTAAAAATTCTACATCTTTCGAGGGCCACTACGATATTCAAACGGCCTTTCATGACATATTCATTCACTTTCGCGAACTTTTAACAACTGGACTCGATAATATAAGAGAATAGGTAACATTTCCATGTAAATATGCCAATTTTGCACAAGCTTTTCACAACTTTGTAAGCACTTTGTTAATCACTTTGCTCTTGGGCAGTGGAACAATGTGCCAACATAAAGAGCTGTTTTAGACTTTTACATAATGTTGTACTAAATTTAACTGTGGGGTTCTATATGAAATGACTTAGGGGGTATATACACGCAAATCCTCCAACTTTTCAATCTCTTTTAACATTTTTAGTATGTGTTTGTTCATTTTACGGCCGGCTCATATGAGAGTCTTCTAACAGGGGAGGTTTCAAATGGATTTTAGTCATTTTTCATACTTTATAACTGCATGGTTCGATATAACAACAACTTAGGTCAAATAAACAAACAAATGTAGCAACTTTGGAATCTCTTTGGAGAACTTTGCACGCTGTTTTAACAGCTTGGACCATATAGGTGCAGACTGCAAAAACTCGAAAAAGTTTCACCTGCTGGTTTTCTCAGGTTGTCTCCCACGCAAGTACTAACCACGACCGATTGAACTTTACTTCCATAGTCGGCGATCACCTGACCACTCATCTATCCGTGTCGTTTAAAAATTATCGTTATTGGCGGCCATTTAATGTATGGAAATGTTTAAAAATTCTACATCTTTCGAGGGCCACTACGATATTCAAACGGCCTTTTATAATATATTCATTCACTTTCGCGAACTTTTAACAACTGGCCTCGATAATATAAGAGAATAGATAACATTTTTATGTAAATCTGCCAACATTGCACAAGCTTTTCACAACTTTGTAAGCACTTTGTTAATCACTTTGCTCTTGGGCAGTGGAACAATGTGCCAACATAAATAGCTGTTTTAGACTTTTACATAATTTTGTACTAAATTTAACTGCGGGGTTCTATATGAAATGACTTAGGGGTATATACACGCAAATCCACCAACTTTTCAATCTCTTTTAACATTTTTAGTATGTGTTTGTTCATTTTACGGCCGGCTCATATGACAGTCTTCTAACAGGGGAGGTTTCAAATGGATTTTAGTCATTTTTCATACTTTATAACTGCACGGTTCGATATAACAACAGCTTAGGTCAAATAAACAAACAAATGTAGCAACATTGGAATCTCTTTGGAGAACTTTGCACGCTGTTTTAACTGCTTGGACCAAAGAGGTGCAGACTGCAAAAACTTAAAAAAGTGTCACCCGCTGGTTTTCTCAGGTTGTCTCCCATGCAAGTACTAACCACGGCCGATTGAACTTTACTTCCATTATCGGTCGATCATCTGACCACTCATCTATCAGTGTCGTTTAAAAATTATCGTAGTTGGCGGCTATTTAATGTATGGAAATGTTTAAAAATTCTACATCTTTCGAGGGCCACTACGATATTCAAACGGCCTTTCATGACATATTCATTCACTTTCGCGAACTTTTAACAACTGGACTCGATAATTTAAGAGAATAGGTAACATTTCCATGTAAATCTGCCAACTTTGCACAAGCTTTTCACAACTTTGTAAGCACTTTGTTAATCATTTTGTGCTTGGGTAGTGGAACAATGTGCCAACATAAATAGCTGTTTTAGTCTTTTACATAATGTTGTACTAAATTTAACTGCGGGGTTCTATATGAAATGACATAGGGGGAATATACACGCAAATCTACCAACTTTTCATTCGCTTTTAACATTTTTAGTATGTGTTTGTTCATTTTACGGCCGGCTCATATGATAGTCTACTAACAAGGGAGGTTTCAAATGGATTTTAGTTATTTTTCATACTTTATAACTGCATGGTTCGATATAACAACAACTTAGGTCAAATAAACAAACAAATGTAGCAACTTTGGAATCTTTTTGGAGCACTTTGCACGCTGTTTTAACAGCTTGGACCATATAGGTGCAGACTGCAAAAACTCAAAAAGTGTCGTCCGTTGGTTTTCTCAAGTTGACTCCTATGCAAGTAGTAACTACGACCGATTGAACTTTACTTCCATTATCGGTCGATCACCTGACCACTCATCTATCAGTGTCGTTTAAAAATTATCGGAATTGGCGGCCATTTAATGTATGGAAATGTTTAAAAATTCTACATCTTTCGAGGGCCACTACGATATTCAAACGGCCTTTCATGACATATTCATTCACTTTCGCGAACTTTTAACAACTGGACTCGATAATATAAGAGAATAGATAACATTTTTATGTAAATCTGCCAACATTGCACAAGCTTTTCACAACTTTGTAAGCACTTTGTTAATCACTTTGCTCTTGGGCAGTGGAACAATGTGCCAACATAAATAGCTGTTTTAGACTTTTACATAATTTTGTACTAAATTTAACTGCGGGGTTCTATATGAAATGACTTAGGGGTATATACACGCAAATCCACCAACTTTTCAATCTCTTTTAACATTTTTAGTATGTGTTTGTTCATTTTACGGCCGGCTCATATGACAGTCTTCTAACAGGGGAGGTTTCAAATGGATTTTAGTCATTTTTCATACTTTATAACTGCACGGTTCGATATAACAACAGCTTAGGTCAAATAAACAAACAAATGTAGCAACATTGGAATCTCTTTGGAGAACTTTGCACGCTGTTTTAACTGCTTGGACCAAAGAGGTGCAGACTGCAAAAACTTAAAAAAGTGTCACCCGCTGGTTTTCTCAGGTTGTCTCCCATGCAAGTACTAACCACGGCCGATTGAACTTTACTTCCATTATCGGTCGATCATCTGACCACTCATCTATCAGTGTCGTTTAAAAATTATCGTAGTTGGCGGCTATTTAATGTATGGAAATGTTTAAAAATTCTACATCTTTCGAGGGCCACTACGATATTCAAACGGCCTTTCATGACATATTCATTCACTTTCGCGAACTTTTAACAACTGGACTCGATAATTTAAGAGAATAGGTAACATTTCCATGTAAATCTGCCAACTTTGCACAAGCTTTTCACAACTTTGTAAGCACTTTGTTAATCATTTTGTGCTTGGGTAGTGGAACAATGTGCCAACATAAATAGCTGTTTTAGTCTTTTACATAATGTTGTACTAAATTTAACTGCGGGGTTCTATATGAAATGACATAGGGGGAATATACACGCAAATCTACCAACTTTTCATTCGCTTTTAACATTTTTAGTATGTGTTTGTTCATTTTACGGCCGGCTCATATGATAGTCTACTAACAAGGGAGGTTTCAAATGGATTTTAGTTATTTTTCATACTTTATAACTGCATGGTTCGATATAACAACAACTTAGGTCAAATAAACAAACAAATGTAGCAACTTTGGAATCTTTTTGGAGCACTTTGCACGCTGTTTTAACAGCTTGGACCATATAGGTGCAGACTGCAAAAACTCAAAAAGTGTCGTCCGTTGGTTTTCTCAAGTTGACTCCTATGCAAGTAGTAACTACGACCGATTGAACTTTACTTCCATTATCGGTCGATCACCTGACCACTCATCTATCAGTGTCGTTTAAAAATTATCGGAATTGGCGGCCATTTAATGTATGGAAATGTTTAAAAATTCTACATCTTTCGAGGGCCACTACGATATTCAAACGGCCTTTCATGACATATTCATTCACTTTCGCGAACTTTTAACAACTGGACTCGATAATATAAGAGAATAGGTAACATTTCCATGTAAATATGCCAATTTTGCACAAGCTTTTCACAACTTTGTAAGCACTTTGTTAATCACTTTGCTCTTGGGCAGTGGAACAATGTGCCAACATAAAGAGCTGTTTTAGACTTTTACATAATGTTGTACTAAATTTAACTGTGGGGTTCTATATGAAATGACTTAGGGGGTATATACACGCAAATCCTCCAACTTTTCAATCTCTTTTAACATTTTTAGTATGTGTTTGTTCATTTTACGGCCGGCTCATATGAGAGTCTTCTAACAGGGGAGGTTTCAAATGGATTTTAGTCATTTTTCATACTTTATAACTGCATGGTTCGATATAACAACAACTTAGGTCAAATAAACAAACAAATGTAGCAACTTTGGAATCTCTTTGGAGAACTTTGCACGCTGTTTTAACAGCTTGGACCATATAGGTGCAGACTGCAAAAACTCGAAAAAGTTTCACCTGCTGGTTTTCTCAGGTTGTCTCCCACGCAAGTACTAACCACGACCGATTGAACTTTACTTCCATAGTCGGCGATCACCTGACCACTCATCTATCCGTGTCGTTTAAAAATTATCGTTATTGGCGGCCATTTAATGTATGGAAATGTTTAAAAATTCTACATCTTTCGAGGGCCACTACGATATTCAAACGGCCTTTTATGATATATTCATTCACTTTCGCGAACTTTTAACAACTGGACTCGATAATATAAGAGAATAGATAACATTTTTATGTAAATCTGCCAACATTGCACAAGCTTTTCACAACTTTGTAAGCACTTTGTTAATCACTTTGTGCTAGGGTAGTGGAACAATGTGCCAACATAAATAGCTGTTTTAGACTTTTACATAATTTTGTACTAAATTTAACTGCGGGGTTCTATATGAAATGACTTAGGGGTATATACACGCAAATCCACCAACTTTTCAATCTCTTTTAACATTTTTAGTATGTGTTTGTTCATTTTACGGCCGGCTCATATGACAGTCTTCTAACAGGGGAGGTTTCAAATGGATTTTAGTCATTTTTCATACTTTATAACTGCACGGTTCGATATAACAACAGCTTAGGTCAAATAAACAAACAAATGTAGCAACATTGGAATCTCTTTGGAGAACTTTGCACGCTGTTTTAACTGCTTGGACCAAAGAGGTGCAGACTGCAAAAACTTAAAAAAGTGTCACCCGCTGGTTTTCTCAGGTTGTCTCCCATGCAAGTACTAACCACGGCCGATTGAACTTTACTTCCATTATCGGTCGATCATCTGACCACTCATCTATCAGTGTCGTTTAAAAATTATCGTAGTTGGCGGCTATTTAATGTATGGAAATGTTTAAAAATTCTACATCTTTCGAGGGCCACTACGATATTCAAACGGCCTTTCATGACATATTCATTCACTTTCGCGAACTTTTAACAACTGGACTCGATAATTTAAGAGAATAGGTAACATTTCCATGTAAATCTGCCAACTTTGCACAAGCTTTTCACAACTTTGTAAGCACTTTGTTAATCATTTTGTGCTTGGGTAGTGGAACAATGTGCCAACATAAATAGCTGTTTTAGTCTTTTACATAATGTTGTACTAAATTTAACTGCGGGGTTCTATATGAAATGACATAGGGGGAATATACACGCAAATCTACCAACTTTTCATTCGCTTTTAACATTTTTAGTATGTGTTTGTTCATTTTACGGCCGGCTCATATGATAGTCTACTAACAAGGGAGGTTTCAAATGGATTTTAGTTATTTTTCATACTTTATAACTGCATGGTTCGATATAACAACAACTTAGGTCAAATAAACAAACAAATGTAGCAACTTTGGAATCTTTTTGGAGCACTTTGCACGCTGTTTTAACAGCTTGGACCATATAGGTGCAGACTGCAAAAACTCAAAAAGTGTCGTCCGTTGGTTTTCTCAAGTTGACTCCTATGCAAGTAGTAACTACGACCGATTGAACTTTACTTCCATTATCGGTCGATCACCTGACCACTCATCTATCCGTGTCGTTTAAAAATTATCGTTATTGGCGGCCATTTAATGTATGGAAATGTTTAAAAATTCTACATCTTTCGAGGGCCACTACGATATTCAAACGGCCTTTCATGACATATTCATTCACTTTCGCGAACTTTTAACAACTGGACTCGATAATATAAGAGAATAGGTAATATTTCCATGTAAATATGCCAATTTTGCACAAGCTTTTCACAACTTTGTAAGCACTTTGTTAATCACTTTGCTCTTGGGCAGTGGAACAATGTGCCAACATAAATAGCTGTTTTAGACTTTTACATAATGTTGTACTAAATTTAACTGCGGGGTTCTATATGAAATGACTTAGGGGGTATATACACGCAAATCCTCCAACTTTTCAATCTCTTTTAACATTTTTAGTATGTGTTTGTTCATTTTACGGCCGGCTCATATGAGAGTCTTCTAACAGGGGAGGTTTCAAATGGATTTTAGTCATTTTTCATACTTTATAACTGCATGGTTCGATATAACAACAACTTAGGTCAAATAAACAAACAAATGTAGCAACTTTGGAATCTCTTTGGAGAACTTTGCACGCTGTTTTAACAGCTTGGACCATATAGGTGCAGACTGCAAAAACTCGAAAAAGTTTCACCTGCTGGTTTTCTCAAGTTGACTCCTATGCAAGTAGTAACTACGACCGACTGAACTTTACTTCCATTATCGGTCGATTACCTGACCACTCATCTATCCGTGTCGTTTAAAAATTATCGTTATTGGCGGCCATTTAATGTATGGAAATGTTTAAAAATTCTACATCTTTCGAGGGCCACTACGATATTCAAACGGCCTTTCATGACATATTCATTCACTTTCGCGAACTTTTAACAACTGGACTCGATAATATAAGAGATTAGGTAACATTTCCATGTAAATATGCCAATTTTGCACAAGCTTTTCACAACTTTGTAAGCACTTTGTTAATCACTTTGTGCTTGGGTAGTGGAACAATGTGCCAACATAAATAGCTGTTTTAGACTTTTACATAATTTTGTACTAAATTTAACTGCGGGGTTCTATATGAAATGACTTAGGGGGAGTATACACGCAACTCCACCAACTTTTCAATGCTGTTAAAATTTTTAGTATGTGCTTGTTCATTTTACGGCCGGCTCATATGCTAGTCTGCTAACATGGGAGGTTTTATATGGATTTTAGTCATTTTTCATACTTTATAACTGCATGGTTCGATAAAACAACAACTTAGGTCAAATAAACAAACAAATCTAGCAACTTTGGAACCGCTTTGGAGAACTTTGCACGCCGTTTTAACAGCTTGGACCATATAGGTGTAGACTGCAAAAACTCAAAAAAGTTTCACCTGCTGGTTTTCTCGGGTTGTCTCCCACGCAAGTACTATCCACGACCGATTGAACTTTTTTTCCATAGTCGGAGATCACCTGACCACTCATCTATCAGTGTCGTTTAAAAATCATCGTAATTGGCGGCCATTTAATGTATGGAAATGTTTAAACATTCTACATCTTTCGAGGGCCACTACGATATTCAAACGGCCTTTTATGATATATTCATTCACTTTCGCGAACTTTTAACAACTGGACTCGATAATATAAGAGAATAGGTAACATTTTCATGTAAATCTGCCAACATTGCACAAGCTTTTCACAACTTTGTAAGCTCTTTGTTAATCACTTTGCTCTTGGGCAGTGGAACAATGTGCCAACATAAATAGCTGTTTTAGACTTTTACATAATTTTGTACTAAATTTAACTGCGGGGTTCTATATGAAATGACTTAGGGGGTATATACACGCAAATCCACCAACTTTTCAATCGCTTTTAACATTTTTAGTATGTGTTTGTTCATTTTACGGCCGGCTCATATGACAGTCTTCTAACAGGGGAGGTTTCAAATGGATTTTAGTCATTTTTCATACTTTATAACTGCATGGTTCGATATAACAACAACTTAGGTCAAATAAACAAACAAATGTAGCAACTTTGGAATCTCTTTGGAGAACTTTACACGCTGTTTTAACTGCTTGGACCAAAGAGGTGCAGACTGCAAAAACTTAAAAAAGTGTCACTCGCTGGTTTTCTCAGGTTGTCTCCCATGCAAGTACTAACCACGACCGATTGAACTTTACTTCCATTATCGGTCGATCATCTGACCACTCATCTATCAGTGTCGTTTAAAAATTATCGTAGTTGGCGGCGATTTAATGTATGGAAATGTTTAAAAATTCTACATCTTTCGAGGGCCACTACGATATTCAAACGGCCTTTCATGACATATTCATTCACTTTCGCGAACTTTTAACAACTGGACTCGATAATATAAGAGAATAGGTAACATTTCCATGTAAATCTGCCAACTTTCCACAAGCTTTTCACAACTTTGTAAGCACTTTGTTAATCATTTTGTGCTTGGGTAGTGGAACAATGTGCCAACATAAATAGCTGTTTTAGTCTTTTACATAATGTTGTACTAACTTTAACTGCGGGATTCTATATGAAATGACATAGGGTGAATATACACGCAAATCCACCAACTTTTCAATCGCTTTTAACATTTTTAGTATGTGTTTGTTCATTTTACGGCCGGCTCATATGATAGTCCACTAACAAGAGAGGTTTCAAATGGATTTTAGTTATTTTTCATACTTTATAACTGCATGGATCGATATAACAACAACTTAGGTCAAATAAACAAACAAATGTAGCAACTTTGGAATCTTTTTGGAGAACTTTGCACGCTGTTTTAACAGCTTGGACAATATAGGTGCAGACTGCAAAAACTCAAAAAAGTGTCGTCCGTTGGTTTTCTCAAGTTGACTCCTATGCAAGTACTAACTACGACCGATTGAACTTTACTTCCATTATCGGTCGATCACCTGACCACTCATCTATCCGTGTCGTTTAAAAATTATCGTTATTGGCGGCCATTTAATGTATGGAAATGTTTAAAAATTCTACATTTTTCGAGGGCCACTACGATATTCAAACGGCCTTTCATGACATATTCATTCACTTTCGCGAACTTTTAACAACTGGACTCGATAATATAAGAGATTAGGTAACATTTCCACGTAAATCTGCAAATTTTGCACAAGCTTTTAACAACTATGTAAGCACTTTGTTAATCACTTTGTGCTTGGGTAGTGGAACAATGTGCCAACATAAATAGATGTTTTAGACTTTTACATAATTTTGTACTGAATTTAACTGCGGGGTTCTATATGAAATGACTTAGGGAGAGTATACACGCAAATCCACCAACTTTTCAATGCTGTTAACATTTTTAGTATGTGTTTGTTCATTTTACGGCCGGCTCATATGCTAGTCTGCTAACATGGGAGGTTTCATATGGATTTTAGTCATTTTTCATACTTTATAACTGCATGGTTCGATAAAACAACAACTTAGGTCAAATAAACAAACAAATCTAGCAACTTTGGAACCGCTTTGGAGAACTTTGCACGCAGTTTTAACAGCTTGGACCATATAGGTGCAGACCGCAAAAACTCAAAAAAGTTTCACCTGCTGGTTTTCTCAGGTTGTCTCCCATGCAAGTACTAACCACGACCGATTGAACTTTTTTTCCATAGTCGGCGATCACCTGACCACTCATCTATCAGTGTCGTTTAAAAATCATCGTAATTGGCGGCCATATAATGTATGGAAATGTTTAAACATTCTACATCTTTCGAGGGCCACTACGATATTCAAACGGCCTTTTATGATATATTCATTCACTTTCGCGAACTTTTAACAACTGGACTCGATAATATAAGGGAATAGATAACATTTTCATGTAAATCTGCCAACATTGCACAAACTTTTCACAACTTTGTAAGCACTTTGTTAATCACTTTGCTCTTGGTCAGTGGAACAATGTGCCAACATAAATAGCTGTTTTAGACTTTTACATAACTTTGTACTAAATTTAACTGCGGGGTTCTATATGAAATGACTTAGGGGGTATATACACGCAAATCCACCAACTTTTCAATCTCTTTTAACATTTTTAGTATGTGTTTGTTCATTTTACGGCCGGATAACATGACAGTCTGCTAACATGGGAGGTTTCAAATGGATTTTAGTCATTTTTCATACTTTATAACTGCATGGTTCGATATAACAACAACTTAGGTCAAATAAACAAACAAATGTAGCAACTTTGGAATCTTTTTGGAGAACTTTGCACGCTGTTTTAACAGCTTGGACCATATAGGTGCAGACTGCAAAAACTCAAAAATGTGTCGTCCGTTGGTTTTCTCAAGTTGACTCCTATGCAAGTACTAACTACGACCGATTGAACTTTACTTCCATTATCGGTCGATCACCTGACCACTCATCTATCCGTGTCGTTTAAAAATTATCGTTATTGGCGGCCATTTAATGTATGGAAATGTTTAAAAATTCTACATTTTTCGAGGGCCACTACGATATTCAAACGGCCTTTCATGACATATTCATTCACTTTCGCGAACTTTTAACAACTGGACTCGATAATATAAGAGAATATGTAACATTTCCACGTAAATCTGCAAATTTTGCACAAGCTTTTAACAACTATGTAAGCACTTTGTTAATCACTTTGTGCTTGGGTAGTGGAACAATGTGCCAACATAAATAGATGTTTTAGACTTTTACATAATTTTGTACTGAATTTAACTGCGGGGTTCTATATGAAATGACTTAGGGGGAGTATACACGCAAATCCACCAACTTTTCAATGCTGTTAACATTTTTAGTATGTGTTTGTTCATTTTACGGCCGGCTCATATGCTAGTATGCTAACATGGGAGGTTTCATATGGATTTTAGTCATTTTTCATACTTTATAACTGCATGGTTCGATATAACAAGAACTTAGGTCAAATAAACAAACAAATCTAGCAACTTTGAAATCGCTTTGGAGAACTTTGCACGCTGTTTTAACAGCTTGGACCAAATAGGTGCAGACTGCAAAAACTCAAAAAGTGTCACCCACTGGTTTCCTCAGGTTGTCTCCCATGCAAGTACTATCCACGACCGATTCAACTTTACTTCCATAATCGGCGATCACCTGACCACTCATCTATCAGTGTCGTTTAAAAATCATCGTAATTGCCGGCCATTTAATGTATGGAAATGTTTAAAAATTCTACATCTTTAGAGGGCCACTACGATATTCAAACGGCATTTTATGACATATTCATTCACTTTCGCGAACTTTTAACAACTGGACTCGATAATATAAGGGAATAGGTAACATTTCCATGTAAATCTGCCAACTTTGCACAAGCTTTTAACAACTTTGTAAGCACTTTGTTAATCACTTTGTGCTTGGGTAGTGGAACAATGTGCCAACATAAATAGCTGTTTTAGAATTTTACATAATTTTGTACTAAATTTAACTGCGGGGTTCTATATGAAATGACTTAGGGGGAATATACACGCAAATCCACCAACTTTTCAATCGCTTTTAACATTTTTAGTATGTGTTTATTCATTTTACGGCCGACTCATATGATAGTCTGCTAACAAGGGAGGTTTCAAATGGATTTTAGTCATTTTTCATACTTTATAACTGCATGGTTCGATATAACAACAACTTAGGTCAAATAAACAAACAAATCTAGCAACTTTGAAATCGCTTTGGAGAACTTTACACGCTGTTTTAACAGCTTGGACCAAAGAGGTGCAGACTGCAAAAACTTAAAAAAGTGTCACCCGCTGGTTTTCTCAGGTTGTCTCCCATGCAAGTACTAACCACGACCGATTGAACTTTACTTCCATTATCGGTCGATCACCTGCAGCTGACCACTCATCGCTCAGCGTCGTTTAACAATTATCGTAATTGGCGGTAATTTAATGTATGGAAATGTTTAAAAATTCTACATATTTCGAGGGCCACTACGATATTCAAACGGCCTTTTATGACATATTCATTCACTTTCGCGAACTTTTAACAACTGGACTCGATAATATAAGAGAATAGGTAACATTTCCATGTAAATCTGCCAACTTTGCACAAGCTTTTCACAACTTTGTAAGCACTTTGTTAATCATTTTCTGCTTGGGTAGTGGAACAATGTGCCAGCATAAATAGCTGTTTTAGTCTTTTACATAATTTTGTATTAAGTTTAACTGCGGGGTTCTATATGAAATGACATAGGGGGAATATACACGCAAATCCACCAACTTTTCAATCGCTTTTAACATTTTAGTATATGTTTGTTCATTTTACGGCCGACTCATATGATAGTCTGCTAACAAGGGAGGTTTCAAATGGATTTTAGTCATTTTTCATACTTTATAACTGCATGGTTCGATATAACAACAACTTAGGTCAAATAAACAAACAAATGTAGCAACTTTGGAATCTCTTTGGAGAACTTTGCACGCTGTTTTAACAGCTTGGACCATATAGGTGCAGACTGCAAAAACTCAAAAAAGTGTCGTCCGTTGGTTTTCTCAAGTTGACTCATATGCAAGTACTAACTACGACCGATTGAACTTTACTTCCATTATCGGTCGATCACCTGACCACTCATCTATCAGTGTCGTTTAAAAATTATCGTAATTGGCGGCCATTTAATGTATGGAAATGTTTAAAAATTCTACATCTTTCGAGGGCCACTACGATATTCAAACGGCCTTTCATGACATATTCATTCACTTTCGCGAACTTTTAACAACTGGACTCGATAATATAAGAGAATAGGTAACATTTCCATGTAAATCTGCCAATTCTGCACAAGCTTTTCACAACTTTGTAAGCACTTTGTTAATCACTTTGTGCTTGGATAGTGGAACAATGTGCCAACATAAATAGCTGTTTTAGACTTTTACATAATTTTGTACTAAATTTAACTGCGGGGTTCTATATGAAATGACTTAGGGAGAGTATACACGCAAATCCACCAACCTTTCAATGCTGTTAACATTTTTAGTATGTGTTTGTTCATTTTACGGCCGGCTCATATGCTAGTCTGCTAACAAGGGAGGTTTCAAATGGATTTTAGTCATTTTTCATACTTTATAACTGCATGGTTCGATATAACAACAACTTAGGTCAAATAAACAAACAAATCTAGCAACTTTGAAATCGCTTTGGAGAACTTTGCACGCTGTTTTAACAGCTTGGACCATATAGGTGCAGACTGCAAAAACTCAAAAATGTGTCGTCCGTTGGTTTTCTCAAGTTGACTCCTATGCAAGTACTAACTACGACCGATTGAACTTTACTTCCATTATCGGTCGATCACCTGACCACTCATCTATCCGTGTCGTTTAAAAATTATCGTTATTGGCGGCCATTTAATGTATGGAAATGTTTAAAAATTCTACATTTTTCGAGGGCCACTACGATATTCAAACGGCCTTTCATGACATATTCATTCACTTTCGCGAACTTTTAACAACTGGACTCGATAATATAAGAGAATATGTAACATTTCCACGTAAATCTGCAAATTTTGCACAAGCTTTTAACAACTATGTAAGCACTTTGTTAATCACTTTGTGCTTGGGTAGTGGAACAATGTGCCAACATAAATAGATGTTTTAGACTTTTACATAATTTTGTACTGAATTTAACTGCGGGGTTCTATATGAAATGACTTAGGGGGAGTATACACGCAAATCCACCAACTTTTCAATGCTGTTAACATTTTTAGTATGTGTTTGTTCATTTTACGGCCGGCTCACATGACAGTCTGCTAACATGGGAGGTTTCAAATGGATTTTAGTCATTTTTCATACTTTATAACTGCATGGTTCGATATAACAAGAACTTAGGTCAAATAAACAAACAAATCTAGCAACTTTGAAATCGCTTTGGAGAACTTTGCACGCTGTTTTAACAGCTTGGACCAAATAGGTGCAGACTGCAAAAACTCAAAAAGTGTCACCCACTGGTTTCCTCAGGTTGTCTCCCATGCAAGTACTATCCACGACCGATTCAACTTTACTTCCATAATCGGCGATCACCTGACCACTCATCTATCAGTGTCGTTTAAAAATCATCGTAATTGCCGGCCATTTAATGTATGGAAATGTTTAAAAATTCTACATCTTTAGAGGGCCACTACGATATTCAAACGGCATTTTATGACATATTCATTCACTTTCGCGAACTTTTAACAACTGGACTCGATAATATAAGGGAATAGGTAACATTTCCATGTAAATCTGCCAACTTTGCACAAGCTTTTAACAACTTTGTAAGCACTTTGTTAATCACTTTGTGCTTGGGTAGTGGAACAATGTGCCAACATAAATAGCTGTTTTAGAATTTTACATAATTTTGTACTAAATTTAACTGCGGGGTTCTATATGAAATGACTTAGGGGGAATATACACGCAAATCCACCAACTTTTCAATCGCTTTTAACATTTTTAGTATGTGTTTATTCATTTTACGGCCGACTCATATGATAGTCTGCTAACAAGGGAGGTTTCAAATGGATTTTAGTCATTTTTCATACTTTATAACTGCATGGTTCGATATAACAACAACTTAGGTCAAATAAACAAACAAATCTAGCAACTTTGAAATCGCTTTGGAGAACTTTACACGCTGTTTTAACAGCTTGGACCAAAGAGGTGCAGACTGCAAAAACTTAAAAAAGTGTCACCCGCTGGTTTTCTCAGGTTGTCTCCCATGCAAGTACTAACCACGACCGATTGAACTTTACTTCCATTATCGGTCGATCACCTGCAGCTGACCACTCATCGCTCAGCGTCGTTTAACAATTATCGTAATTGGCGGTAATTTAATGTATGGAAATGTTTAAAAATTCTACATATTTCGAGGGCCACTACGATATTCAAACGGCCTTTTATGACATATTCATTCACTTTCGCGAACTTTTAACAACTGGACTCGATAATATAAGAGAATAGGTAACATTTCCATGTAAATCTGCCAACTTTGCACAAGCTTTTCACAACTTTGTAAGCACTTTGTTAATCATTTTCTGCTTGGGTAGTGGAACAATGTGCCAGCATAAATAGCTGTTTTAGTCTTTTACATAATTTTGTATTAAGTTTAACTGCGGGGTTCTATATGAAATGACATAGGGGGAATATACAGGCAAATCCACCAACTTTTCAATCGCTTTTAACATTTTAGTATGTGTTTGTTCATTTTACGGCCGACTCATATGATAGTCTGCTAACAAGGGAGGTTTCAAATGGATTTTAGTCATTTTTCATACTTTATAACTGCATGGTTCGATATAACAACAACTTAGGTCAAATAAACAAACAAATGTAGCAACTTTGGAATCTCTTTGGAGAACTTTGCACGCTGTTTTAACAGCTTGGACCATATAGGTGCAGACTGCAAAAACTCAAAAAAGTGTCGTCCGTTGGTTTTCTCAAGTTGACTCATATGCAAGTACTAACTACGACCGATTCAACTTTACTTCCATAATCGGCGATCACCTGACCACTCATCTATCAGTGTCGTTTAAAAATCATCGTAATTGCCGGCCATTTAATGTATGGAAATGTTTAAAAATTCTACATCTTTAGAGGGCCACTACGATATTCAAACGGCATTTTATGACATATTCATTCACTTTCGCGAACTTTTAACAACTGGACTCGATAATATAAGAGAATAGGTAACATTTCCATGTAAATCTGCCAATTCTGCACAAGCTTTTCACAACTTTGTAAGCACTTTGTTAATCACTTTGTGCTTGGATAGTGGAACAATGTGCCAACATAAATAGCTGTTTTAGACTTTTACATAATTTTGTACTAAATTTAACTGCGGGGTTCTATATGAAATGACTTAGGGAGAGTATACACGCAAATCCACCAACCTTTCAATGCTGTTAACATTTTTAGTATGTGTTTGTTCATTTTACGGCCGGCTCATATGCTAGTCTGCTAACAAGGGAGGTTTCAAATGGATTTTAGTCATTTTTCATACTTTATAACTGCATGGTTCGATATAACAACAACTTAGGTCAAATAAACAAACAAATCTAGCAACTTTGAAATCGCTTTGGAGAACTTTGCACGCTGTTTTAACAGCTTGGACCATATAGGTGCAGACTGCAAAAACTCAAAAATGTGTCGTCCGTTGGTTTTCTCAAGTTGACTCCTATGCAAGTACTAACTACGACCGATTGAACTTTACTTCCATTATCGGTCGATCACCTGACCACTCATCTATCCGTGTCGTTTAAAAATTATCGTTATTGGCGGCCATTTAATGTATGGAAATGTTTAAAAATTCTACATTTTTCGAGGGCCACTACGATATTCAAACGGCCTTTCATGACATATTCATTCACTTTCGCGAACTTTTAACAACTGGACTCGATAATATAAGAGAATATGTAACATTTCCACGTAAATCTGCAAATTTTGCACAAGCTTTTAACAACTATGTAAGCACTTTGTTAATCACTTTGTGCTTGGGTAGTGGAACAATGTGCCAACATAAATAGATGTTTTAGACTTTTACATAATTTTGTACTGAATTTAACTGCGGGGTTCTATATGAAATGACTTAGGGGGAGTATACACGCAAATCCACCAACTTTTCAATGCTGTTAACATTTTTAGTATGTGTTTGTTCATTTTACGGCCGGCTCATATGCTAGTATGCTAACATGGGAGGTTTCATATGGATTTTAGTCATTTTTCATACTTTATAACTGCATGGTTCGATAAAACAACAACTTAGGTCAAATAAACAAACAAATCTAGCAACTTTGGAACCGCATTGGAGAACTTTGCACGCAGTTTTAACAGCTTGGACCATATAGGTGCAGACTGCAAAAACTCAAAAAAGTTTCACCTGCTGGTTTTCTCAGGTTGTCTCCCATGCAAATACTAACCACGACCGATTGAACTTTTTTTCCATAGTCGGCGATCACCTGACCACTCATCTATCAGTGTCGTTTAAAAATCATCGTAATTGGCGGCCATATAATGTATGGAAATGTTTAAACATTCTACATCTTTCGAGGGCCACTACGATATTCAAACGGCCTTTTATGATATATTCATTCACTTTCGCGAACTTTTAACAACTGGACTCGATAGTATAAGAGAATAGATAACATTTTCATGTAAATCTGCCAACATTGCACAAGCTTTTCACAACTTTGTAAGCCCTTTGTTAATCACTTTGCTCTTGGTCAGTGGAACAATGTGCCAACATAAATAGCTGTTTTAGACTTTTACATAATTTTGTACTAAATTTAACTGCGGGGTTCTATATGAAATGACTTAGGGGGTATATACACGCAAATCCACCAACTTTTCAATCTCTTTTAAAATTGTTAGTATGTGTTTGTTCATTTTACGGCCGGCTCACATGACAGTCTGCTAACATGGGAGGTTTCAAATGGATTTTAGTCATTTTTCATACTTTATAACTGCATGGTTCGATATAACAAGAACTTAGGTCAAATAAACAAACAAATCTAGCAACTTTGAAATCGCTTTGGAGAACTTTGCACGCTGTTTTAACAGCTTGGACCAAATAGGTGCAGACTGCAAAAACTCAAAAAGTGTCACCCACTGGTTTCCTCAGGTTGTCTCCCATGCAAGTACTATCCACGACCGATTCAACTTTACTTCCATAATCGGCGATCACCTGACCACTCATCTATCAGTGTCGTTTAAAAATCATCGTAATTGCCGGCCATTTAATGTATGGAAATGTTTAAAAATTCTACATCTTTAGAGGGCCACTACGATATTCAAACGGCATTTTATGACATATTCATTCACTTTCGCGAACTTTTAACAACTGGACTCGATAATATAAGGGAATAGGTAACATTTCCATGTAAATCTGCCAACTTTGCACAAGCTTTTAACAACTTTGTAAGCACTTTGTTAATCACTTTGTGCTTGGGTAGTGGAACAATGTGCCAACATAAATAGCTGTTTTAGAATTTTACATAATTTTGTACTAAATTTAACTGCGGGGTTCTATATGAAATGACTTAGGGGGAATATACACGCAAATCCACCAACTTTTCAATCGCTTTTAACATTTTTAGTATGTGTTTATTCATTTTACGGCCGACTCATATGATAGTCTGCTAACAAGGGAGGTTTCAAATGGATTTTAGTCATTTTTCATACTTTATAACTGCATGGTTCGATATAACAACAACTTAGGTCAAATAAACAAACAAATCTAGCAACTTTGAAATCGCTTTGGAGAACTTTACACGCTGTTTTAACAGCTTGGACCAAAGAGGTGCAGACTGCAAAAACTTAAAAAAGTGTCACCCGCTGGTTTTCTCAGGTTGTCTCCCATGCAAGTACTAACCACGACCGATTGAACTTTACTTCCATTATCGGTCGATCACCTGCAGCTGACCACTCATCGCTCAGCGTCGTTTAACAATTATCGTAATTGGCGGTAATTTAATGTTTGGAAATGTTTAAAAATTCTACATATTTCGAGGGCCACTACGATATTCAAACGGCCTTTTATGACATATTCATTCACTTTCGCGAACTTTTAACAACTGGACTCGATAATATAAGAGAATAGGTAACATTTCCATGTAAATCTGCCAACTTTGCACAAGCTTTTCACAACTTTGTAAGCACTTTGTTAATCATTTTCTGCTTGGGTAGTGGAACAATGTGCCAGCATAAATAGCTGTTTTAGTCTTTTACATAATTTTGTATTAAGTTTAACTGCGGGGTTCTATATGAAATGACATAGGGGGAATATACACGCAAATCCACCAACTTTTCAATCGCTTTTAACATTTTAGTATATGTTTGTTCATTTTACGGCCGACTCATATGATAGTCTGCTAACAAGGGAGGTTTCAAATGGATTTTAGTCATTTGTCATACTTTATAACTGCATGGTTCGATATAACAACAACTTAGGTCAAATAAACAAACAAATGTAGCAACTTTGGAATCTCTTTGGAGAACTTTGCACGCTGTTTTAACAGCTTGGACCATATAGGTGCAGACTGCAAAAACTCAAAAAAGTGTCGTCCGTTGGTTTTCTCAAGTTGACTCATATGCAAGTACTAACTACGACCGATTGAACTTTACTTCCATTATCGGTCGATCACCTGACCACTCATCTATCAGTGTCGTTTAAAAATTATCGTAATTGGCGGCCATTTAATGTATGGAAATGTTTAAAAATTCTACATCTTTCGAGGGCCACTACGATATTCAAACGGCCTTTCATGACATATTCATTCACTTTCGCGAACTTTTAACAACTGGACTCGATAATATAAGAGAATAGGTAACATTTCCATGTAAATCTGCCAATTCTGCACAAGCTTTTCACAACTTTGTAAGCACTTTGTTAATCACTTTGTGCTTGGATAGTGGAACAATGTGCCAACATAAATAGCTGTTTTAGACTTTTACATAATTTTGTACTAAATTTAACTGCGGGGTTCTATATGAAATGACTTAGGGAGAGTATACACGCAAATCCACCAACCTTTCAATGCTGTTAACATTTTTAGTATGTGTTTGTTCATTTTACGGCCGGCTCATATGCTAGTCTGCTAACAAGGGAGGTTTCAAATGGATTTTAGTCATTTTTCATACTTTATAACTGCATGGTTCGATATAACAACAACTTAGGTAAAATAAACAAACAAATCTAGCAACTTTGAAATCGCTTTGGAGAACTTTGCACGCTGTTTTAACAGCTTGGACCATATAGGTGCAGACTGCAAAAACTCAAAAAAGTTTCACCTGCTGGTTTTCTCAGGTTGTCTCCCATGCAAGTACTAACCACGACCGATTGAACTTTACTTCCATAGTCGGCGATAACCTGACCACTCATCTATCAGTGTCGTTTAAAAATCATCGTAATTGGCGTCCATTTAATGTTTGGAAATGTTTAAACATTCTACATCTTTCGAGGGCCACTACGATATTCAAACGGCTTTTTATGATATATTCATTCACTTTCGCGAACTTTTAACAACTGGACTCGATAATATAAGAGAATAGGTAACATTTTCATGTAAATCTGCCAACATTGCACAAGCTTTTCACAACTTTGTAAGCACTTTGTTAATCACTTTGCTCTTGGTCAGTGGAACAATGTGCCAACATAAATAGCTGTTTTAGACTTTTACATAATTTTGTACTAAATTTAACTGCGGGGTTCTATATGAAATGACTTAGGGGTATATACACGCAAATCCACCAACTTTTCAATCTCTTTTAACATTTTTAGTATGTGTTTGTTCATTTTACGGCCGGCTCATATGACAGTCTGCTAACATCGGAGGTTTCAAATGAATTTTAGTCATTTTCCATACTTTATAACTGCATGGTTCGATATAACAACAACTTAGGTCAAATAAACAAACAAATCTAGCAACTTTGAAATCGCTTTGGAGAACTTTGCACGCTGTTTTAACAGCTTGGACCAAATAGGTGCAGACTGCAAAAACTCAAAAAGTGTCACCCACTGGTTTCCTCAGGTTGTCTCCCATGCAAGTACTATCCACGACCGATTGAACTTTACTTCCATTATCGGCCGATCACATGACCACTCATCGCTCAGCGTCGTTTTAAAATTATCGTAATTGGCGGTCATTTAACGTATGGAAATGTTTAACAATTCTACATCTTTCGAGGGCCACTACGATATTCAAACGGCCTTTCATGATATATTCATTCACTTTCGCGAACTTTTAACAACTGGACTCGATAATATAAGAGAATAGGTAACATTTGCATGTAAATTTGCCAACTTTGCACAAGCTTTTCACAACTTTGTAAGCACTCTGTTAATCACTTTGTGCTAGGGTAGTGGAACAATGTGCCAACATAAATAGCTGTTTTAGACTTTTACATTCATTTCATATAGAACCCCGCAGTTAAATTTAGGAAATAAAATTATGTAAAAGTCTAAAAAAGCGCAAAGTGATTAACAAACTGCTTACAAAGTTGTGAAAGCTTGTGCGAAGTTGGCAGATTTACATGAAAATGTTACCTATTCTCTGATATTATCGAGTCCAGTTGTTAAAAGGCCGCGAAAGTGAATGAATATGTCATGAAAAGGTCGTTTGAATATCGTAGTGGCCCTCGAAGGATGTATAATTTTTAAACATTTCCATACATTAAATGGCCGCCAATTACGATAATTTTCAAATGACCCTCATAGATGAGTGGTCAGGTGATCGACTGATAATGGAAGTAAAGTTCAATCAATCCTGGTTAGAAATTGCATTGGAGACAACCTGAGAAAACCAATGGGTCACACTTTTTTGAGTTTTTGCAGTCTGCACCTATTTAGTCCGAGCTGTTAAAACAGCGTCCAAAGTACTTCAAAACGATTCCGAAGTTGCTAGATTTGTTTGTTTATTTGACCTAAGTTGTTGTTATATCGAACCCTGCAGTTATAAAGTATGAAAAATGACTAAAATCTTTTTAAAACCTCCCATATTAACAGACTGTCATATGAGCCGGCCGTAAAATGTACAAACACATCCTAAAAATGTGAAAAGCGATTGAAAAGTTGGTGGATTTGTAAAAGTCTAAAAAAAGCTATTTATGTTAGCACATTGTACCACGACCCAAGCGCAAAGTGATTAACAAAGTGCTTACAAAGTTTGAATATCGTAGTGGCCCTCGGAGGATGTAGAATTTTGAAACATTTCCAAACATTTAATGGCCGCCAATTACGATGAAATTTCAATTGACTCTGATAGATGAGTGGTCATGTGATCGACCGATCGTGAAAGTGAAGTTCAATCGGTCGTGGTTAGTATTTGCATGGGAAACAACATGAGAAAACCAGCAGGAACCATTTTCTTGGTTTTTTTCAGTCTGCACCTGTAGTGATCTCAATATGGATGGTCTGTTAGACCAGGTGACATTATTATGTAACAGTGATTCAAGTATATAAAGCCTGGACTTGAATAAACACGTGTCAGTATTATCAGGACTCAGTGTGTGTCGTGTCTCATCTCTTGTATCTCTCTGCCAAATGCGATACGAACGTCTCAAGATATTACATTGGCGACGAGGATTGTGAGCAGTAGAAGACATCAGGTTGTACGAACTTATTTGCGAAATTTCACTCGTATTTCGTTGGACTGGTGTTTATTATGGCAGCACAAGCAGGTTTCATGTTTTCCCAGTTATCTCCGCTTGACGTCCATGGGGACACTAGTACATTAGCACCACGTTGGAAACGTTGGTTATCACGCTTTGAAAACAGCTGTGTAGTCTGGAAGATTACTGACCCAGAGCAGAAAATAGCTATGCTTTTGGACAGAGGTGGCGACGACTTATTCGAGATTTGCGATACGCTAACCATGCCCGTTGAACCTGAATATGACAACGCTTACAAGAAACTGATTAATGCATTAGAAGATTACTTTCTTCCCAAAAAGAACACTGAGTTCGAAATTTATCAATTTCGGCGTTCCAATCAATACGACACTGAACGCATTGATCAGTTTGTAACTCGTTTACGAAAACTGATAAATAATTGTGGTATTGAAGACGCAGAAGCCAAAGACGCCGAAATTAAACACCAAATCATACAGGGATGGAAGAATAAGAAGGTTTGCTTTGAAAGATGAGATGTCTCTTGACAAGATAATCACCTTGCTAGGACGCTAGAAGTCTCGGAGCGTGAAGCATATGGTATAGAAAGTGGTAATCCTGATTCCGTGAAGACATTTTCCTGTCAACTACGAAACTCCACTACCAGCCGTACGACAGCGCGTCCCACTAGAAAACGTCCTCAGAAAGCCCGTAGATCTCCGGACCAAGTACCGACGACGCAACGCTCTTGTTATAAATGTGGTCACGAATATCCACACAAGGGGCTTTGCCCTGCAATGGGTAAACAATGTGACTTTTGTCATAAAACTGGACATTTTGTTCGTTGTTGTCGCAAGTTAGAAGGTTCAAGAAAGAAAGATCCTAACAATGTGAGTACTAAAATCAAACATATCTGTGCTGACGATTGCTCAGACAGTGACGAGTATATATTCAATGTTACTAATTTTGACCAATACAATGGAAAACTTCCTTTCACTACGTTGAATGTGGAGAATAAATCCATTGATTTCATGTTAGATTCTGGTGCTTCATGTAATGTACTAAATAAGCATGACTATGGATTGACTAATGATAATGTAATTTTAGAACCAACAAATAGGAAAGTTTCTACTTATGGAAAACAAAGTGTAAATGTGTTGGGTATAGTACAAACCATTGTTGACTTGGGAAGCCGGAATGAAATATTGAAGTTTATAGTAGTGGACACTACAGATTCGTCAATTTTGGGCTATCCGACATCCAGTCACCTTGGTTTTATACAAATAAACCCCAACAAATTTGCACGGTTTTCAGAGACACTAATTAATTATCATTCAGAACGAATATGCACACAATCACGACGAATAGGGTCACATGTACACCATGCGACAAAACAAACAAAATCTAACAATACGTGACGTGATACAAACAGTAACGTTAACTTGAATATACCAGATTGTCCCGATTCTGTGAAAGAAATAATTTATAATCACAAAAGTACATTTTCCGGGATGGGTAAATACAACGAAAAGAAAATCAAATTGCATATTGATTCGAAAGTCAGACCCGTAAAACAAGGCCACAGACGCGTTCCATACCATTTGAGAAAGAAGGTCGAAAACGAATTAAAATTATTAGAGGAAGCCGATATTTTGGAGAAGGTGAATGGTCCAACTCCATGGGTAAGTCCCATTGTTGTTGTGCCTAAATCAGGAACTGATAATGTGAGAATATGTGGCGATTACAGGGCCGTAAATTCAGCCATTCAGAGAGAGCGCCATGTAACCCCAACTGTGCAAGAAATTCGCACAAAATTAAATGGTTCTCGAGTATTTAGTAAACTTGACGCGAATAAGCACTATTTGCAATTTGAACTCGATGAAAAATCTAGAAATCTCACTACAATAAGTACCCATGTTGGTTTAAGGCGATATAAACGTCTCCCATTTGGCATAAATGCAGCTGCTGAAATTTGTCAAAATGAAATGACTTTAGCACTGTCAGATCTCGCAGGCGTTGAGAGTATCGCAGACGATATTATCCACGGTAAAACTCAAAATTTGCATGACCGGGCCCTAGATAAGTGTTTGACTCGGTTGTCTGACAAAGTACTTACATTGGGTTTAAGCAAATGTGTATTTTCAGTTCCACAAATTGTCTTTTTCGGCTTCGTATTTGATAAAAATGGCATGCATTGTGATGAAACGCGTATTCAATCCATTCGTGACATGAAACGCCCAGAAAATGCTTCGGAAGTGAGATCGTTTTTAGGCATGTTGGGTCTCCCAGCTTTGATGGTACCTCACTTTAGTACATTATCCGAACTAATTAGGTCTCTAACCAAAAAGGGTGTTAAGTTTGTTTGGGGCGAATATCAGGATTAAAAGGGTTATTTGTTCAAAAATTGTTTTGGATTATTTCGATATAAATAGATGACTACCCTTAGTGTCGATGCTAGTCCCGTCGGCATTGGCGCAATTTTGTGTCAAGGGGATGTGTTAATTAGTTGCGCAAGTCGAGCTCTCTCGAAAACGGAAACTCGCTATAGTCAATGCGAAAAGAAAGCCCTAGCGATTTCCTGGGGTTTGGAGCATCACCGTCTGTATCTTGATGGTTCTCCCCAATTTACTGTGGAAACTGACCACAAACCGCTCGTGACGATTTGTAATCGTAGAGAGCTACATAAAATGTCAAGCCGCATTGAACGATAGGTAACTAAAGCGCAACGTTTTCATTTTAAAGTAGTATATTGCCCTGGAGCAAAAAAACCCAGCGATTATATATCCCGTCACCCATCCACCAACTAGACAGTCTAGACTTTTTATTGCTGATACTATATATAGCTTGTGACATCATACCTAGTTATTTTTAAGTTGTATATGTTTTCATAACTATATTGGAATGTGCAGTTTGGAATACAAGTATGAGCACCACGACATATTTCTACATGTTGGTTGTTTATACCTTTCAGTATAACCTATCTATGAGTATACATAAGCCAGCCTGTGAATGAGACGTTTTGCAATGCTCCAAATAATTCAGCAGTGCAGCAATTTGTATTAGTAAGCGAAACAATGCTCGCTTTCGTATTGCTTTGTGGAGCTGGTTGCTAAGGGAAGTTCTTACTATTTATACCGTGGTCAGGTCTAGATGAAAAGACATCGCATTGTCTGATATTATTGTTCACAACTAAAATTACAAAAAAAATATTTCCCTGTTTTGTTTTAGTTCATTACGAGTAGTAAGTGTTAATGGGTCACGGATAAATGATTTGAATTGACAGAAACATTGTCATTCGGTGTGTAAAGAGCACACAAGCTTTAGTGAGTTTACAACAATGAGTTTTCATAATGAAAATGTAATAGAGTTGTTGTGTACTGTTGAAAATACCGACTTAAGTCATTGTACATCGATGCGATATCATGGATTTCCATACACAGCATAGAAACATTTCCTAAGTTTGTGCAATAAGGAATTTTGATCATGTTGTTATACATTGTCCATATTCGTCAGAAATAGGTAGCATTACAGTTACACTGTGGTTACGTATGTAATTTAGAAACAAACTTACCTGATTTAAACGGAAGGACTAGCAGACAACCGCCGGCGACACGTTGTAACATGATCCGTATTACATGGCTTTGTAATAAAGTGTAACGCGGTTATGCTAATGTCGCTTTAATGCAGGAATATTAAGCAGAATATTGAGGGCGGTACAAATTGTAGTTTTGAAGACAATATATACTAAATTCATTCAGGCATTATAACAAATGGAAATGCTGGTATAATCGTAAATTTCCATGTCATATATACGTGGCGACTAGTCTAATTATATTTTCAATGTGTTTACCTTGACATTTGTGCTCATTCTACATGTAATCCTATCAATTCAGCGTCCGTACTTTGCTACTTATTTCGCTTTTGCAGTTGCATTTGTCGTACTAAAAACTGAGTTGTTTTTCGTGCCGTGTATTGTGTCTCTTCGACAAGTAATTAATAATAACTAATTTCCAACAGTTATACAGCGCCCTCTTACCCTCGCAAACAGTTTAAATATTTCTCATGTAGATACAAGTTATTGTTTAATGAATGTGGCCACGTGACCAATGAATAATAACATGTTTGTGGATGTTTAACACGAATGTAGTAATTATATAGTTACTGTTATTTTTTTTAGTTATTTTTTATTTTACATGTATTTTTATATTCTTCGGCCGTTTATACTTCTTTTAACTCGACATGTCTGTTGATAACAGGATCTAAGTACATTATCGGTGTGTACCAGTCCTGAATGACTAGATAAGAAATGCAGTACTAAGTTGCGAGTAGTTGTGAATATATTACCATGAATGATTTAAGCTTCATTTTTCTGAGAATAAGACAGCTAATAGGAATTTAGGTGAACCAATTGGGTCACACAATTCTGTTTAGAGGTTGGGCGTTGAAGTTCTGTCTCGGGCAAAGTTGAACGGAATTTACATTATGATACGAGTATGAAACTTGTGTACAATTCAGCATTGTGGTTGGATAATTTTGTACTTGGAATTAGAAACCAATAAGATATCACAAAATTCATCCGAGATCACATGTTGATATATTGTGATTCAACAATATGGCATTTGTGTACACTTTGATTTGATTATAAAGTTATTCATCAAATTATTAAAATACTGAGCATAAAAATCACACCATGGATTAACAGAATGCCAAATATCGTTATTAAATAAGAACAGATGATTAATATATTTTGTGATTGTTACAGTAGTTCATAACACCCATCTACTTTAAAAAGAACATCAGCCACTAATGAATGACGTTGTATGATCTGTTGTTGGACATTGGAATTCTGTCAGGATGTCGCACCCTTAAAATGGTTTAGTTGAGGCATGTACCTTTGGCTTAGATGTGCATGTTTGAGCTACAGCTCTCCAGATGAAAAAAAAATAAACTTCAAGCTTTTTGCTGGTGATATGGTTGAATCAAAGTACCATATAAAGTGCCATGATTCATTATAAATGGAATAATATCAAAAGGTAGTCAACACAAATGAATACTACTAACTAAAAATGTGACACATAGTATAGTTTTAGCTGCACTGATATCTTATATAGTTTGCCTTGAACAACTTGACAAACTATGTCAATAGATTACCAGTACATATAAACGGTATGGTTCAACTACAAACAACTTCCTTTATAACCTGTTCTTTGTGAAGAATACACGAGTTAACAATGCAGTTTAAAAAACAACCTAGGCTAGTCGTCAATATCGTGTAGGAAAAGTGTCCCCGTCTTTGTCTGGTGACAGGAAAACTGGTTTTGGACAAAGAGTGAAAACGCATAACGTTCAGAAGATGAACCAAACCACATAGATGAATCATGGACGGTGCAGCACTGCACGGTGGAGATGTTAAAACCTGGAACACGAGGAACTGGAGTACACTCGGTACGTTTTTCTACCAAATACAGCATACAAATTAGGGACTAGAGCAAGTTGAAAGACTGGACCCAATCTAATGTGGGGTGAATATCTTACTACAATTTTATAATCATTCACCCAATACGAAACTATCCCTGGAGGATACGACTCAACTCTTCAGTTTGGTTCCACATCAAACCGACATGATTCAAACTTCGGTAAAGCAGGTTGTACGTACTAAAAATTTGAAACTTTGAAAACGTGATTAGCTTTCCGTGTGTATAGTATATCACTATGCTCACATGAAGAAGCACGCATGTGTATGAGAGTTCATATTGCAGGTTATGGTGCCAAGAGTTATCAAGAAGTTATGATTCGTACAATAGACACAGATGCCTATTGCTGATGAAAAGGAACAATACTACTATTGTTCATTAATTTCTTAGACCTACAAGATTACAAACCCTGCATTTGTATTCATATGATCCAGCAGCATGGGTAGATTGTGAAACCTTCCATAAATTATAAACGGATTCTTATAATTGGTAGGTCTAGAAAAATGTTTCTTCTTAGTGTTAGACTTATCGTGCGGTATTAAGACAGAATCAGCAGTTTTGTAAAAAATGACAAAAAAAGGCGGGAACAGCCACTGGTGGCGCTGTATAGTTTCGAAATCTTGTTAAATCTGGTGACTAGTTTAGTATGGCAGAAAGCATGTACAATCTTCTAACCACAGTAGACAGGGTGGAGATCGAGGCCGAACATATGTGCTGTAGCGATAACTACTTTGTAATGATAATTGCACCTAAAAATAATATTCATTGAACGGTTTATGTCACATACGCGCTGTAGACTGTGGTTTCCCTCCCCAGTGTTGACTTTGACAAATTTTAGCCAAGCCCACGAATCTACATCCATTAAAGTGAGAGAATTCTTTGCACTTTATGTTCAATGGATCTTCTCACTACCACCCATTCTTTCTTAACTCCCTTACCAACCATCTACAATCCCTCTACCCCTAAAAACAATCAATATATATTAAATAATTCATGTTTACTTGTATAAACTTCACTCATTACTATTTCTGGTTGCCAATAACACTGGATGCTACATCGAACACAATTGCAAAGAAATGTTATTTCTTCAAATTAGTTATTTGACTAAAAAGCGTCCGGGCATTTCTCTTTTATATTATTTACTATGGTTAATGGCGCTTTTTCTTATTCACCAAGAAGGAATGCACTAATGTGTGGAGGAAGTCCACTTCACTTCCAGCAAATTTATCAAGTTTTAATAAAGTTTAATCAAGCACTCTCTTCATTTTTCATATTCTATCCAGAATATAGTTGCTTTTCTCCCACGTGTAAGCGTTTGGGATAAAGTACATGGATGCTAATATTAAATATGTATTTGTTAAAACCTACACAATGTTGTGTTTTCAACACAAAGCATAATTTTAAATATTGTTAGTATTTAAAATAAGATGATTATGACTGAACTATTATGTTAATACTTTGCAAATCGTTCTATATTGAGTTTATCCGGTGCCTAGTACCTTGTTATACGATTTGGATTGTTTATTATGTATTTACTGTAAATGGGCTTCAAACCGTTTGAGCTCATATTAATTTTGTATTGCTAGTTGACATAGGGTGACCTTTCATAGTTGTCGAATTCGAGGTGTCATAAATAAAAAACAAAATACCTGTTTAATCATAGTACAATACTATGCAGTGGGTGAAATTTACACGTCGTGTTAAAAAATATTCAAAATGCCATTTGTTATGCGATTTTTGAAAAATTCCATTCATTTGTTGTCAGTTGATTATCTCAGTTTTTCAATCTAAGCAGCCACTTGTCTATTGTGTCTCCCAATAATTTCAATCAGCGATTCCAACGTTGGTGGCGCTACTCTGTCAGTTTAGCTGAACATCATAGTCTCTCTACAATTTTTCCTAACTTGAACTTCCTTCGCGACTATCTTGAATATCTGTTTCTTGAATTGGATGGCTCTGAAATCGCACTACAGACAACACAAACAATATTATAGTTATAGTATAGTTTGAATACACAGTATGACGTATAGATATATTATAACAATATTGATTTGAAAATATTGTCACATAACAAAATTCGCAGTTATAATACTTTCATGCACGTCTTTATAATATTCGTATATTAATATAGACAGTAATTGAACAATTAATTCCATTAATTAGTTAGACGTTGCGGTCAATGTCATATGTTTCACAGTTAGTAATTCAGTTAGTTCACCTTTTTGTTTTTGTTCAATGGTATTTAATCGCGCTTGCATTTCCTCCCAGTTTGCCTGTGACCATTTTCGCAGTGACGTCATCCCTTGCTTCAACTTGACAATCTCTTGCCATAATTCCGTATCACCGTGTGAACCAATATCTTTCAGTTGACCTATAAACTTGTTCAATATTTCGTCGTCGTTGGAACCTAAATTCAAATGTAATCGGTGTTTAATTACTTGTTTTTGCTACCATCCTCAACAAACACGCTTATAAATAAAAACAAAACGTGGACGTTCACATTGATTAGTAATATTTTGTTATATCGAATAAGCAGTTTTCAAATATTATTTGCCAGTATTTACATGCGGCAGTAAGCTTCCATGTAGCTATGGATTATCAACACCGGTTTAGAATATATTGAAGGTCACAGGCATCTTTACCTCGTTTTTCTAACTTGTCGATTTTTTCAGCTGTTTTTCTGTATTCTTCTTTGTAAGTCGTGAATTCCTGTAACAGTGACTGTACGACTTTTTTCAGATCCTCTCTTGACATTGTTTCCAACTTCAATGCTGGGAAGAAAGAACACGTGACCGTTATTTCCACGGGCAACGAGGTCTGTCGAGTCGCAGATGAAGACCCCTGATACATTGTGTTATTGTCTTACATGTTGCATATATTAATACAACTCAGACCCTAACAGCCAAAGCGCTTGTACGTCATGACTATATATTATATATTAACGCATGTTATGCATGTGCGCCAAGGGCACTGTTTTGTTTGTTATAATTACATCAGAAGTGGTTGACGATACAGCGTGTACATTGCAAGCCTTCCCAGTTTTACAATAACAAATGCATTGTTCGTTCCTCTTTTATTCAAAAAGAATGTAGTTTGTAATACGTTTTCGAGGTACAAACTGTAAACTGATAACAGTTTACGAGTCAACACTATAATTTCAATAATTTGCACAGACCGACCCATACTTGAGGAAGACGACGTCGAGATAAAGTTCGGCGCCTGCGTCAAATGCACACTGTTACAGGATCGGGGGTAAATAGTTATACCAACTGTATATGTGCAGTTCTTGGGGTAAAATACTCTTGGTAGGATCACGCACTGCTTCGTTGGGAAGGTACGTTTAAATCGAGTTTACAAAATCGTGCGGTTGAATAAATAATTATACATAAAACATTTGTGCATTTTGGGTTTTATGAATTGTTGACTTTGTTAAAATATTGTCTTTCAAAATTAAATTAAGAAAGCCAAACAATGGTTAAATACATTTGTGTTCATTAATACAACTTTCCAGTCACATTTATAGGACTACAAAGCTTTTAAACACAATGAATGAATGAATGAATGAATGAATGAATGAATGAACAAGTGTTCCGAGTGGACCTCGCTTTTTCTAGCAATAATGGAACTGTAAATACATCTTTGTATATGCTATATACTTACACTTTTCCAAGTTTCCGATGCGATCCATGGCTTTCCGTAAACCCGTTATTTCGTCTAACAACTCGGATTTAATTGAGGATAGCTGTGAGGCCATTTCATCTTGGCGCGACTGTATGTCGGCGCGAAAATCAGTGATTTGTGCGGACGTCTGTTGAACGCTCTTCGTTATGTTTTCTAGTGCTAAGAGATATGCTGGAAAAATGCATAAAAACAACAACAACAACAATTAATCATTTAATGTTGCAGAACATTTTATAGATAGATTTTCCATTTTGAATTCCATATATAGTTCTACTTTCGAGATATAATAAATATTGATATAATGAATATTGAAATGTTCTTTTTTCGTGATAGTATTGTTACATGAATACCGACAGCGTATTGAATACCGACAGCGAATACCGACACAGCGTATAGTATTGTTACATGAATACCGACAGCGAATACCGACAGCGTATTATCACACGCTTGTGATGTTTTTTATTAAATAATAATAAACATTTAACATTTTCATTTTTCACAGTTCACATGAATTACAGCATCACTACGTTAAAATTGAATGCCACCTTAAAACATAATACACGTAAATTTTATTTTTATACTTCTGTCACCGTAACGCCTTAAGCGTGGCGTAATTTTGCGGTATTTTACGGGGGATTTTCATGCTACCACATTAGGAAATGCGAATTCCAAATATGGATAAGCGTCCTCTAATAATAAAAACAAACATGGCTGCTACCAGGGTTTGACCGGACTCCTCACAAAGAAGTTTGAATTTCGGCATTCCAATGATGTAGCAGGGGGAGGAAAACGTGTATAATAATAATAATAAGGTTAATATGAGGATGCCGCAAAATATGCACTAAGACAGTAGGCCGTCGGTCGATTCTCCCGCTTTACTGTCTTCGTGCATACTTTTTGGTATCCTCGTAATAACCTCATATTATTAGCGGATCACATGATTATTTTGTTGCCAAACTAAGCTTTCGTTATTCCTGTTTAAAGAAATACTGAAATTATACCAACATTAAGCTTGTAAAAACGGTACATCCTGTTACAATTTACACCCAAATAAAAAGAGATTAACGATTATAAGTATTACGTTGGGACCATTACCTTCATCTTTATCAGGCAGCTTAGCTGGAGAATTCGGTACTGTAAACAATAACATAACATATGTTATTTAACACACAGTACACGCGACTTATTTTTGCATTGATAGGTATTACATTGGAATTATATACCTTGATCTTTATCAGGCGGCTTAGCTGGGGAGGTAGATGCTGTAAAAAATAACAAACGTAGCCGATTACGTGCTGTAAAACAATAACAAATCTCAATGCGTATTTTGACACAGTGCATTACGCACGCCTTATTTTTGCATATATTACCTTAACGCGAATCACACACACATAATGACTTACATGGCGTTTCCGATGTTTCTACACCTGGTTTCAATATCTTCAGGACTGTGCTGGAGTGCCCGGTTGCCTTTAAAACATTATAAAGCATATCGTAGCCATCTGTCTTTCCTTTAAAAATATCTAAGAGATATAGAGTTCTGGCTTCACGTTTTCGTTTCTGAGAATGAACATGGTAGACATGTAAACCTTAACCTAGGACGTGTGTATGTTTGGTGATTCACAATGCAATAGCGAAAATATTAATGTCAAATTGAACAAACAGAAAAAGATCAGAATATTACCAAATTATATTTATATGATCAAAAAGACACAAGACATGCCTACGCACGAATTGGTGATGTCACAAAATTCATGCCCTTCAATCGTGGCCGTTTGTTCGGTATATACGAATTTGTATATAAAAAATACAATAAAGGTACTTCAGACATTACCAATAAGGTGGGATAACATTCACGTGCTAATGGTGATTATACAGTCAATGGGGTCATGCCAAGGGTCACACACTCTATTGCAACATGGCTGTCTGGTTGAAAGACACATCATTCAACACTCACAAAGTTACAATAAAACAAAGAAATGGTCGCATATTACGACGTGGAAAACATAGGAAATAAAAAAATTGCTTAACACAGATAAGTGTTCGAATCACACTACTACTAGATTGTCAGCTTCTTTCATTCTATGTTTTTGTCATATTACCTCAAATCCTGCAAATAGAAATGTGCCGTGTAGTAACTGTCATAAAGTGGCAGAAGGTGGAGAGAGCATTTCACATTTTGCAGCTAGATTAAGTAGTTATTTTGACTGATGGGAAGAGCTGTCCGAAACTGATTAGATGGAGTTTTGAGGGAGCTAATGACTTAGTGATTAAAGGTAAATTGATGAGTTATTTCTGTAACAAGTTGTCTATTTTCATAGGTGAAAGGTCACCCAAGTCAGTTAAAGAAATGGCTGAATTAGCTGATATATTTAGAGATGCACATAGACAGACGGGTGGTAGAAATCTGAAATATAGCCAGTTTCAATGTTGTAGTCAGAAAAGTCAGTTCTAGGAGCACAGGTCAGAAAGTTACAGGACATGGTTGATTTAGCAAGTCTAAGCCAAAGTCAAGCAGTTTGTGGTGATCCACGTCATTCTACTGTCATCTGTCCTAAGCGTTATAAAACTCCCAGGTATGATGTTGACACGTGATCTGAATGGTAATGATTCACAGGAAATCATTGTTACATGTGTAGTTCATGAAGTTACAGATGCAAGTAGATATCCATATATAGAGGAACGAGATAGAGTTGAGTTGAAATGTGGTCATGAGCAGCCAATTGTTGGTGTTTCCAGTGTTTCACAAGCTAATAGGATGGTGAGTAGTATATTAGTTGTTCAAGGCTTTATTTGCTGTACTGAAATAGAGGTCCTTCGTGATAGTGGGTGTAGTTCAGTTGTAGTATATAGAGTTGGTAGAAGACCCTTTTATGTTGGTGAGGTCGAGGCACTATGTATGAGGACCTCAATAGATATTATTATCGGTAATATTAGTGGAGCTAGGGATTCTTGTGGAAGCTAGGTTTAGCGCATGAGGTAGGGCATGTACAGGTTATTAGCTGAGAAAAAGCCATTACATAGGCTTATAGTTCCTGAGTTTAAGGAATAGCATAGTAAGGTTGATACCAATGGTAGTAAGAAACCTATTACTGTTGATGTAGTGCAAGAGGAACAGCAGTCTGATTTCACATTAGAGCGTGCTAAGAAGTTAGTGAGTACAAGTGAGGGGTTGATCACAGGTCATAACAATTGGGCAAGGTTTTTAATGAACAAGGGGCTGATGTATAGAGAGTTTCAGCCACATCATGTTGATAGAGGACGTGTGTGTTTCCAATTAGTTGTGCCATTGTGGTACCGCGATCCAGTACTAGCACTTGCCTACGAGTCAGTTATGGCAGGTCATCTGGGTGCTAGGAAGACTACAGATAGTATAGAAACTCAGTTTTATTGGCCTGGGATGCAGGGTGACATTATTAGGTATTGTGATATATGTCAGAAAACCACCCCTAGGGGTTGATTTAGCAAGGTACTATTAGGCGATATGCCTTTGATTGAAATTAAATTTCATTTTGTTATGATAGCTATTGATCTGATTGGTCCAATCAGTCCAGCGACTGGGAGAGGTCATAAGTACATTTTAACTGTTGTAGACGGTAACTGTTCATGGTACACTGAAGCTGTAGCATTAAAGAAAATTACTTCAGAGGTGATAGCTGATGCTTTAGTATATATAGTAGGGTTGGTATACCCAAAGAGGTTTTAACTGATTTAGGTACACAGTTTGTATTTGACATTATGAAGGAAGTGAGTGTTGTCTATTAAACAATTAGTAACTACTCCACATCCTCTAGCTTGTAATGGTTTGGCTGAGCAGTTTAATGCTACTTTGAAAAGTATGTTGAAACGCAACTGGTAGATATCCTGACCCAGTTCTGTTTGCCTATAGATAAGCTCCTTGGAAGAGTTTAGGATTTTTACCCTTCGATCTTATTTATGGTAGAACAGTGAGAGGCCCAATGATGATTTAAGAGAGTTTTGGACAAAGAAGGTTAAAACTACACAGTAGTATGTCCTGGATTTGCCAAATCGCCTTCAAGAGACATGTAAATTGGCACAAGCTGAGTTAGCTTAGGCAAAGGTTAGATACAAAAAGTATTATGATAAGAAAGCCAAGAATTTGATGTTCCAACCTGCATGACAAAGTGTTAGTGTCACTTTCCACTGATCACAATAAACTGTTGATGGAATGACAGGGGTCATATGTAATTAAGGAGAGGGTGTGTGTGATGGCTATTAGAATGGATGTGTAAGGCAAGGAGAACATTTATCATGCTAACTTGTTGAAAGCAATTATGAAAAGGACAAAATGAAAGACAAGAAAGTCGTTACAGGTATGATAAACTGTGTGTGCACTGCAGTTGTTGAATATTATACTACTTATAGTGACATAATACCGTATGATAGTGGTGAATTGGAGTCTGTGACAATTCAGTGCAAAAAAACAATTGTTGACCGTCATGTTGGCCATGAGTTGAATGTTGACCAACATTGGTGGGGTTATGAGAAGATTTCCTGATGTTCTTACTAATTTTCCTGGAAACTGGTGAGCATGATATTAAATTGGTAACATCTGAACCAGTTAGGTCAAAACCATACCCTTTACCATTCGCTATGACAGATGTTGTGAGGTCAGAGGTTAAGAGTATTTTATTGATGGGTGTGATTGAACCATCAAATTCACCTTATGCCAAACCCATTGTTTTGGTAAATAAGGAAGGAGGGTGTTCAGTTTCGACGAATGTCATGCGGGCTTGTGAATGCATCAGCCTTTTTTTTCTCGTATGCGTATTATGTTGGTAGGTCTTGAAGGTGGAGTTGAGAATTTAATTGATGACAATTTAATTTATTCATAATCATGGGATGAGCATGGACATATTGTACATGTTTTGACTCGTTTGAGGAAGGCAAGACTAACCGCAAGACCTTCGATGTGTTTCTTTGGTTTTACTAATTTAGAGTTTATTGGTCACCAGGTAGGCGGCGGCATTTTTCAAATATTGCCAGATATAGTAGAAGCCATACAGCATGCAGCCAAACCTAAAACAGTGAAGCAAGTCAGGTCATATTTAGGTATGACTTGATACTATCGCAAATTTGTACACAATTTTAAGGTTGCCTGATTATACTAAGATTTTTATGTATCAGAAGTTGGGCTTGGTGCAGTCTTATTGCAGCAATATTAGGAAGGGAAAATGGTGGCATATGCCAGCCGTAAATTTCTAGCCAGAGAGAAGTCTGTCTGTAATTGAAAAAAAGTGTTTGGCTGTGATTTGGGCATTGCATAAATGTCATCAATATTTAGATGGCAAAAAATTTATTTTTGAAACGAATCACCACCCATTAATTTATTTAAACAAGGCACAAGAAGTGAACAGTAGGTTAATGCGGTGGGCCCTATATTTGCATCCTATCATTTAGCTACCGGGTTATAGCAATTTAAAGGTTAAGAAAATAAAAGGGCAGACTATTTAAGCAGGAATGAGAATGCTTACAATTACTGTAACAATATTTTTTTCCAATTTTGAGAAATGTAAATTTATTGGTAGTTGATGCTGATTATTGGACTGAAAATATGTCATGTTCAGTCTCCATGAGGGGCAATGTCAACATTCTTTATTCTATGTTTTCGTCATATTACCTCAAACCCTGCAAATAGAAGTGTGTATGGAACCATGGAAAGAATGAGTGTGCATTGGCGTGCAGTAACTGTCATAAAGTGATTGACAGGTCATACAATTGGAATCTACCAGGTGTGCTGAAGATTTACATAACAAAGGATGCTCACAACTCGGAAGGACAATGAGAATCTACCAGATGTGCTTGTGATTTACACAACAAAGGATGTTTACGATCTAATGAGCTGCTTACATAAATAAACTGAATGTTACGCAATTTATTCAACAATTAGCAGATCGTTACAAGAAAAGATGACCCAAGGTAAGTTTTGCTACATATTGAAATGTACGATGGTGTGCCTTATATTGATGTACCCTATTATATGTATCAACTGTTTGTGGAGACAATTATTTTGACAATTTAACAACTTGTAATGTACTTACTCGCAAATACATGGCCAATATTTGTTGATACATTATTTTGCACTAGTTAACAACTTACAATGGTGGAATTAATTAAACGACATGTATTTACTCGCATATACATGGCCAATATTTGTTGACACACTTATTCTCTCAATACAAAAATGTTGGGAATTAATTAAAAGCGAGTTGTTTACACCAAATAGGTCTCTAATGCTTGTCGACACATTTATTCTCTCAATTTAACAACTTGTAATGTTAATATATCGCTCTTTTTGGAATGTATTGACCCAAAAATTAATGAATATTCATGAGCACAGAAACTGCCACGCACGTCTGAATAAATTCATTACCCTAGGAACACTAATCTGACCTTCCATTAAAAGAAAACAATGAACTAAATATAGCTTACATTCAAAGCCACAACTTGTTCAGGGGTTATGACTCTTTGATACATTTCCATAGTTTTTGAAACAACCTTGTCCACATTTATCTGCTTTGCTAAATAGTTAATATTTTCAGCGATATAAATGCTCCTCCCGCTGGCCATGTTATAATCCAGAGTGTGCCTGTACGACCTGTAATTAGAGTATATATACTTTTTTAACGAACAACAATGTCACGAGTTCTAGCAAAATATTAACCCAAAACATCAAATAATATACATTATTATACATCTGTCACCGTAACGCCGTAAGTTACAGTGTACCGTAATTTTGCGTTATTTTAGGGGGTATTTTCAACCTACCATATTAGGAAATGCGAATCCCAGATATGGAATGATTACGTGCGTAAGAGTCATATAATAATAATAATAAACAAACATGGTTGCCACCAGAGTTTTACCGGATTTCACACAAAGAAGTTCGCTGATTGTATTCTAAACTTTTTGGTTTTCGGCATTCCCATGAAAAAGATGTATACCTCAAATATGCACTTAGACAGTACGTCGCGCATGGACCTCTGTTGCGCGACGGTCGATACTCCAGCTGTACTGTATTCGTGCATACTTTGAGATATTCACGTAATAACCTCATAATATTGTTACCACCTCCTGTACGCGTTTTTAACCAATATAAAATTAAAACCATTATATCTCAAAACAATGCATATATAATTCAAAACATTAATGTACACCAGCCGATAAATGGAGTCAATTTGGCTAGTTTTCTTGATTTTTTTCTCCAGATATAGGTAAAATATAGGCAAAGCTTTGGCGAAATTTAAAAGAGCAACTAATATTTTTCAACCTGGTATTTTTTTATAGATTTTATTTTTCATTCTGTTCGTCTGTTTTTCCAGTTTAAAAAATGTGATTATTTCTTACACTAGATACCAGCCTATACCCCCCCCCCCCGCTCATATGGAGTGATAATATCAGTCGGCGCCGTCGCTCTCTTGAATCTTATGTATAGCCAGCGACTGGACTTTCACGAATTAACGCGCCGAGCTTTAATTTCTCATATGCAGCACTAGGCTATCTTCCCAGTTGGATTTTGATTCTAAACACCAGGGCCGGCTATGGTAGCACGCCAGACTTTAAGGTCATGCAAAGCACAGACCACTTTTGTTTGACAAGGCTTCGACCCGTAACAACCCCACAACCACGCTGTCACAGTACCATGACGTCACGCACCTGTTTGTGTCAATCGTTACTTGACACGACACCTGTTCATTCATACGCTGATGCCATCAGATTTGTCCAGGGGAGACATCTGAGTCACATAACACATGTACTTTCTGTTCGTGTAGTTTAATGCGTCTTTTCCTAACAGGGCTATAAAACCTACCTCTAATTGTGGGCTGTTATCGATGTATACCATAACAAGGAATGCATAAATACAAAACAACATCTCACGCGTATAACACATACTAAATTACAATAGTTAAATACAAATAGTTAAATTGTGTCTCTTTAAACAATACACAATTCGCTTACGATAATACGATCCAGACGCCTCATGCCAAACAACATGAATTATTACACATTTCACTACGATCTAGAGTGCTTTATTTTTTCAGAGTCAAAGAATATGTCAAAGTACAAAATATACACAAGAATCCAAACCATTAACAATACTGTACAAGTAACCTGTAGAATGCTGTGTGGGTAATATTTTTATATTGATTTTTGTTGCATTTGCAGCAAATAGTTACCAAACAATGAGAAATCTATAGGATTGGATATACCTCTCAGCTGGCTTCACATGCATAGTTCAAGACTGCCTAACCGGTGCTTATACCAGGATTTAGTTGCAGCACTGTGGTCTGTGGTTACACCTTCATTTTCCGAGTAATCACAAGAAATTGACATTACAATAGAAAATAAAAGACTGGCACTCCCATACAATTAATAGCAAGTGAAATTCCTGGAATTGAAACATAGATTTTGAAGTCACTGGTGTAGGCATTGAATAACTTCAAGTTGGCATAAAGACGAGGTAGTTTATTTAATCAGTGCTGAACTAGAGGTTGAAATTATAATTAAGTTCGTTGTCATATAATTTGCTTATTTTAATTTCTCCTGAATTCAAATAGAATACACTGGTGAAAGGATGTTTTTGAGGTGTGGTTACATTGTGTATGGAGTGGTAGGGTTGGGTGTCATATAATTTTTTCATTTTCAACTCTCATGAAATCACACAGAATTTCACTTAATTTATTTTCGATGAAAAGTTTTCAAGCATACGGTGTGAATCAAATTTTCACTGTGCTGTGTCAAGTCTCAATAGAGTATGAGGGAAATGGCATTTTCACTGGAATTTATTTTAGCGGAAAAATGTTCACAGTGAAAGGAAGTATTCCACATTATTACATATATACTGCAGTTTATTTTGATTCGTCCCTGAAATCAAAATCGGTACTTCCACACCCCATATGCAAATGAGGTCTGAGAGCGAATAAAGTAGTCCGTTCAAGAGTAGCGTTTTTCGAAACATAGCAGAAATAAACAATATTTAGAAGTACGATACTTTACGTTTGGGTACATGAATATATTTCCCGAGTGAAATGAAATTTGAACTTCTAAGCAGTAACTTATTTTGACTAAAACTAATTTGCATATCACCCATGCAATGATGTTTTTGGTATTTTCACGGTCAATATGCAAATGAACATGGTATTGGCGATTCGCTCCACTTGGATTGCCCTTAAAATCACTTTAATTTTGTGTATCTGTGTGTGTGTGTGTGATTTCTAGTGTTTTCACGTATTAATTCTTCTGTGTTTTGTTTGCCTTGGCCGATTTCGCTCAAACTTAGCAGGTAGGTCACACCTTCACCCTAGTTATCAGGAAATGTATCTCCTACAAATTTTGGATACAACACCTCAGACATAGCTCATTTTGCTCAGCTTGAGTGTGGGCACAAAGTTACTATTGGTAAAATCTGAAAACAAATTCTGACCACCGTTTCCATGGAAACAGCCAACAACTGATTTTTTTAATACCTTCACGCCAAATGTATCACACCCTACATTTCTATGATTAAAAAGCATGGACGTAGCTCATTCTAATCCGCTTGAGTGTGGGCAACAATTTACTGAGATTTTTTTGGCTTGGCTAATTTTGTTTATAATTGACAGGCAGGTTGTACCGTCACTAATTGGCAAAACAATCCTGGTCCACAGCTACCATGGCAACAGCCAAAAACTGTTTTTTGAATACTTTCGACCCCAAATTTATTACCTCCCACTAGTCTTGTATTCATGCCTTTTATTTTGGCTATGTTGCATACCGGTAAGAGATCACCGACGCCGACATTGTTACACTGTATCAAGGTAATCCCGACGCAACTTTAAACTTTGAATGAACTGTAAATGCTGCCTGCAATCTAGAAAATACTATCGGTTGGAAATAATAAATTTAAGGGATTGTTCAGTTACTCTGGCCTGGGGGGGGTCGGCAGATTCCATTTTGTCAGCTGTAAATCTCAGTAGACCCACCCCTATCAACAACAAAAAGTGGGCGACCCCCTAACATTATATTTTAAAACATGCTGGACCCCCCCCCCCGAAAAACAAAGAAACATTAACAGTTTTGGCTCTGACATGATTACAAAATGTATGATGTGCATTGAAAATATCGTGGTTTGCCGTAATTTTTAGTGTTTGCATTTAATAGCCCAGTCACCTTAGGAGGGGAGGGGAAGCATAAAGCCAAAAAACGACTACAGAAAAGGCTGCAGGAAGTAGGGAAATCTATGCTGCTAAAGATAGTAAATAAAAACAAAGCTGTGGAGTACTCACTTGATAAACGCCCTTATAAGATAGTAAAAGAGGATTTGAATCTAGGCGATTTGAAAACTAATTTGGATTTAATATATCTTTCATCTCTTATAGACCAGGAAAGCTTTACACCTGAAGCACAGTCTGTGCTTATGAAAACAAAGGACACTTTGATTTTTGTATAAATTTGTGTTGGATTTTGGTATTTTACAGAGCAAAATATGCATATTTAAAAGTTAAAAAACAAAAAAATATTTATTTATATACATGAATCCATTTAACTTTTTTGATTTGCTGAACAAAAACTGTCACTGCTCTTTGTACTAATTGCTGTGTTTTTCCGTCTCCAGCTACAATTGGATAAATCCAGTAAATATCTTATACAATGGTGACTCCAGACTTTAAATAAAATAATCTGATATCACATGGACTTGGGATGTGTTCAAAACTTAACTGTACAATTGCATGAGGCTCTGCCGCATTGCATAATCTGTTAGTTATTTGTCAACTTCAACCCCAAAATATTTAGCCTATAACATTTTTTGCATCAACAAATTTATAGGCAATATGGGTAATAGTTATTATTGAGAACACATTTTACGATTAACTTTTTAATCTATTGTTCTGAAATAAAATTAAAAAAAATATATGCATAAGCGCGTGTGTGAATTGTGGAAAACAGGGTGACCCCCCCCCCATTCGCAAAATCAAAAACAGGGTAACCCCCCTACTGATCCACCCCCAGGCCGAAGTAACTGACCAATCCCTAACAACAGCATACGTCCGAGCAATAAAATAAAATGACTTCTAAGGACTGAATGTTTTTTTGCGAACTTTGTATACGGTGCCCGGTTTTAGTTATAAACCGACGTTAGCTTCACGTTCATGTCCTACCATGGCAACAGCCGAAAACATATTGCTAGTTTTTTTTTAGTGGAGTGGATCGCCAACCGGTTTGTTTTCATTGGCAAAATCGTTCAGCAACATGTTTGGCATATTAGGTGTACATCACATGGACTACTACGATTGAGAGAACTTTATGTATGTTGAATGAGTTTTATAAACCCCGAAGGGCTCTTGGAAGATCCACCCGCAGTAAAATTAGCGATTGCCATGGAGGCGCAACCATCAACATCAAAATCCCAGGAGGTTTCTGCTGGCGACGTTACCCAGTTCCAAATAAAGATCTCCAACGCCAAATAAGCAACATTTTAACCGGTAATCAAGATTAATTCAATCCACGGCTAACAAGCAACATCACAAGTGAAGTTGTAGCGTGAAGGTCAGCGACTACTGCTGACAACGTAAGTCATGCTTGCGTGCCTTCACCATTGTATTCAAACGAATCACGTGGTGTGCCGTTCTCTTTCAAACCCGGGATTCGATCAATAGGGGAGTTTCAGTAAAAAAACACATTGCAAATCATGCAAATTCAACATTTTCAAACCAGTATACTAAAACAGAAATGCTCAGCGATGCAAAAGAAGGATAGATGTTACTTTTCATTATACACATCTCTGTTGATACAATCCCTCACATATTCTATTCCCAGTTATACCTGCGTAAATAGAATAGCCTCTTTTGTTGTTGACATTCAGACTAAAATCACGTGACAGGCTGTTAAAATTGGCTGTTGCATACACTTTCGCCGGTCTGGAAAATGTGTTTAGTTAGCTCTCATTCAAGTAACAATGCAGATTTCCCAGTGGGAGTGAAACTATTCGACTCTGCCATTAAAAAATAGGGGTGTTTTGAGCAAAAAAACGAATAACCCTGGAGTGCACACAACACACTGAATTTCGGAACAAATCTTGCATTATTTACAGCAGCAGAATACCACAGAAATATCAGACGAAACATGGAAACACTATATATATGTATTTCGGCCTGAACCCTCTCTATTGCTATTCCAGGAATTACCCCCCCATATGTGCAACCATTTTCCACCTTGGTACCACCCAAGCCTGAAAACAAAATCTTAATACCACGCTGAAGCGTTTGGTAATAAATCTGTCCCATGAAGACTTGTGCCGTCATTCCGATGGTAATGTGTTCGACAAGTGAGGTTTCATGATCGGGAAAGCTTGCCAGCCGTATGTTTTCAGTGTTTAAGAATTGTCAATACGTTTTAGCAGTCAGCTAACGGAAGAAAAATGAATACTATTGAGTTCAGATAAATAATAAGGGTGTCGGGAACCGTGTGCAAATGTAAGCTCCACCCATCAACACCTCCTACTTATTATGTTAATCATATGTCACTCATTTAAGTTTACTAATTAATATTCATAGTGTTAGGCGGCAGGCTTCACAATGCCCCAGTGAATTGTGACACAAAATTTCCAATTCTTCTCCCTAGAGGAAACCATTTCGCAAAACTTGTGGTGACCGCCGCCCATTCAAATATTAAACACTCGGGTTCCCAGGCAACAATCACACATATTCGCCAAAGATTTTGGATTCCACAAATTCGGCCGTTTGTGAGATCGATACTGAGAAATTGTGTTGTCTGTCGGTTAGTGTGTGGAAAACCCTACAGGAAACCGATTCCTGCACCCCTACAAGCATGTAGATTACGTAATGCTCCACCCTTCACCGTTACAGGTGTGGACTTTACCGGAGCCGTGTTTGTCTCGGTAGAGAAGTCAGAGCGGAAAGCCTATATCTGTTTATTCACATGCGCTGTGACTCGGGCTATTCATTTAGAATTGGTTATGGATCTCTCTACCGATACATTTTTACGTGCCTTCAGACGGTTTGCTGCGAGGCGTTCATTACCTAGTAAAATTATTTCGGACAATGGATCAACGTATCTTTCCGCAGCTAAAGAAATACAGGAATTATTCGAGTCAGCGTCAATTCAAAACTACTTTGCAAACCACCGCATGGAGTGGTCCTTCATACCAAAACGTGCCCCTTGGTTTGGAGGATTTTGGGAGAGACTTATTGGTATGACAAAAACATCCCTCAAAAAAGTCCTTGGTCGCGCCTTTGTGTCTGTTGACGAACTGCAAACAGTTCTTACAGAAATCGAAGCCACATTAAATGACCGCCCACTAACTTATCTCTCCTCTGATTCCAATGATTTACTACCATTAACACCTTCACATTTTTTACATGGCCGCCTTATTACGACTATGCCGTATTACAGTGTAGATGAGGAGGAACTAAATGACCCAACATATGGCAATTTTGAAAACCTCCAAAGGAGATCTGAACATTTAGCCAAAATTCAAAATCATTTTTGGAAAAGATGGGCTCAAGAGTATCTCAATTCGTTACGCGAACAAGATAGATTATCAGGTAAAGGGGCCCTACAAAATCAAATTCGGGTGGGAGATATAGTTTTGGTGGAAGACACTTCTGTACCACGGATAAAGTGGAAACTGGCCATGATCGAACAACTGAACACCGGAAATGATGGTTTAGTGAGGTCTGCATGTATCAGGACAGCCACTGGCAAGACTAGCAGGCCCATTACAAAACTTTATCCATTGGAGGTCAATTATCAATTAGAAAATGGTAAAAATTACACTCCTACTGAAGGCAGTGTACAATCTAAGGTTAATGATACCAATATTGTGAGACCAACTCGCAAGGCGGCTACGAAAGCTCGCCAACGCTTTAAAGTCATCGATTCTCTCTACATAACGTTGGTTTATGTAGTGTATCAAACAGTGGTTAACATTTTCGTTTCCATGCAAACTTTATTAACCTTGTGAAATACTTGGTCATTGAGAACTTTATTTCAAGTTAGTATTCATAACATTCGTTTCATGTGTTATCGTAATTTAGGTTGATAACTTCAGTCTTATATTTATTCACGCCATCGTTTAGACGATCCTTTTAGACAGATGGTAAGCATTAATAAATACTTAATGAGTTACTGTAGATTGCCACACCTGGAAGAAATTATAACAAAAGGGAAAGGCATTAAAAGCCGAATTGTCAACATTCGATTATGTGTCTAACAATATGTTAGAACCCAGCGTTTATTTACCAAGTATAATTACATTCCAGACGGTGTTGACTTTTAGTATTAGTAGTAGTATTTTATGGATTATTTCTTGTAAACGTCTTATTTGTCATGCTCCATCTGTTAATCCTGCTGTTAATACGATTTACAGGATGTGTTTATAAACAGTCATGTAATCTTTATTCGGTGTTTTTCATCTTTGCTAGGGGGAGGATGTCGGGAACCGTGTGCAAATGTAAGCTCCACCCATCAACACCTCCTACTTATTATGTTAATCATATGTCACTCATTTAAGTTTACTAATTAATATTCATAGTGTTATTGTTATATAAGCATTGTACATTGTACTTGAATTTGAGTGCTTCGTTAGAATAAAGCGTTGTGATAACCAACTCCACTTCACGCCTTTGTTGGCCATTCTCTTCTCTCAACGGACCCTATCTCAAGTGCGTAAGCACAAAGGGCAATAACCCTGGACAATTTTGAATGTTAGATGGATGCTTTTGAAAGTGATGTCATGCTTAACTTTTAGACAGTAAATGCTTTCCATAACAATGTACAAGTCAGATTGTGAATGAGTCTTTTGGCAACGCTCCAACTAACTCAACTGTACAGCTCATTGTACAGTGGCGGATCCAGAGGGGGGCAGGAGGGGCATGCCCCCCCCCCAAACGCATGACGATTCATATCATCTGGATTACGCATAGCTTCTCTGCGATTTTCGCTCCGTATATCTTAAGCGAAGCTTGGCCCCTCCCAAAACAATTTGCTGGATCCGCCACTGTCTTTGTAGTAGTAAGGTAAACAATGCTCGCTTTCGCAATGCTTTGTGAAGCTGGTTGCTAAGGGAAGTACTTACTATTTATACCGTGGGTCTCTGTCATTATTGCTCACAGCTAAGAGCTAACAATTTCTTTTCATAAAGACTGAGTATTGTGTTGTTGTGTTCAGTTATATTAACTTTACGAATGACTGTGCATGGATGCGATATCAATGATTATCATACACGCCATAGAAACATTCCCTATCTGTTACATATTGTCCAAATTCGTTTAGATAATCTTTACACAGAGACAGAAAATATAGTTTAAATATTGTGTCTGGTCAGGAATAGGCAGCTTTTCTGTGTGCTACAGATACACTGTGAATTTGCATGCAGTTTAGAAACAGACTCACCTTAAATAAATTCAGTCGCTACAATATAGGCGCCACGGAAAGACTAGTGGACAACCACCGACGTTACGTTATAAGACTCCACAATATGGCCACCCGGAAGAACCAGTAGACAAACACCAACGGCACGTTATAACCTATGACCTATATATGCTAAATCCATTCAGGCAGTATACAAAGTGGAAATGCGAATAATATAGAACCCATTAAGTATTGGTTTTGTTTTCGCTGGTGTAATAGTGAATTTTCATGTCATATATGTATGACGAGTATTCCAACTGTAGGTTTTGTTTTCGCTGGTGTAATGGTGAATTTTCATGTCATATATGTATGACGAGTATTCCAACTGTAATTCAAATATGTTGTCTCCCTCTCAATCACGGGAATCTCCTTTTACGTGAGAGCTTTTGTATTTGTCGTACTGAAACATTAAAAGGGCCAAAGAGTTGTCCCTAGGTAATGCCATAAACAAAATTAAAGTTGAACAGTTGTAAACGTTGCATCTTGTATTCCATATATTGTGTGAAAAAAACAATTCCACTAAATAATATGAACGACTCGCGTGGATTACTGCTATGCTAGATTGACATAACATTGACGTCATACTTCAAGTCAATACAAATAGAATCCACTTTCATGACTGTTATTACGGGAACTGAGCTTAAGAGAGTCACTTTACTTCTCACATGTTGATTACATAAATGTTTACTTCATATGCCTCAAGATTATCTAAACTGAACCAGAAACTAAGACGTCAACAAACCATTCGTTAAATTAATTTAAAAATGGGTCACGTATAATCTTACAAACCTGCCACATGTCAGACAAATCAACCGTTATTTGATGATAAACAAATTCGTGTTATTATGAAATGTCCCAACGTCTTGTGCTTGATCTTCTTATCCGGTAACAGCGCCCTCTAGACATACATAAGCTGAAGAATGCTCAGAAAACACATCAGATGTACATTACCGACCTTGATAAATATATATATACATTACTGATTATTCACACACCCATCTTCTTTTTGTAAAGTGGTACATTTTGTTTTAGCTAACATTTTTAGGACAATATATCTCATTTTTAATTAAAGAAACACTTTGTGAAACATCTGTCATGCAGGGAATTACTTCTAAAATGCTAATATATCGCATGTACTTGTAGCGCTTATTCACCAATAAATATTTGTCTTCTTCTTCGTTTGAGAGTGAATGGCTGCATACAAATAATTACCCAATAGACATGATTTGTGCTTAGATTTATGTATTCGTGATAGTACCAATTATTTCTTGTTTTTTGTAAAAAAAAAACATTATTTAATAATTATGTCCATTCCATCTCTAGCCCGCTTCCCAGACTACATACATATATCTATATTGAAAAATAAGTATTTGTATACTGACTTAAAACAGATGCGCTATACAATCTTACATTATATATATATATATATATATTATTTTTATATTCATGTCTTAAGCCTTTATAGGGTCGTTAATTTTTTTTAAGTAACTCAATAACTAATATTGACATGACGTGTTCTAACCATATCATATAATACTAAAAGCATTAAACAAATGTTTGTGTCGCATCTCATCATCCACTTCAAAATATAACAACAGGGTAATAATTAAAAAAATGGATCTGAACTAAATATATAATGTATGACATTAGAGAGAATGTACACTAGTAACTATTCGTAATATAGTGCATGTATGTTTGTCTATTAATACAAAACACTATCAATATACTCATTTTAAAAATACAGCAAGTACCACGTAACATTCCTAAGCTTTGTGACCCTGATCAGATTTCAATTCACGTTTAAGCGACCTAGCGTGTGTGTCACAGGATGCATATTCGCGTAGTATTTGCCGAAGCTGGCTCAATTGTTCGTATTTCTGTAATAATAAAGGATGGAGAATGTTGTATAAAAATAGTTACACAAATTTACGTTATACATTTTCCCCACAAATTGTGAACAAAAACAGCAAAAACAAATGTCATCGATTTTTTTGGGTTGTAAACATTTTCGCAATTCGCTGTCTTTGATTATTTGCGTGACCTTATTCGGAAATGGCCGCTGAGGTCTCGTTAAGATCGAGAGAGCTACGTGACTTGTTTTTGCCTCTCAGTGTTACGTTCTCTGACGTCATCGCGTCAGCTTTCCGCTGAACTGTATAACCACTGTATTTGGAACAGTAACGCTATGACGGTTGAGAATTGGACATTATTTGGCCAGAAAAAAAAAAACAAGTTAGGTGTATTTCTCGCTTTGAACGAGATCGCGGAGACATTTGCAAACGAGGCCGATTAGGTTAGCTTTATAATAAAATGTATCGGTTTTGCACATTGGACATTAAAACGAATCTTACAATTTACCTAGATGCTGATGGGATACTTTAACATTGTACATTGATTGGAATAAAATAGAAAAGATTTGTATACATTTTGTGATATTACTATGCCTCGAACTCACCTTGTTCAACTGTGATTTTAATTTTGTAATATCGTCATCGTTTTGTCCAAATTTTCCGAACGCAGATAACTTCATCGACATTCCAGACCGTTGTGATTTCGTATTATCGGTGAGGTACAATAATTTTATCTATTAGAAAAATGAAATTGTGAACATTTATAAATATAAAGCGCTCCAGTCGTCACGCAGCTCGTGTTCGAATTTCTTGTAAACATACAAATGCATTTTACATGCGTTGTTTACGTCGCTATGGGTCTCATGTCGAACACCCGACGACTGTAGCGATTCAAAAGGTGGTTTTTTACTGACAACTAATTTAATTCTACTATTAGCAATGTACTTCCTATAATTGTACAATTATGGAAGTAGTGGGGTTTTCGGGAAGTAAAATTCACACTAATTATTTTTATAGAAAGTGTTATATCAAATTATATATTTTATGGTAGCTCATAATTCACACTAATTAACAATCGATGTGGTTATGTGACTTCTAAGCAAATACACCCTTCATTGACGATTCAAATTAGGACTGCGAATAAATTTGTTTTTACATTCAGGTAGTGTAATCTTTGCGTTAATTTAATAAAAATCGCAACGACCCTTATGTTCACATGTATTACATCTACCATCTGAAAGTGAAAGAATCTGGTGAGTTCTTACTGAGATGTACTCATTTGATTGGTCATTTCAAAATCAAAACAAAGATATAGACAAATTTGTCTATGAATAGATAAATAGGGGAGCTGCTGCAATATTGTTTTAAATGTTCATGAAATATTCTATGACTTCATGGACGTCCAGTAAAATGTAGATGATATGTAAGCATCAAAAGACGTTCTAAACATATTTCATAGTTGGCTTTGTAATTTAAAAAAAACATAGGAATGTGTAAATTAAGTCATCACAACAATTGTTAATTTTGACCATGTTTTGATCCTGTTTCATTCATTATAGAGTTCTGAAATTTCCATAGAATAATTAGATTTCTATAAAATATAAAGAGTTTTGATTACCACATGCAAAACACAAATCTGCTACATCCTTCAGCATGTTTTATCCACACAAAGTGTGTGTTTTAGGCTTGATATCATGATACGGGGGAAATGCATTTTTGGTATGTTTTATTTGGAATATGTGTTTACGTATAGTTGAAATGTTCTACAGTGACTTAAATAACAGTCAGATTGTAAATTACGGATCATATGTCCCTCGTCCATATCATCTATGTATTATTAACTTAGAATTTCAGATATGAGTATACGATAGAGGGTTAGACACTTTGGAATGACATAGTCACCCGTAAATCTGAATACTAAACGACTGACAACGAGAACAGAACAAAACAAATGGCACGTGCAATGTATAACCAATGAGAGAAAGATATGTGGATCCCATAGTACACATGAAGTGATGTCAAGTGTTTTGAAACGAGTTATCACATCCTGTTCATCATGTGGCAAATTAGAGTTACCTTCGCATCCTACGGAAGCGACAGAGATCAAATTACTGGCTTTATTATAATTGGACATACAAAGCATTTTCATTCGTGTCATAAAAGCGCGTGGTTGATCCTAGGAAACCACTGTATATTGTACATGTGACATGTGAATTAAATGAAACTTATTATCCGATTGCATATAATGGCACGTATATTCTGACATGATGACTGTATGTATTGAGGTCCCTTCTCTCACGGTGTATTGAATTGGCTGTGCATGTCAGTTGTTGGTTGGATCGACTTTGTGGGTTGTTTACCAGTCATTTGTTTTGGATATGATTTTATTTCTAACTCGCACCCCATGGACACTACGTGGTGTATCTTCTAGACATGCGCATATATTTCAATGTACGTACCTTTGGGACAAACATCAGACATAAGACGCTAGTGTTGGAGACTAAGATAGCGGAACCAAGAAAGGTGTACGTGAACACGACATTCTGTTTCATGAAGAAGACTACAGCTGCACTCACAAGACACGTGATCGCCACAATGTAGATTGACAGTGCGATGTATCTACCTACAAAGTGTAAAGTCAATTTGTATAGTCAATACTTTTCTAAAATTTCTAAAACGTTCATTCGTATTTCACGGTTTTCACACAGCGGGGAATACAAATCATACAAGCAAGGCATTGTGTAGGCATTGCTGACCTTTTCTTAGAAACACCTTTGAAGTTGTTTGGCAAATAACAAAAAACACATATTTCAGCGAATAATAATGGATTGATCGCCATCGATTGATTACTAGTATGCGTCTTCGAGTATCAAAGAACCGTGTTTGCGTTGCTACTAGTAACCATAAATGCATATAAATTGTAATTATTCGATTTGTGTATTGTTTGTTTGGTACATGTGTTTGCTGGGTGCATGTGCGTGTTATCAGGAGCGGATCTAGAATTCTGGAATCGGAGGCCGATAGGTTGGCCGAAGGCCAAGTTCGCGAGCGCCGATGGCGCGAAGCCCTGTTGCTTGTTAAAAATAGGGGGCCGCGGCCCCCTCGCCCCCCTCTAAATCCACCAATGGTTATTAATTATAAAGCCAATACATTTAATTTGTGTAATATTAACACAATTTGGAATTGTAAAACCATTATTTGTGGCTTCACTTTGTTATTTTTTCTTAAATTTATTTTTAAATTCAATTATAACATACCGGTATACCTATATCCACATATACCCTTTTTTCAAGCAATATGTTTATAATTGTATCTGATTTTAGTCAATATGAATGACGGTTTACAGGTACATAATACAAAATTAGAACTACATTTGTATGGACAGTATGGTGAAAGGACAAATCAGTGATCCTCTAACAATTTCCGCAATATCAAATACATGCTTCACAAAACATATTTGCATAATTTTATTTCCCGTTTGAACGAAGTCAGTTGTTTGAAAAACAGCAACCTATGATTTTACCTCTTGAATCATGGACGTTCTTTTACCGATCATATTCAGATTTCCATATCCACGGTTCGATTCAAAATGACGAATGTGTGTCATTTTTTTGTTTTACTATTACTATTACCAATTTCGTTTTATTCAAACATAACTGATTTCAGATGGTTGATTTAATTATATTACCTTTCAACCTCACACCGATGTTTAGCGAAACGCAACTCATTCACTTATTATTATTATATAATTATATTCAATTCTAGTTTTGTGTTTCGCAAATATCTGTTTCTCAATTACGTATGGTACTCAAGTTTGATAATAATATTCAAAAAAATAAAAAACCCACAATGGATGAAAGATCACGACAAATATGGAGTACCAAGTGTGTTTGAGTTGAGTTTAGGTTGGCGGGAGGTTGATTGTTGCTGCAACATACAATTTGTAAATATTTTTCTAACTTTTCAATTAACTTGTGTATTTATTAATTGTGATCGTGATGTGTTTTAATAAAGAAGATACTCTATGAATAAACCCATGGGTGTATATGTGCTTTTTATATGTTTACGGGGCCCCTCCATAATTCGTGGTTTTTGTTTGGATCCCGACACCCGCGACTTAGCGAGGGTCCATTATGTTGTAGCGTTCTCAATACCAGTGAATTTGAAAACTTGAAGAAAATTCCACAAAGAACAGTTTCGCGGTCACTGGCCCCTTAGTCTGCATAAATTTGTTTTAACAATCTCATATGACAAACTGAGAAAAAAAACCTCAAAGTATGCAAAGTATGCAGTACGCTGTCGCTGCGCGTCCGTCGATACTGCCGCTGTACTCATGTCTTCGTGCGTACTTTGAAGTATCTTCGTAATATTATTATAATAACACATATTTGTGAGGGAAATATCTCTATTTGTTACCTACCCAAGGGGTGGTGGTCATGGTCGCGGGTCGAGTACAACAAATCGTGATATTGCCTTAATGACAATGTGTTATTTATTTTATCACATCGAGCAAACATCCACCATGCACAATTACATCTACCATACATCACTCACACTCGCTCTCCAACAAAATAACAACATATATTCGAAGTATGCAGTATTTTATTTTATTTATCATCAATTCTCAAACAGAAGTTATTTCATCACCCGCCAGATAAAATTGTCAGAGTGCCGTTGAAGTGACTGCATTGAGTTTCTCACGAACGTACCACACACAAAAGTCACTCAGCTTAGAGCGTTCTCGGTAAGCATCCGCGTGGCACGCATAGAAATGCTCCAGGCGTAGAACGCGCCGCAGCGATTCCGGTTGCGACGTTTCAGTAGCGGCTTTGCTATACATTTTTGCTTTATATGAAGAATACGGAGTATTTTACTTAATATCCATTCTGGCACGTTCGCTATCTATTCCGAATGGCTAAAGTTTCTTCAAAACCATGATAGCAACCCCGAAAAGCAACAGCGGGGGGCAGCACCAGTGTATCAAATTAATATTGCTATGGTTTTTTTGTGAATTGGTTAAGGGAAGTCCATGAAACTTGACAGATTGAAAAACTAATTTGATTTTCTCATATTCTGTAATCTGTTTTTAATATTATAACTTTGAATAAATAATTGTATTATTATTATAATTATTCCATTTTTGTTGGTGTTACACTTGTAGGTGATACAACGTTCGTGGTTGAAATGTCCGCGCACCGATTTACACGCGGAGATATACGCTGATGAGTGACCCATTGATTCATTTACTGGAACATCATCATCAAAAGTACTCCCGTGAACAATTCAATTATATTATTCGTTGTGTGTTTTAAGGAGCGAGGGAATTTTATACTCTTTTGTGTTGTGTGTGGTTTTCTTATTCGGCTAATTTATTTTTGACTGTACACTTAAACAACTCCCTTGACCCTGCAAGTCTGTGATTGACACGTGATACAGCCCATGTGTAATTATGGTGCGGCGAGCAGGTATATTGGTGTGCTGCAGACAAAACTATTTGAACTAGTGAATAAAATTTAATCTGCTCGCCTCGTCGGAGTCCCATAACCGCCAGAGGGTGGGATAACAAAAGCATCACATTTAACGCAATTAAACCACTGCATTGAAATGTCTATCAAATTGTAATCATGCTTGTAGGGGTCTCAAACGGTAATTAAAACTCCAGTTAAAATCTGTTCACATTTTGTTAACATCATCCACATACCCTTATTCGAAACTGTGTGAATATGCTGCTAACTATAACTGGGTTATATTTTCTTTATTTCATTCTAATAACTTTAATATTAAAGATGAGATTCACCCTCTCAGCCATTTTTGGATTTTTGAATGATAATACACTCGTTTGCTTTTATATGACCTGTAATAAAGATAAAAATCTTCACGTGTTCTCGGCTTATTTTTGTTGTTTCTAGTTTCACGTGTGTTGCTAACAAGAAGTCCGCTATCTAAGAAATATCCACATCTACATTGATACATAAATGTCAGATTTGGGGAGATTGTAAGAATAAAAGTGGGTGACGCTTCAATCTGACTGTTTTGCATTTTCAGAGAGAAGAAACGGAAAACTATGGTATTTAGCAGCGAATGGTGTACATATATGGTTTGGATTTCTCTAATATAACATGTTTATGATATAACACATACTACGGTATGTCTAAATACATCACATGATAAACAGAAAACTCGAACCATAATACGCAAGAATGCATCTCAAGGAGGGTTCACTCTCCTCTAAGAAAAACGCACTGCCCTATAAGATACGCATTCTCTGTTCAAATCATGCACCAATGGATAATACTGTAGGCCGAGTAAGGCACCAACACAAATAGCGTACGTATACAGTATCCATGAAAACGTAAGCAAATATAAACGACTTATATATTTCACATTTCTACTTTTATACTGATCAACTCTTACTTTCGTTCATGCCAGGGACTTCCACTCGCCGTGTCTTCCACGCTAAGAATACTCCAAAAAGCAATAATACAACTTTAACTGTAACCAATACCACCGCGTAATACAGTTCATCTTTGGAGGAACATGTTTTCAACACGGCGACGTTGTAAATTTCTTTTTCAGGTTCCGTCATATCTAGCTGTAAATACAATTTGCATACAATTAGCTCGTTGCATGTAAACTTACGCGAATGCAACTAACTGAAAAGCATATGCTTAAAAGTTGATAAAATATGCTAGTCGGTTTATGGGTTTAAATGCCAAACACGACAAAGGTTGGGAAAATCAGTAAACCATACAATATACTGAGTTAAAATCTGGCACAATAGAAGAAGCAGTAAGTATATACGTGGGACGTTTATCAATGTGTTCCACCATTCATTCCATTAGTCGTGAATTGTATCCAACGGTAAAAGCAGATGAATACAAAATAGAGATAGGCATGTGCGTGGAGATAACTGGCAGGGAAGTGTATCTGTGGAGCTTTTATCGTTATTTGTACGAGCATTCATCCCAAAAGTCTTTAATTGTGTACAACAGTAAATGCAGATAAATAAAAATAGCGATAAGCTTATGTTTTATAGCTTATCTATTCAAACGTATATTATCTCACGAAATAAATGTAGCACACAACTCTGCTTATATTCCCTTGGATATTCAATTACAGTAAATGTGGAATTGTATAAAATTGTTTTCATCAAATTCACATAACAGCTACGTTTCGTTGTGCGTCGTATATGTATCGGTGCTTTGATAACCCCCAGGCTTTATTTTCTGAAGAAACAGTAATATGCATCAACAATTTATATTTACCACAGGATCGAACTTGACAGTTATGATATAGGACGGGTCTAATGTCATCCACAGCGTTAATACAATGGCATCGAACAAAGCAAAGAGTATTGTAGCTGAAATGAGTTTGATATCCTGCAAACCCTGAATAAATTGGATAATGGAGAAATTAACTGACATGATTACATTTACAATCCACATTGCTAAATTTGTGCATAACCAAATAAGTAAATTTACAATCTTAGGCGTCGTGATTGTGCCTTTAATATTTGCTGTGGCAAACAATGCATTCATTACCTTTTTTGTTCGGAATGATTTCATCGCAACGTTGAAGATGATATGAACTCTATAGGTTTTCATAAACAGAGCACCAAACGACAGTGATATACCGATAGTCAGGAGACCAATTTGGACCTGTATAATTATAGAAAACAACAGTATGGTTAGAAGTTCGTACACAATTTATGATTAAAATTTTACAAATAGGATACTTACGAACAAAAGAGAAACATTTAGGCACACATAAGATAAACATATGCATAAATAACTTACGTACATGAATATAACACTATACGAACTAACGAGATTGAATGTCGAGTTATACTGCACCTTACAGAGATGACCCATTAATTCCTCTGATATCAGTGTTGGGTCCAAATCAGCAACAAATATGGACGAATAGACTAATATACATCCAATAGGTATGAGTGACGTCAAAATAGGACTAGTCATTTTCAGAACCCTTTAAAAAATATATTTGATTTTAAATTTATCGTCTGTGTGAGATGGTGTTATTCAAATGAGCCTTTCCCAACTCAACGTTTAATACTCGTTTGTCGGTGCGGGCAAATACACAGATCAGAAAGTGTATAATCAAACGCAGTGATTATTGTGGATAGCCCTTTGATATCTAATAATATATATGTATTGGCATGTCTTACTTGGTATGCCTGTACTTTAAGTTCACGAAGAGAAAGAATAAAGACAATAAGATTCCGAAAACAGTCAATCCATAAATTGAATATCGTATTTCAGGTGATACAGAAACAACAACGATGACTTCTGTTGCACCGTCTATTGGTGGACTACGACCTAAAATAAAAACACACATACATTCATGTCATTGATAACAATTTTAACAAAAGAGTGTTTTAGATATTGATAAGAGAAACAGTTACATGTATAGTCACGCGAAAAAAAAAATTAACAGTATGGTTTGAATATATATCATAAGAAGTAAACATAAGGCTTTTAGGAAAATGCATTCACATTATATTTTTGGAAGATGCATGCATTTACTACGTCCAGATAATCTGTTCATAAACTTGGGGATCAATTTACATATAGTTTAGGAAATGCCCAACCAACTGTAAGAAATAAGTACACGCGTCTTCATATGAAATACAAAATTAGGCAAGTGTAGATAAGATAAGATATGCGATACTCAGGATATATAATTATTTAACAATGCTAGCAAGTATGTATTCTATTCATTGTTGTCATAAGTACATCATTAATATATTAAAAATATACAACAATAGGTACAATATTTATAAAGGAAATGTGACAGGGAAGTAGCAATTGTGTGGCGCTACTCGAATTTACTTTCTAAAGAAAGACTAAATAGTATACGTTGAAGTGCGGCAATGCAACTCAAACAATAGCTGATATTTATAATTTACATTAAACCTAAAGCACTAAAGTAACAAAATATTCCAGGAAATAAATAAGTAAATAAACTCTTTGTTGAAGTTTTTGGAACACTTCGTAGTTTATAGAGAACGCGTGCTATTGCGCTTTGAACTAGTCGTATAATTATGTTAATCATGACTGGTTATAATGTATGATTAAATATTATCCTAACGAATTTGTAAAAACAAGTTATTATGCGCGTACGTAAATATGCAGTTTGAAAATACTGGAATGTATGAAAGAAAGCGGAAATAAAGTTATAACAATACGTTCCAAATGTGTTGCTTGTGCTGTTCAATTTTCTACTCCCGTATTTTTTTTTTTTTTTTTTTTTTGATTACTAGTTCTCGACAAACCTTGGTACGTCAGGTAGCACATGCCCAGAGTCATAAACACTTGTAAAACCACGGTGAAACACGCCATGGTCGAGTTGTTAACGTGTTCAGTGTTCTTAGTTCAGGCTGGATAGTAATGATAAATAAATAATACTACCGGAGCAATCCAGCCATTGACTTTCCCTTGCAGCGTCAAGCAACAACAAAGAAGCACTGCTCTCAGTTACAAATATTATTTGAAAGTACAAAAGACTAACAAGGTCACACGTAAATACCAATATGGACAGCCACTTGGTGGTGATCTTTAGTCACTTATCGTTAACATTATTATTTTAACGGAGAAAGCCGTTATTAGTCGAGATGTTCGAGATATACCTGGCGTATTTGAATTATAACAATAGGAAACATGTATTTGGGAAATGAACGCCATTTAACATCGGATCGCCTCGAAATGTTCTCTTAGCATCACATAGGATCTGTACCATTGCGTCAAAGAACCGCTCGGCACTTTCAAAGTAGAGCAGCCCGCACACTTCTTCGTATCTCGTCTAGTTTTACCTATGTCATGTCCAGGTGCGCTCTATGCCAAGAATTTATAAAGCCTCATCTATAATCAGTATTGATATTTATATTCAATGTAACATATGATAGGAGATGCTAGGAGTGTCGCCATTGTACATTGTTCCACCCCACCAACGCGGCAAATATAACTAATACAGCACGATCGATGGTATCACTTAAGATACGTTCGATGAATAGACGCTGGAAGTTAGTCGTCAATAATAAGGGTGCCGCTCAATGAATTCGTTCTATTTGGTTGGTTGACACTGCAAGGGAAAAGTTAACGGCTGGCTGACACCGGTAGTATGCTACAAAATGCCAGTGTGAAAAATGGATTTAAGGAAATATTACACTGCGTCTCAGAGCACTTTACAAAGTTGAAATGTCAAAGAAAATATGATTTAAAAAAGTTAAAATTACAATAAGATTGGATTAATAATATTGGTGAAAAGGGAATGTTTTCAAGTGATTCTTAAAAGTATATGTTGTTGAACGTGACGAAGGAAGATCGTTCCATAAGATTGGGGCCAATAATCTAAAATGCCCGCCGGCCATATGTTTTCTCAGTAGTATTGGTATCTTGACGCTGTAGCTGACTGCTCACCAGAGACCAAAGAGTAAGTGGCGGTTCATATGATGTCACAATAGATTTAAGATTTAGGATTTAAGTCTTACATTTGCCTTGGATAATCTTAAAAGTGATAAGACATAGTTTGTACTTGATATGATATTCGACACTAAGCCAGGGAAGAGTTTTGAGTAGTGATTTTCTAGAGCGATAGATAAGACGAGCTGCGGCATTCTGCACCGATTCTGTCTAGTTGATGTTGTGGTATGCTATATAGGAGAGAGTTGCAGTAGTCGAGTTGAGATGTTACAAATACATGTACAAGTTTTTCCGTATGTTCGCGAGAAAAAAGGGTTCGGATTTTTCCAATTCTGTACAGTGCAAAAAACACAGCTTTACATATAAAGTTGACATTATTGGTCACAACTTTCCCATCGCTGGTTTTTTTTTACTGAAGCTACTGCAGCAATGTTATATGTGCCAACTCCTGAGTGTCTTTCTGACAATAGAACGTGAATTTGATAATTTCTGTGTTATTGTCATTTAATATTAATTAATTCATCTACGAATATCATCTACACAAGATTATAATGAAGATAACCAATTACTATATTTGTCACATATATTACATAGATAAATTTGAGTGTCATCAGCGAAAAGCGTATACTCACAACTATGTTTATATATCTTCAAGGCACGCTGTATACAAACTAAAGAGAATTGGCCCCAATACTGAACTCTGTGGGACCCCTAAGCTATGTCTAGTTGATATAGAAAATAAACATTACCACGGATCCCGAATCGTATACAACTAAAAAGATTTGGCCCCAATACTGAACTCTGTTGGGACCCCTAAGCTATGTCTAGTTGATATAGAAAATAAACATTAACGCGGAATCCAAACCGTGACTTGAGCCTGTCAAGTAAAATTGTGTGATCTAGCGTGTCAAACGCGGCTGATAAAATCCAGCATAAATTACATCTTTGTTAGTGTTTAAAGCCAGCATAATGTCATTATGAACACGTAAATGTACAGTTTCAGTACTGTGATTTGCCCAATATGCAGATTGGAATTTTGCAAAACGTGTATTATGAGCAAGATATGAGGTCAACTGCTCTGCTACAATGCGTTCTAATAACTTAAGATAGAAAGGATAAATTTGATATTGGTCAGTAGCTGCTAAAAGGATTATGGTTGAGATTTCTTAAGAGGTTTGACAATGGCGAGTTTAAAAGATTTATGAACGAAATGAGCGAATAATTAAAAAGTCGCGTAATAAATGGCGAAGGCTGAGTAATACAATTTTGAACGAGTCGGGTTGGTAGCGTATCCAGAGTACATAATTTGCATGGTAGTCGTCTGAATAATTTCACAATATTATCCTCAGTGACAGGTGCGAATCTGATGGTGAATTGCAGCAGGTTGTGTATAAGTTGTAAGTACCGAGCATCACACCCATAAATAAAATTCTAAGCATGGGTTCAAAATCCTGCAATTGTTTCAGGGAAACCCGTTCAAATAACTGTAGTGTTCATGGTACAACCTATTTCAAAAATCGTCACGTAGAGAAAATCATATGACCCTGGGCTAAGAATCTACTGATTAATATTTTGTAAGCCATAAATTGCGGCCTGTTTTGTTACTTACTGTCACATGGTGTCTGGATTGTATTTATAAGAAACGAATTACGTATTGTACGCGAGAGATTTATTTATGAATTTAATTAATTATAAACTGATAATACCTCACACTGAGAGCTAAGATTTGTAGCCCAAAGTGCATATAATGCTACAGGTGCAAATGTCCGTATGTGAGTCGTGCTGCATGCCCATGATACTGGACTTCCCGGTCATTGGTCGAGCATCCGGGTGATGAATTTACTGGTGTTGTAAGCCAATTAAAGGTATACCTCATGACATCATCATTTTACTGAAGGCTCGATCGTGTGTTCCTGCTGCAAACTTTGACTGGTTGGGAGTGCAAAAGCTACCATAGATGAACTCTACATTCAACATCAAAATCTAATTGGCCAATGGAAATGAAACTACGTGATACAGTTGCGAAGGTGGATTCGCGATTCAACCTGAGAACTCGAGTAGCCGTTCGCATCTACTCACCTGTGTTAAGCGCCGCCAATTTCTGTATTCAACCACTCGCCACGACCCGACACTCACATGCCCGTAGCCAGGGGTTTGGGTGTTTCGGACGACCCCACGCGTGCTCGAAGGTTCGATTTTTTAAATACACAATATTCTTTAAATACGGACTAATTTGTTTCACCAGGGGGACTGGAAGTCCTAGAATAAAGATGAGACCTGCGATTTACAGTTAGTTATTCCCGAGTTAGTATTATCCTGGCTCGGACGGTGCGCGGCACGCGTTAAAAACCAGCTTTAACGCCATGAAAGTGGTGGACCGCGCCCCCGGCACGCAATACTCTGCCAGTCTCACTTGACAGCCTCTGGAGAACGCCGACCAAGCGCCCACACAGTCCCCTAATGTCATATAAAGTCTGCCACTGGACATGATGTGGTTTCACCCATTTCTAAGAGGGAAAACATTTCAAACACAAGAACGTTGTAAAGCATCCAGTTTTCGTGTCGGTAATCGGATACAAATTGAATGTGTTATCATAGCAAGTAAAACGTTCGGAGAAGGAAGTGATCGCGGCACAAAGAGAAACTGGCCTCCTAAAGCAAACCTGTTGAAAGACCGCTAAAACGATTAGGTTAAAAATAGTATAGTGTTAAGAGTGTTGGGTGTTTGGTTAAGAATGGTAATTTTAAAGGCTGTTAGGTGATAGGTTAAGGATATTAATATCCGGTGGGCCTCGCTCAGCGCGTGTTTGATTCCCATGTAAATAAACAATGTATTTTATATGCGTTGTATACGTCGCTAGGAGTCCCATATCGAACAGGTCGCAGCGCGACGACCACCGCCCTTTAAGTAAATATCAAATAAGAATGTTAGCTGTAAGGCACGAATCCAGACTGCTGTTAGGTTAAGAAACCATCAAGGATATTAGGTGCTTAGGAATAACTTAAGACTCTCAAGGCTATTGGGTTAGAACATGATTATAAATGCTTTTGTCGTGTTAAGCATTTTGATCATTCGAAAAACATTTATTATTGTATTATTCGAGTTTTCTTAAATACTGTGTTTGTGTATTTCTTACATATTTGATATACCCACATTTGTTTTGCTTTAAACCACGTCTATAAATAGACATGTTGTTGACATAAGTGCGAACGTGGTAGAAAACACCACTTATTACTTAGCTCTGGAATGTTAACTTTCGGCCAGTTAGAGACATTCCCGCCTCGGGTTCAGTATCCTATCGAGCCTATAAATAAGACGCCCATCTATTTTAGCGCAAGTCTTTACCACGTGTTGCAGTGTTTTACCCGATTATCCTTCCTGTTCATGTATTACTAACTTTCTGACAAGGTTACCGGTATATCAGTGGATGTACTGTATTGACGTACTACTCTACGTGTTTATTACTTACGCAGTCGTTTCTTGTGATTGATTTGTTTGCATAGCCTGGAATTTCTTACTAACTTTGGATATCACCCAGTCACAAATCATAAGCCCACAGCTTTACATCAAAGACTAATTAAAATCTGGAAGCCACTTCATAACGTTTATACTCAACCTTTCGTTTTCATCCAATAAAATATTGTCTGAAGCAGATATGTGAGTATCTCCGATTTATCCCTTAAAAACGCAGAAAATGCCATTTCAGAAAGTTCAATTTTCGAAATTTTCCAGGGGAGCATACCCGGACCCCCAGGGAAGTTCGCACCTTTGACGCTCGTTTGTCCCTCAGAAAGTAAAAAGGACCCCAAAGCAAAATCCTGGCTACGGGCATGACGCATCTAGAAATTCGGGCACCGAACATTCATAAATTCCACTAGTTAGATCTGGGCTTTCAGGTCTAATACAATATTTGTTAATTTATTTTCTTGGCAGTTTTATTTCTGTGATATATTTTACAAATACATCTATGAATATTATTGACTCTCTCTCTCTCTCGTAGCATTGCTACATACCATGTTGCGGTGTGTGTAGTGATTTTTTTTTCCGCACCTTCGCCCCGTACTGACGGTGTATCTACATTGTTGCGTGGCGAAGGCCGCGTTTAGCAATGAACAATTGCAGGAGCGGTCGATATTGCCTGAGGTGATTCACCATAAGAAGCAGAATACTTGCTGTACGTTATTTCTGTGTGGCGTTGTATGTGTGACCAGTGTACATTCCTGTCTCTGTCTATATATGCATATAATTGTATTCTACCATATCGGTGTCCATCAATAGAATTGTCTTTGTGTTACTTTAAACTGGTTATTTGATTATTTGTTTAAATGGTTAAAGGGGCACCTTCCAGTTAAGATTAATTTCACAACAAATTTACTTTCTAGATTAAAATAACAATGGATAACAAAAGATAGATTAACATTGTAAACAACATAAACAATAGTGTCCCATGATTCTTTGGTGCAATCCATGGGATTGAGCGGTTCCCCTTTAAAAACTCGCACAGGAGGTGGTAAAAATCTCTATTATTATTATTGGTTGTTTTGAGTTTAATATTTGACCCAACCTCATGACCCTACAATAACAAAATCATCGTCTAATAAAATTACAAAACATGCGCGGATTTATGATACCAAGACTCCTACAAATAAATCAAGTTAAGGATAAACTCGGCATGAACACAATTTACATGTTAATGTGGAAAATACCATAAAGACATTACCATAAGTAAACAATCCCAAGGTATCTTAAAATATCTCGACTTTTCAATACTAAACGTTAATGCCACAAGTTAACCATTACTGAGGTGATCGTCAGTCAACCTTGATCACGTTCAACTAATATCACATGTGCTGTGAATTTCGTATTTTTAGACCGAATTCTCGAAAAGCAAATAGTTATGAGTTACTAAGAGTAACTACCAATAATGCAGCAAAAAATATAGATGATCAACTCCAGCTTCTAATAACATAAATGATTTGTCGTTATTAATTATATATCATTCTTAATCATGTGGCTGAGATATTGATTTTTAATTTTTTATTCATTATTTATTATTCATTATTCATTAATATTTCAAACTCGTATGAATAATTTCGTACGCCTTTGTTTTTTTATATTGAAATCCGTGCATGTATATACAGGCATTTATTATAAGTATAAGTGAACACTTATCCATACTGTGTTTGCTCTACTTCGTCATTTGTTGTTTACTTACTACGATTACTCAATATGTCAGAATTACAAACATTTGAAATTACGAATTGAAGGACAGAGAAAAAAACCGGATTACACCTGTGCACTATTATGCAAGTTAACGCACTTGAAATAAAGGTGGGTAGAAAATATTGTTTCGAAGAAGTATTTAACAAAATATTCACAAAAAAGCATAGAAAGTTGGATCTATTGCAAAACAAGCACATCAAAGTTTTGCCTACGCATTGCCTGGAAATTAACACCAACACGAACGAACATGGGTCAAACCATATGTATGTATGTATGTATGTGTACTCACCCTCTATGTCCCATGTAAATGGTACGAAACATTCTAAAGAATCCGGATTGACATTATATCGACATGTTTCAATCTCCTTCCCGTCTGTAAAATAAAGTGTTGCATGTTGTTATAAATTGCTGGTATATTCATCCCAAAAAACGAAACAAAACGTATCATTAAAGTGATCATTAGTATCTTTAGCATAAACACAAGAGCACTTATTTCACCAAGTTTTTTATTAATGTATGTACTATCAAAAAAATTATAGCATACTTTGCAATTGTTGAATAAGATGAGGTGTCCTTCTTCTTAATGCAACGTCATCAAACTCCACATTGAACTGAAATGACAGTATGACACATGTGGCGATTCTGTGATTTATCACAATGAACAGAAATATAGAGTAATAACAATAACAGATGGATATACGCATGCGTCACTATTTTAATATATAAAAACAATGTACCCAACATGCATTTGTGTTTCCACTGTTCATATGCCTATGGTTCACACACAATAGCCAAAATAATGGTGTCGTGGAGTAAACACATCAGCAATTGAACACCAGCTGTCGACTGATTAATTAATTTGGTTGATTAATTGTATTTGCATTTCCATGAGATTATACATAGTAATACGTTTAACAGTATTTATACAAGGAAAATCTTACCGTCATACCGTAGAAATTAACTTTCTTGGTTTCCTGGTATATCATATCTGCAATTTCTTTGTCATTGTATGTGAAATCTTTCAGTCGTTTTGTAGAACCGCTGGAGTTCAGTCTATCTTCAGTTGCATGTAAAGCAAGGGCAATGATCCAAACCATATCGTAGGCGAAGGGATCCCAACTGAAGTCAACCAAGACACGGTCTCGCAATACCTCGAAGTATGTTTTGAAGTCGTGGGTAACTGACTGGGCATAAATTGAATGACACGCAAACTCTATTTAAGGAATTAGCCTCAATGCGCATAGTTGTGTAGAAATATGCGTTTTATTGCTAGTCAGTTCTTTATAAATTAATGCACAATACAACATGGTACATCGATAGGAGATTGTGTTTGTGCCACGAGGTTGAACGGCAAAAGTAGGAAAGCTGATACGAATGTAATAGTACCACTAGGGGCAGTACCTATATATGTATTCTGTCACTGTACCTCAGAGAATACTATCACCAATGTGGTCGTAATTGTTACAGTGCATATCTAAAGATAACGGAATTTAATTTATTTCAGCTGTGACAGTGTCTGGCAACCAGAGACATAAGGTCGTTCATAATAATCCCAGAACGCTCCAAGGCAGAATACTGTGCAAATTGCTTGCATATAAATATTGGTTAACATACCTGGACAGTGAAATCCAACTTTTCTAAATCAGTGGTGACAGGATACACTTCTATTCCTAAATGTCCCTCTACTGCCAAGTCAAGTTGTTCAGGGGTACAGTCTGTTAGATCTTCAGCGAGGCTTTTCCACCAATTTGGATAGTACCAACCCGGCATAATCCACACGTATTTATCGCCATACAGACCATGTTTATACGCCTATTTTGATATAATGAAATACACAATGATGTGGTTACAAGTTTCACATATATGGTCATGCTAATCACTTCAAATACATTTTCCTCTGAGGAAAGATCGAACAACAATCAAGTATTTCCGGTTTTTAACTTGTTGAGTCTTCATATAAAAAAATCCTGCTTACAACTCTTCAAAAAGAGATTCGGATTGTAACACAATCTAATCCTTCTTTGAGCCAATAGTCTTTCCTTTGTGTTTAGTGCTGAGCAACTACAACAGTTAATATTCGGTTGGTGTCCAGAGAGGAACCAACCAACACGCCTTTACAAGGAAAACTTTAAAACTCGATGGATTATTTAATTAGTTATTATATGTAATATTATATTTTAAGGGCTGCTGAATGAACCAAAAAGCTTGCGATTTGCCAGTACTTAATCCATCTTTAACACCTTCCTATTCATTTGACATTGACTGTGTATTCTATTGATTTAGCTCTTGGGGTAACTGTTAATAATCGTTCAAAACGTACACAGAATGTCTAAAATATGCGCGTTTTATACGGATTAAAACAAGAGTTGTAATCAGATATTTTCATATGTTTCAAAAACGATTATATACTAACCGAACACAAAAATTTTACGGCTTGATCAGAGTAACCAAGAATGAAAAGAATGCGGGCATCATGGTTCTGGAAAATAGGAAATATAATTATTGTAACTTGTCACAAAGGGTTATTTTATATATGTACCACGTGATATATGCGATGTTGTAACCTACTTTGAGATTTAATATGTTTACATCCGCATTTTCACCAACTGCTTCAACAGATATTATTGACACGCCTTCCTGCTCAAGTCCAACAACAGTATCTCTAGCCAGCTGCCGAGCAAACAAAAAACACATATACTCATTGAATGTAAATAAACATGTGTAATAAACAGGAACTTTCCTGAAGAGCCCACAAATTATTTGTTCTAATAATTTCTTGATATCTGTCAAACCAGGGGCTGCAGCATCATTAATAAAAAAAATGTTCTATCGTTTCGAACAAAACACATATTGTGTTTGGGGAAAAAATCGTAAATTAATCATTTCTGGAAAGTGAAATATATTTGAAGTGCGTCAGGACAAACTACTACTCACGCTTTCCCAGTAGTCGTCATCAGCTCTGTAAAGCACGGATACTCTCTTCCAGTTGAAATGTTTGATAAGAGCCACTCTGGCCACTGAGTCCACTTCTGGGTACATCTGCACGGTGTATGGATATTGCTGTTCGTCACCAAGAATTCGAGCAAGTCCCGTATTGAGCTGATAAAATGTATATAAATATGACATAAATACGAAGCAAATAATGTTCACACATTAACCGTGAGTGAGACTGCCCTGAATGTGAAAAAGACAGCGGGCCGAGGTGAGTAAGTCTAATATTACAGGAAACATCTTTATTCCTAGTAACTCGGATTGTGGCAAGCACGTACATCATGATGTGTCGATTTTTTCTCGCGATTGTATCTTCTGAGTTTCTATGGTTCTGAATGTCGAGGTTATCTAGTCTTGTGAGTAAGTTCGTCTTTGAAAATCGCGATAATGTTCTATGGTAGTAATTAGGCTCGAAACCAAGAAAAGAAATGACTCCACACATTCAATGAATGAGATCGTCTCTGTGTCGTACATAACTCGTTTTGCACGTTTCTGCTGGTCGTACGTGACTTTTCACGTTAACTAAAACCGGGCGCATAATGCATTAAACAAGAACGATTAATTAACTGCATTTAAATTCATCATTTCAAAGTTATCAAGATTATGACTACGATCAAGGGTTTATGTGAGTTAATTAGGCAAATGTTTCGATAGCAATAAGTGCCTTCTCTGATATTGAAATATATCGACAAAAAGTTCTCTCATCGACGTTGTTGTATTAAATCATCATTTAGTTTAGTGTTTTGTGAAACAACTAGTCGAATTTCACGAATTATTGTCTATTTTGGATTACTAGTGATAGTTTAGTCTGCTTATTTTGCTGAGTCGAGTATGTTTCTGATTCCCAACAAGTCGCAGCGAAGTTTAAAAATAGGTAAAATTGCATGCAATTAAAAGTGTATACTTGAGTGGACCTAACTTTACATTTTAGATAATTCCAATGGCGGCTAGGGAGATATGCGGAAACTGTTCAATGATTGAGAGATAGTAATTGTGTAGTAATAATGCCTTATTATGAATTCCCATCTAGGTTTGGTTTAAAATGGACCCTAATACCAATGCAATTCTTTTCTTGTATATGTATTCAAGGAATTACTTTATACGATCTTTCCATTGATATTCTTAATAATATTTTGAAGATGCAGTACTAATAGATGTTCTCACAGTGTATATCAGTTCGATACAGTGAATATTTGAATACAAGTATACGGGACAAGTTAACATAAATGTTTCTTTAACATTTTATATCTTAATTCAAGTTTTTAGTACTGTGATTGTGCGTGTCGTGGCGTCTGTGGTCTGTATGTTTTATAAATCTGCGCAGCGGGAATTAGTGCATTTTAATCGGTGAATCAAATTATTTCCAACAAGACATGAATAATTCACTGGGGGTTTACTTGTAATGATATATTTTTCAAGATTACCCGACCTACTGGAACTATTTTATTGTACTTTTATCGTGATCATTTTGCAGACATGGTTACGTGGGCCGCATACTGATCAGACGAGCGGCGTCTTCGGTATATATGTCTACGTTCATGTAGGAATGAATCCCAATATGAATCCAAAATAGGTGGTTATTTTTTGAATAATTCATGTTTATATGATGTTGTTATGCCCTGTTAGAAACATAACGATATATCCGGATCATCTAATACCGTTTGTGAGTGCTATGTAACTGTCAGATCTAATTCTAGAGCTTGTCAATTGATAAATTACATTGATGTAAACTTAATTATAATGTGGTTAAAATTTAGACATAAGAAAGTAGACGAGAAAGAGAGAGAGATAGAACCATGCTATAGACGCAGGACAGTTTACTATTAAGCGGCACTGAAGATGTAATCCATACAATGAGAGTAGTCGATAAATAAACCGAGTACACAGACAATTAATTTGTTGAATTTCCTATTAAACGTTTTGTTGAACGCGATTTGCTCACTTATATCGAATATTGAGCAGCATGACCTGAAATGTTGCATTTCTGTACGATTTTGACTACTAATAACACCGATAATAAAACGATAAATAAATAAATTACAGTGAGATGTGGCTTTTACTGAATAACCCGAGAATCGTATATAACACCACACAACCTACGAAACTACGAACGTTTTAACTTGTTTAACTACTTTAATAACTGCACACAGATGATCATGGTTTGGGTTTAAATAACCTGACATGGCCTTGATCAACGGCATATACAAGTTTACATGAATTGATAACCATTAAAAGCTTGACAAACAAAATGCTGCACGTGGTTCTCTCTAACAAATGTATACAATTACCTGCAAACGTGGAGTGCCAGGCTCGTCATAGTAGCGAGTGGTCACATTGAATACACGATACAAATGTGTGGATACACGGTGTGCATTTTTCGGTGACGTCATGAACATACCTGAACTAGATGGTAGTACTTAATGGCTGGATTGACAGATATAGACTCGTACGAGCTGAGGGGTCCGATCAATGCAATCATCTGTGGACCGTGGTATATGTATTCGTAAGCATAGTACAGACCCAGTCCAATATCGACCTGTTGGTTTCATTCGAACATTAATACATAAATGCCAAAATTGTGTAGTCTTTGTATGACATGGCATTATTGCCAAAAAAAATTAAATAAATAATTTAATCGGACTCTTCCTCTATCATATGTGATATCAGCTCAGTGTAACATAGCATAACATTTCAGAGTTTGTTAATTCCAATCCGTCTGTGATGTTCTATATATCCGCCTGCCTACGTGCCGCCTGCCCACCTGTCTGCTGTCTATCTATTTAGACTCAGAGAATAGGAATAAAACGCTTCTATCGGTGTTAATAATGGCGTCATACTCGACAATTAAGTCTCCATCGATCAAAGAAATCCCATTAACAGCATTGCAATATAACACAATTATTATAACACCTGTGTGTTTTGTTAACTCAGTATATATAGTCTCAATATATTACAATACAAATACAATGGAAATTCTCTTTGGTAGTTTTTAAAATTAGTTAGTAAAAGTTTCAAATTGTGCTCATTTGCATAATTGTTTTCAGTACGTATATTATTCTATTAATTGTACTTTCTTCTTTTTCGTACAACGCACTTTTTGGCAGTACGAGGACCTTCTTATTTTTGCGTATATTACACTCTTTTCTGCAGTGTACAAAGACATAGACATATGCATATGCATTAACTAAGCCAGTTGCCGCGTTTCTTAACATCACCTTATAGTCGTTCTAGTTTTGATTAGAATTTTTTTTTTTCCTCCCAGAAAAGAACACGTTGACGTCAAAAGAATGTAAGGGTTACCGCATTGAATCATGCCAATTATTTACTTCGATTATGTCTATATTCACCATGTATTATACAGTGTCTATGTTAACTCACAAAACCCCATGTATGGGTTCATGCACGTTTTGTGCAGAGCAAGTATGTCTATCGAAGTCATATTGATTTTTTTTTATATGTTCATAATAGAAAATAAATGAAACTGAAAAAAGCAATTAAATTTAAGCAATCGTATTTACATGAACCACAAAGAAAGAAAAAGGATCACTTAATGACGTATGTTTCAGCCCGCTGTCCAGTATGGACAAACATATTTCACCTTGCACACATATGCACAGATATCATAAAACTCACCTTTGTGTTTCTCCAGACTAATACCAATTCGTATTCAGCTAGTATTTCACTACAATTGTTGACGTGTTCAATCGCTTCGATTGCTGTAGATATCAACCCTCCATATCTCTCGTGAATGTCCGAAGGAAACAGACCTCCGATATAAAGCGGTACTTTCTCCACTTCATACAAGCGAACTACGACGAGCAAATTGGCGAATACAGTTACGAATAGCAGTCTACAAGTTATATCCATTATGAGAGAATAAAAGAGAATGGCGATGGTACTGAACGAATCGAACCCAAGTACAGGGTTGCCAGTGTTCGCAGTCTACACTATGTGTGTCAATATACCATCATCTCGTTACGCTGGTATACTGAATGTTAAACCTGTAGAATCCATAAGTACTCCATCAACTATGACGCAGTCAGATGATTTATGAATATTCATGTATTACAATGTTCCATATATGAAACCAAGATCCAATGAATTCGATAGATACGAAAGTAAAATAAAATACGGATAGCGTATTAAGAAGAACGACATATGTAATCATATAATACAACATTCAGTTTCAAAGAAACCATGTATGTAAATATGTAGGTATTTATGCAAATGCAAATATGTTGGAAATTCACAATAGTTCGGGGCGTTAGATGTCAAAATAATAGAACGACACCGGATGTTTTTCTTGCCCGATAGTTAAATTAACAATACACCTGTCACGGTGATTTACGCACTGCATAAATCATCTCTTCGTTTTTCCAAATCATTCGGTTTAAAATCCATTGTAAAAAAGAATCATTTTCAACTACAAGCACAATCAATTTGGGAATTCAATGACCACGGTGTGAATGGAATACATCAAGCTTGAAATCAATTCTTCGGTATTTACTCCTGGAAAATGCCACGTCTTTACGTATAGAGAAAGCAGCAAACATTGAAAACTACATATGTATGTAAATATACCTCAATCTTGACTCGGTTTCATTTATTGATATCGGTAGTGCTGTCCTAGCGTTATGTTAATGTATTAAATATTACCTTTTGACGATAACCCCGAGTGACTGAATGAACATTGCCTCTGACAAATTACAAAACAAAATTCTACAATAGCACATGATGACAATTGATACATTATTAATGGAAGTCGCCGCAGTGCATTTGCATCTTGTCACCATTCGAGGGGGCATACTGCTTAAAGCTCGTGGGGCATGAATCAAGAGTCTCCTGACAATATGTAATTTACTGGAAAGAGGCCGACGCTGATGTGAAAAGTATCCGAGACGGTACGTCGGAATACGCAACTGCCAAATCGTTAGGTTATTCCCATGCGTATATGAACACCAGTAATCCCAGCGATGGTCGGTTCTACACCGGTTGCGTCACGTTTCCTTATGGTTAGTCATGCGATAGTGCACGAAAACACCACAGGCCTATGATGTCTGTATGCAAATTAGTGGACACACGGAACGATGTTGGAATGATAAGTGTTCATTACACAATATATATAAGTTAGAGTGTACAGTGAACAGAATTGACAGTCGGCTCGGAGATTGCGCCGTTGGATGAACAAATAATGATTCAATTACTGCGTACATGTTATGAATTATACACGGGTAAAATTACTGTGTATATACCCCCACATCAGCAGCTGCATCGTCGTTTCTATTTAGATGACCCGAGGTCCGGAATGCTGCATTTGCCGCAAACTCCATATTTGCATATGCGATTTGACATCTTCACAGACAACGTGGAGGCATGCATTTGAAACGGCCTCGTGAATAATCATGGATTGCACAAAAAGGTTTGATACATTGTATAGTCGTAAATCCTTCACCAAAACCATTGCATTTTTGTGCACACATGTCCGTTACTATGGTGATCAGTAGATTGTTGTTTGAATTTAAACGTATGAGCGTGAAGAGTTCGACAACGTAAAAGTCGTTTCAGTACTAATGAATCGAATTCAGAGCCACCTGCATGCGCTAATCGATTACGAAAATATAATATATATAAGCGACTATCTAGTCTATAGCGATAAAAACTTGAAATGTTTAACAAAATGCCAAACGTAATAATTTATGCTATTAATCATACTCACACGATAGTAGTTTCGTGTGAGTCAGTGGTAAATAGTGCATTAAAAAGGCCCAGCAGAATGATTTATTGGAATGTACACAAAGCACAGTAACGACCTCCCAAAGGAATATTACAGCAAAAGTTCACAGATTGTTTCAAGTAAGAATAACTAGCCTGAATGTTGGCGTGGAACTGTTGTCAACGCAACGAATTAAATAATATACCGTTAACAAATGATTATTTCGACTGAGATATGGATGAGACTTCGCGAACGAAATTGTCAACACTTCCATGTACACTGGTTCTAAAATAGTATGCACTAATAAGTGAATATGTGATCTTATAGGGAGCATGATTTGTTTATTACATTTCACATTGGTTTCAGATGTCACACGCCCCTACAGGAAATTGGCTAGTTGATTACATGGTTGCAAAATTCACATATTATTCATTCATTAACATCACTTGTAGGTATGAGTATGCGTTAACTAGTAAAAACGGCGTAGTTTATCAGTATCGTGGGTCTTTTTATTTCATGTGAACCTTTTACTGTATACGTGTGCATTCAAAATAGAAGTGACATTATATAAGTGAAAATTGTCCCTCTCTCTTGGCGAAGACAGCCATACGTTCATGTGATCAGAAAGTGGCTGTGAACTTGCATTATGGCGACTAGAGACTTCGGAAATACTGCACGTACGAAAAAAACCCACCAGACTAGAGTGATGTTTGACGATCCGGCAAATAAAACAGTATACAAAGTTAGAGACTGAAATAAAAAATATTTTGATACTGTAAATGTGTGTGTTTGTTTGTTTTTTGAATGCGAATATAATATAACACTACTACCAATTATAACCGCGGCGCTTGATGCGTTCCATTGTATAACAATATTAGACCCTTGCATGAGTCTAGTATTGTTATGCCTTAATGCATAGTTGTCTAATTTAGTGCATATTATTTTAAAATTGGGGTAGATTAAAGTGTGTTCTGTTTTGGTCTTAAAGTCCAATCCATATAACTCCGTTTCAAATGAAATAATAAGGTTTTGACTGCGATTTACAGTTGCGAAATTACCCCTCCCTCACCGAAATAGACGACTAAAAAGTATTGAATCATCAAGGAAGACAGACGTGGTTTCATCGTTGGGATTATTTCGATTACAACACTTAGACTCTTAGACTCACACTCTGTGTAAATTATCTATTCCACATTGTCTCATTAATATTCGTACGTGGTTTCCAGTGTTCCATTTATATTGCTTTGTTATCTTTATGAATTCTCTTAAAATAATAAATGTAAGATGATCAAAACGAATATGAATATACAGATTCTTTTATTAATGAATGAAAAATATGTTAGTGTACAATAGAAAATGGGCAGGTGGACGAAAAATGTAAGGTTAGAATATTTATTCCCATAATATCCATATTACTTTGCCTTTAAGAAATTTGATTTTTGTAATTGTGAATCTTGTCGTAGTTGACCATGTACTTAATATTAACGCACGAAGACATTTCTGTTGTGTGTGTATCTAAGACTAAGAATTGACTGTCCCAAAACTGTAAATGACTCATTCGAACAAATTCACAAGTGATACAACTGAATGTATCGATATACCGAGAAGTGGCCTAAACAACTACATTTTGGTATAATAAGTCTCAAACTACATCATCAAAATTATAGTTTCACTATCTCTAGCTTCTGTAATCCTTTGAGACAAATAAAGCAATTTGACATTATATCTTGTTCATTACATATTTGATTGGGTACTCTGAAATCACGTGACCCTGGAATCTATTAAATCGCAATCTGTACGCCAATATTGCCGTTGTCTAGAACATAATAAGTCGCAATCGGTTCGCCAATATTTTCATTACCTGAAACATATTAAGTCGCAATCTGTACGCCAATATTGTCATTACCTGAAACATATTACGTCGCAATCTATACGCTAATAATGTCATCACATGGAATATATCACCGCATAACATATACGCCAATATTGTCATTACGTAAAATATATAATGTCGTAATATGTACGCCAACATAGTACCTGGAATCTATTTGACAATAATCTGTACACCAACAGCACACAAACTTAAGAATTATTTATCGAATATATAACATTAATTACCGATTTTGAAAGAACATAAATGCACATAGATGCAAATTTGCATGTACACAATGTGATGTTTGTCAATATAAAAATGAATATATATAACAAAAATGTAAAAAATAAACATTACATTGATGACATTGTCAATAAAATGTATTCATGGTTCAATACTTGGATATCTGGGTAATTGCTACATAGGGTAATAAAATAAGAACAAATAAAACTTGAACAATAATACATTAAAACAAAAAATATATTTTGAATAATTTTTTTATAGGTTATCGATTGCATTTGCGTGACTAATTATGTAGTAGATAATGAGGATCAAGTATCTGGAGGAAACAACAATAACAATAATAACGACGGACGCTTGTAGGTCAGGCTTTTCGTGTGTGTGTGTGTGTGTTTTCGGGAAGCTGCAATCACTTATTTTTACTGAACCAGTCAAAGACAGTGTAATTAGTAATCGAGTCGATCTACGCAATGTGCGTGACTGTTTCGCACTTCAGACCAGAACATAACGAGTAATCATCGAGATATCGTCGATGGTTAACCTCACAATCTTGTAATAAGTAGCTTCGCAAGCTATACAATATTTTACCTGATTGGCAACCAAAACCTACCATTTAATAGTCCAATTAGAGAACAGCTTGTTGATTGGCTGGTTTATTCGATGTCTCTAATCTTGCCTTATGTTTTGATTCAAATGACGCGGCTGTCACGACAGTCCCTGAATAAAGGAACAGTACGGGAGATGTTCAATCTACTTTTAATGCGTTTATTGAGAAGAATGTATTGGATGTCATATAGTCATAAACCGACCTTGTTGCATTTGTTTATTTACATATTTAAATTTTAGCTTTATTTGTATTACCATATCATATCATATTACCATTTAATTTCTCTGTATTTTGCATAAAATGAGCGGTATATAGTGATCATTTGCGTACTAGGTTATGAGAAATAATAATTCAAAATGGCGGCATGTATTAGTACGATTTTAGATATGAGCAAAATGGTCACGTAATGGATCGTAAATTCGTCCATAATAAGTAACAGGCAATGCTTGGCAAACGAACTAGTGAGAGAAACTGAATAGTTTATTACTACTAAAACATAAAAATGTCGAACAATAGAACGTCCCCTTTTGATCCGGGCTTTTTGAACAATAACATCGTAGATTGGGATTTTGTCTGGTCAATATAGTGATATTCACATTTATTTTTCGACACATGTACACCAGCCATTTATTTTCAAACCTATACTTCACAATAAAGAGTCTCCAATGTACGTGTTTGTACGTTTGTTCTAAATTTACGGTGATTGTGTAATTCATTATTTGTTTCTCAACCAATATCTTAAAGCAGATTCTGGTTTTGTTTGAAAATAATTAATACTTCAACAATCGTTCTCAAATAGTAGTTCCTGGCTTGTTTGAGTTAAATTAATTCATTGTCGAATGTATGAATTTTAAAGAAAAAAATAAAAGTGGCACACTTCCCGGGTATACTGTTAGAATGAATTCGTTATCGAATCTATAAAATTAATTCATTGTCGATTGTATGAATTTCAAAAGTCAAAAAATAAAAGTGGCACACTTCCCGGGTATACTGTTAGAATGAATTCGTTATCGAATCTATAAAATTAATTCATTGTCGATTGTATGAATTTCAAAAGTCAAAAAATAAAAGTGGCACACTTCCCGGGTATACCTGTTATAATGGCTTCATTATCGAATGTATGATGGAAAAACGTTAAATGGTTTCATTGTCGAATCATCGTATGAATATTATCTATGTCATATAAAAGTGTCACACTGCCCTGACTAACCTGTCAGAATGTCTTCATTGTCAATTTATATTGTGTGAATTTCAAAAACGTTGCATATAAGTGGCAAACTGCCCGGTATACCTATCTGAATCGCTTCATGGTCGAGTGTGTACATTATCTTTCACTAGCAAGCGTACGACTGCAAGTGACAGCACGGCAAAAGCGTGCGATGTTTGTCAATCAACTAGTCAACATTGATTACCTGATTGCATGACGTTAGAGGCGATATTTGCCTTGATTAAAGTCTTGGTTCTTAACGATCCGTGGCCTTCTTATCTTTCCTAAAAGTTGTAGATAAACTGATTTTATAGTAATCACGATTTTGTTTGGATTCAGGATAATTAAATCAAATCATGCACAGAGACACAAACATTAGTAGACATGTGTCATTATTTTCTAACAATTAGCGTCAGCTTTTGAATTTTGGAGAGGATTGCGAAATCTTACTTAATTATTCAAAAATAGAATTCTCTGAATACTACGTAAATATTAAATAATGCATGGTTAGAAAATCCCTATGATTTTAATATATTTAAAGTCACGTAACATGTATGGACATCTTTCTAATGAACCTTTTGTGCATATGCAAATGAATACGAATAGAAAAATTGAACGAGAAAAAGTTATCTCTGCGGGCGATGTGCTTAGACCGTGGGGATATTCTGTAACCTGTAAACCTTACATATAACTGAAATAGTACTCAGAACAAACCTTGTAAAGCTACATTGTGCTTTACAGAGTGTGAAGAGAACATATTTTGCGACTTAGCTAAGGTGCAAAGTCCGAGGTAGATAGGAAATATTATTTCAAACCATTTGGCCATGTCCATTCACTTTTTAGTTATACGATTCTTTGTTTAAGTATCTTTAATAAAGCGTGCGTGAGTAGGATCTTATCTAAATCATGTGATTTTCGTTGTTGAAGTGATGTATTGAATTGTGCGTCTAGTGCTAATCAAATATTCCTATTGCTTAAATGAGATCGTCGATAATAATACGCACAGTGCCTGCAAATATCAATTTTCCATGAAATCTAAGTATTCTTTTTATCGTTGACGTTAGATTTTTCTAGTCCATCACTGAGCGTGATAAACGGTGTCGCGTTGACACTCCAGGGACTGATAATACGCGTATGAGTATCTACCATTTTGACAGTTTGTTTTTGCTGGCGATGTTCCGTAATGCGACAGTATTGAAATCGTGATTGAGTAGAAAAATGTCAATAGAATAATAACACCCCATTCATACAATAATTTGCAACGTTTGGCAGTAAAAACTATTAAAAAATTTATAAATCAACGCTTTCCATGGATCTTAACTATGCAAACTATTAATATTCCGGGTCTTCCGGCGTTAGTCAGAATAAAAGGTCGACACTGATCATAGAGTGCTCGGCCACTAATGGTCTGAGATTGGAGAAGAGATTATTACAGCGATGTAGTCTGTTATAGTGCGAGGTAGACAGGTTGTGTCCAAACACCTCTATGACTCTATAACATACCCTGGTTATTTACACTAAATACCCACATACAATTACTAATTTTGTTTACCAATATGTGTTCTGTCGACATTTTTCCAGGAGTATCGAGTGTCAATTTGTTCACGAATCCGTGATAATTCTTTGGAGGAAATTCTTCTTCTCTGCCGCATACTGGTACTTTGCCAGGGCGAATATCGGGGTTTCAATGACATTAATGGCAAATTGCATTGTGGGATATACATGTATGAGTAACGACGGGTTCAAAAGTGACGCCCTCATAAATCCACCACTTATCCTTTCATCAGATTACTCAAAATTCCACCCAGTGTTCGGTGTAATGAGCGTAACAAAACACGAGTATGTTTCATTGTCTAATTCGGCGACAGGAAGTATGGCTTTGCATCATCGTTGTTTTTAATTTAATTAATTTCCTTTGTTTTTGGCATTAGGATTTTTGATATAATGGATATATTTTTCTTCATATTTTCAGAATATAATATACAAGTGTGAAGATGATTTTTCCAGATGTGTTTACATTAGCTCTCGTTATTTCAATCTGCATTTCGTAATTTTCACTACGGTGTTAGTAATTAATTTGTATTGCATATCACACTGTCGCCGTCATGTAGTGATTATTTATTTTGTTTGGATTAAAGGTTTTGGCCTCCGTACCACATTATCATCACACGCTGTTTTTTTTCAATAATTTGCGGTTATCCTACCAAGGTATTCAAAGATGTTATCATTGCATCTGACAATGCCGTAAATTTTAATTAAAAAATATCATATGTATTTACTCGTATATGTTTTTTTTTATTAAATACATTTTACAATTTACACTTTTATTCTCATAAGTATTGTATGACTATAGTATGATTTATTTTTACGTCACGTTTCAGTGTAGTTACCATGGAAATAGATACTTAATTAAATTAGACTGCATGCCTTCATTTATGCAGATATGAATACATCTACAAATACGTGGATGTAGTTGAAAACATATGCATATATTTCCCTGCTTATCGAATTATGATACGAAGAATCTTCTGAACATTAGTGAAACAAACTAAGTGTTTTGTGTTTGTTCACTCATCGTGTCCATTCCCTGCATAGTTCCTGTGTATTCCCTGCCTATTCCCTGGGTATTTTTCTTTGAATTCCCATGCCTTTCCCTGACATGTCGTTTTCGTGAGGTTAGCTAATGAAATGTGTTCTTGGGTTCTATTATCAGTTCATATTTTTTTTCGAAGATGGTGAAGGATTATCACTGTAAATGGATTAGTAGTTTATTCTAATTTAAATGAGATGTAATTCCACAATATGTTATTCTACATAAAAGCTTTCAGATCTAGAGTAGCTATAATTGATATATACAGGGACATATTACTGGCATGGAGTACTCTTAATAAAAAGCTACTTGACGATATGGATGACCCTATAGTCACTGCCTTAATATGATCTACCGATCCAATCTGATTAATATAAATAAGTAAATGCAGTGTAAGCCCCAAGGTCTAAAACAAAACAAATCACTAAATCAAGCTTTATCAATAAAACATGTAAAGAAAAATGTTGCCAAAGTGCGTTTAGATAAATGATTCAAATGGCTCCATCCATGGCAATAAATTACAAATTAACACCTTAATAATTGACTTGACCTTTGTTTGGAAGCTTATTAGCATCGACTGTTAAATTTTATATACCTTCCTTTTCTCACAGTCGCAAACAACGTGGAAATCATGTGAGGTGTTATGATGAGGCGACATATCTGTAAACAGCTGGAAAACAAATGAAAAAGTGTACCACCTTGCCTTATCTTCGTGCTTGTCGTGACTGCGACAAAATTAATACAGGCAGTATTCTCAATGGGACTCATTTATAAGAGAGGAAATAGTATTTGTGCGCTCCGTAATCAGTAGCATTTATTTGAGTGATTCTGTAATTTCTGTACGTAAGGCGTAAATCACAATCATTTATTTTATTCCCTCCGTACTTCGTGCAAAGATAGCTTTGTTTTGTGTACGAATGGGAATGTTGTCGATAATAAAGGCCGTAAACCGTACAAAGATTTTACAATATCCAATTCATAATACATGTCGAGGGTCGACATAATGTCAGAGAATACTGCGCTTGTTAAAGTGTGTAAAGACATATATTAGACTAACAATTGTGTGTTCTGAAACCCCTGTCGAGATTATAGTAGATGATTCAACGCATTTTACTTTGCCGAATGTTGTGAGATATGAACAGTACTGAATTGACGTGAGTGTATGGGGCAAGTAGTGCTTAGGTACCACTTGGTTGGTAAATCCTACATATAATTTATCTATAGAATTTTCTGTGGTATTTGTGCATATTTGTAACATTTGTAGCAGCTGCATGATTTGCGCATATTGAGAATGAGTTAAAATATAATTTAGATTATATTTTTGAAACTAAATATAAACACAAGTCAGTTATTTTCATAAGCCGTGCCACTATACTTCTACTGTGCAAACAATCAGTTGTATTATTAATTAATTAATTTAGTTTTACATGATTAAATTAATGCGTAGCGGGACACTTTGACTTTAAATTACTAAATTAATAGAGTCGTACAATGCCCATAAAATGTGCTAAAGATGTATAGTATGCATTTAATCCAATTTTTCATTCATCTTGTTGCCTATGTACCAATTTTTAATGTAAATAGTACAAGCGAGAATGGGCAAACAAATAGTGTAGTTCCTGTGTTTGGGCGATTAGGCTTTTAATACTACTAAAAATGTCTCCATAAGCTTGATATTATTTTTGGTAGTCCCCATTTTGTACTGCGCCAATATCACATTCATTATTTATGTATATATATATTTATGATTGCCCACAATGTAGGATATTGATTAGTAAAAAAAATAACATTTACTGACATATTATTTTTGACCAGAAATCGATAAAAAAATCAAAAAGTCCATTCATCGTGTATGTAAAATGTATGTGCATATGTAAACTGTTTTGCACGCACCTTGTCCTAGATTTCGGTTAAACTTTAGGAATGGTGGATTATTTTTATAATTTTTCGACTGAAAATAGATGGATTTAAACGAAAACTTGTTTGCACATGAAATTCTATATTGCGGGTTATATAAATGCAATGTGTCTGCAGCATTTAACAGTGACGTCACGTTACAAAAGATCACAAATTGTATCAAAAACACAAAGAATAAGAACGCACCTGGTCCAGATGGAATTGTAAATGAGATAGTGCTGACAACGTGCATCATGCTATGTGCCATTTTTCTATTTAATTCTTTTGGAGGCAAAATATCTTCTTTTTTTTTGAAAAATAAGATTATTAACGACGTCTCTAATTATCGTCGTATTTCGTTGTCGTCGGTGAGTAAATGTTCCATTAAAATAGAACCGTCTAGTAAAGGGGACTGTAAAAATTGCATATATTATTATTAAGACCCAAGCAGTCTTTCGTATAGGGTATAGTATTATTGACAATATGTTTTCACTACAGTTTTTAGTGTTTAGCTCAGAAAATATTTATCACGATGCTTATTTTGTGTATACTATGCAAACTTTCGGTCGCGTTAAGCCCGCTGCACCTTGCCTTGTCGACGTTCAGTTGTATTTAGATAGGGTCGGTCATTACGACTGAGATTCCGCGACTCTATTCCGCACACTGATACGACAAAATACATCTAAATTTCTCATCTTCTAACATTTCGCTCACCATATAACATCGCGTTTATTCGGTCCACTCTGCTGCATTTTTCCGTTTTCTAAACTCCAATTGCTGTCATATGGCGTCGTAAATGCGGCGAGAGGTGACTAACCCACTTTTATAATAATTTTGACGCACTTTCTTAATAAAATACATATTCATCAACAAGTACGACATCCTGTACATGAGTAATTGTGTCATTCTTTTAGTTTATATTACGCTTCAGGAGTTTAATCAATTGAATATGATATAAATATGGATATATTTTGTAATTAGCGAGTTAATATTGAACTTTCTCTGCATCGAGGCGGGGCACTGTATTCAAGTGCTTTTGGTTGTTAATTGTGACCGATCGTTTATCAAACATTTCTCCAATCCACAATGTCCTAGATCTATATTCTAGTATTTATAATCAGACTTTAGACTACGCTTTCCATCATATGAACGATTTACTCCAGATGACACCGGAAAGCAGATGTTATATGTCCATATAGGTCTCATGCCACTAATCAACCAATATTTTTTTCTCAGGTGCTCCCTGTTTGAGGGCGTGATCACCTGGGTCAAAGGTGAGACCAACATGTGGTCTTTTGTTTACTCCTTAGCGGCTGTGTACCTGTGGGTTTATTCTGTGTGTATTTGGATGTTCTAATCTTGGTGTTTTTCCAGTGATTGCTCTAGGTGCAATCCAAATACAGTAGGTGTGTCTTGTTTACCTAAGATTTGTAAGAGTTTGAGCTGGCCAACATGTTAGTTTTTTCATGTGGTTGATTACTGGCATGTTGATTTCCCACTTTTGAGCCATGTTTTCAACTTTGTTCATCATTTTCATATAGCAATCTCGTCATATGTTAACACTGTCGTCTATGGAAATTCAATAAGTGGTATGAGCCTTATACATACATAATATATAATACATAAATATTTCCCGACTGAAACATTGATACATTGGGGGAAATAATAAAATGCGCTGGAAATGCTAAGGATACATTGTGAATTCAACATCGCCAGTGTTCTTCTGGTGAGTTTCTTTATATTGCATTGTTCGAGTCGTTAAAATGACACAAAAATGTCAGTGGTGTGACTCTCAAACCACAACATTTCAAAAAATGTACACAATTGCCCTAATTCTAAAATTAGAATGCATAATGTTAACGTATAGTAAAATGAATTCGTTACTCTTGTTTTCCCTCCAAGGGTTTTAGGGCGCTTTCCACGGCGAGTGAAAGTATACTTGAACGGCAAAGCGCAGTAATGTGACGTCAGTCCTCTATCGAGAATACAATTGAATAGCGCCCTCATGCGACGAGGTCTTTCTTCCACGTGTGATGGAAAACGTCGTATCTTTGATTCATTTATATTATACGTATGTATATACAAGTTATTCGTCTGTTCACTTCGTATAGGTCATATAAATAGGTATCACGCCCGTTGAAACTAAATAAATATATATACAAATAAATAAAATCAATTTACTAATAACCAGTCATATCCATGAAGACACAGAAGAAGATCTAGACACCAAATATACCAAACAACAACAGCACTGTAAACATTATTTGAAGTCTATCGAGGTGAATAAACATGAGCCATATCTGGACAAATACAAACTCAAAAACTTTATTTTAGTATAGTAATCGATTGTTTTAACTTAATCTCTTCTTTTTAGTATAATACATAGTATGTCAATACAAAACACGAAAGGAGTTTGATCTTGTGTAGCCCCATTAAGGACAGGCAGGACTTATTATGATTATTACGATTATACCAAGATGTCAGCAACATTAACATAAGTTTAATTTATTACATACGCTACATGCACTGTTAATATCATATTATTGAGGAGCTACGTTATTAGTTGATGAAATATACATGCATTACTTATTTCATTTGGTCAAACCTAATTACTGATTTAATTTAGCAGATATTTGTTCGACATAGTGGGGTTCGGTTATTACCTTCAAAGGCCACAGTCACGGTGGTTGAGCACATATCATCAAATTTTGAGATACGTGAAATTAGGAGATACATATATTGGCAAATGACATCCGCATTAGTTGAATTACAAATTTAAAACATCATGGCAAACCGAGTCGATCAAATCAAATTCTATTTTTCCGTTAATTTTCTAAGTTCATCAATCTCAGACGCCACCCGACTATCGTGACGTCTCATTATTTCTTGCAGCGATTCCCACGTTGGTGGCGCTACACCTCCCGAGTTGCTGAGCTCGAGCCACCTCGACATCATGAGGGACGCCGACATAGCAGACTCGCCACCAGTTTTAGCAATAGTGTCCTTCTGTATGCCAACCTCCTTGGCAACCACCTCCCAGTATGTTCCTATTTTCACCGCGATATACTGGATGTCTGATTTTACTATCGGGTGCCCTCTGGGTCGTCCTGTTAAAAGAAACACCAATTGTTATTACATGACGCGCTCAGGGGAAAAGCATATTCAAAAACTCCTGTCGAGTCGAGGCATATCTACCAAGTCATCATACCAAGGTTTGATGAACTTGTCAAAATCAGTTCAGATATTCAAATTTAACGATTTAACAGCCGTTTGACATCAACATTGGATCATATCACAAAACAGTATACATATATACTTTCTCCATACCTAGATGGGCAAAATAATATTAATAATATATTGCATTCAATAACTTCTATTACGGTAACAGAGTAATCGCACAAGGTTAAAGGTGTTAAGGTTATACTGTCAGCAAAATTTGTTTCAGACCTTTGAAATGTCAAGTAAACTGTGTCAGTACTATACTAAATACAACAGTTATGATTTCAGGAGTATCTTGCCACATGGATTTGTTTTGCATAAAAATCAGCTTTGATATTTGGCACAATGCCAAGTGTTATATCAGTATAACTCGAGAACGCCATGACATTCAGATTTTATTGTTTTGCAAAGTTGCTTAGGTACTTTCAACTAATTTTTGCTTAACATTACCACTTTATTAATTAACCTTTTTGATCTTCTTCAATACACTCCAGTCTTTTCTGCATTTTCCCACAATTATCTTCGGTCCATTTTCTCAGGGACACCAACTCCTCTCGTAGTTTTTCAATCTCTTTCCAGAGTTTTTCTTCCCCGTGTGTTCCGAAATTATTCAGTTTATCTATAAAATTGTTTAACTTAGCTTCATCGTACGAACCTAAACATAAATAAAAAAATAAATAAATATATATTAGAACTATGTTCTATTTTTCGTCTATTTATGATCATTTATGCTATTAATATAATTGTATGGTAAATCATGATTGTATACGTTCGCCATATTTATATGCATTTCCCATGATACACTGTGGTTGTGTGAGGTATTATACTTCCGGTATGCACATGACAACAGAGAAGGCTGCTGAGAAGAATTTTTCAAATAGTAGGCTGATTCTTCGAAATTAACGTATTTAACTGTTTTTTATGTGGTTTGCAGATTTGTTTGAATTTCGTAACTTTTGTGGAAAATCAGGTGAAGTACCAGTGTGCTAGGTCCGATATCAATGAATATCAATGTCACAGATATGTTGTAGCAATGTTCACCTTGTTTTTCTAGTTTGTTGAGTTTATCAACTGTTTTGCGGTACTCCTCTTTGAACGTCGTGAATTCCTGTACGAGTGCTTGTATTATTTTTCTAAGATCTTCCCTTGATGATGTCTCTATCTTCATTGCTATCAACAAATATGAAAGGCAGAAACCGTCAAATAACATCAGCTCCATGATAATAACTATACTCACGTATTTCGAAATAACACAACGAATTAATATTCTGATAATGTAAAACAGTCGCATAAACCGCAAACCTAATTCTAGCCTGGAGCAGTCGGTTGGTGATGATCGACCTAACTATAATGGATTCATTTCATGTCAAAATCATGTGTATAAAAACGAATGCACTGTTCCTGTCAGTATGCCCTCTAGCGGCGGTGCGTTTTTTATGACGCGAATGGCTAGAATTTATTCTATGGACTACTGATCTGTAGCCACCCGTCGCAAACAAATATTTGTTTCGAGTACTACTATAGTATAAACGGTTACATAACCAAACAAAGTTGCCGATTTGTTGAGCGACAACGATTTCATATTTCGATGTCACAGTAGCTGTCGTCGCTAGAGGGTGGGATTTAAATAATCGGACAGGTGACTCACAGTCCTCTAAGTTTGCAATGCGATCCATGGCTTCTCGTAAACCGGTTATTTCGCATATAATGTTGTCTTTAAATGTAACCAGCTGATCTGACATCTCTCGCTGACCCGCCTTCATTTCGGCAACCATCCTCTGATTGCTCATCTCCATCATTTCTTTCATAGCTAGTATTAAAGCTTTATAACAAAACAACGCAGTGAGTAATATTATCACAGACATGGAGACGTTAACATTGCAAGTAAATTGTCAATGACACCTGGTCCAGTGTTTATAAGAAATATATTATCCCCAAAATTATTATTATACAGCTCTGAATGCTTTATTTTTTGTATTTTCTAGTTTATTATACGAGATTTTTACGTAACAATACGACTAGTGTTAAGTGTTGTTTACGTATGGTGATACTATTTTTTTTTTTTTTTTTTTTTGCCTAAATTTGAATCAGAATCTGTTGCTGGGATCTCAATACAATGTTGTTGGAACCTGAATCTGTTGATGGAAACTGAATACTCAGTATATTTCTGGAATGTAAATGTAAATCTGATGCTAAAATCTGAGCCTGACTATGTTGCTAACATCAAACCTTACCCTGGTCTTTGTCCAGTGACTTCTCTTGTGTTTTGGGCACTGTCAAATAATTGTTCAAAAATAGGAATAAGTTCATGCGGCCAGGAATAATACTCGTCACGCGATATCAAAGCCTCCGTTATGAATGATATTACAACCATATTATCCTTTGAACTTTGAACGTGTGAAACATAATTGAATATGTATATTCACTTACGTGGACTTGCTGCTGGTTGTTTTGAGTCAACACCGGGCTCTAACGTTTTCAACACTGTCGTAGAATGGTTAGTCGCTTTTAATATTTTGTAAAGCTTATCGTAGCCATCTTTCTTTTCCTTAAATATATCTAAAAGATGCAGCGCCCTCGCTTCCCGTTTTCGTACCTGCTAAAACAGGAGGCGATTTGTCTCAGAACATACTGTCATCGAAGTAAGTACTACATGTATATCAAATGGGCATACTCATAAAACAAATTGTTGTACATATTAATCTTGAAAATAAAATTAGGTTATTTTATATTTTAAAACTAACAATAAATGTAAACAGAAAGCAGATCGGTTGTTTGGCTGACTGCACCTGATTTGAACTTTGACCTCAGTACCCGTCACGCAATGTATCATTAAGATCAGTTTGCAATCAACATTTTTCAAAATATTTGGCATTATGTTCATCTGTATTTTTCTATATATCTGTTGTGTATAATTGTGTAAATATGCAGAGTAAATATTGTGTTATGGCCTTTGTAGCTGCTTTAACATTTTTCAACAATTGGGTCAATTTTGTTATTATATTATTAAACAAGGAAATGATAGAAAAATACAGGTACATTCGCATAATGTTTTGCCACAATTTATGGCGAGAACAAATGTATGGTGTTTAAAATGTATCAATCGCCGGTAAAGTGTTCACAATTTCCGCTAGGAGCTGCACAAAGTTAAAATCCCCTTTCTGTCACATCGCAATTGTTATATTTTTCCTGGAGAAAAGGATGTATATATGTTTGCCATGAACCTTTGGTGCAGTTTGTTGTCACGTACTGGTATCTTGCTTTTAGCTAACGACTTCATCGGCGTTCTCTGGAAAATGCTACACAACTATAAACAAGCGTGGCATATCGTCCTGTTGACTGTAGTTATGTTTATAGTTACTAAACTTACCAAGTTCAAATACTTATGTATTGAAACATCAAAATCAGTGCCAAAACTATCCTACTGAATTATAAACTTTGAACTATTAATGAAGCACAAATGCAACTGAGATTTATTTGAGATTGAACCATTATTCCCGCTCAGTGGAGGTATGCCATTTCATCAAGTGCACAAATGCCTGTGGTGGTGCCGGCGTATCTCTTTATATAGATATATGACACTACTATTGTCTTTTCCCCAGCCCCTCTGTGGGGTGTGATGTGTATGTGTGTATTTCTTTACGCTTGCCCTCAATATAAATATTGGCCTGCTCATAATTCTGCCAAGCTCTACTTACGTTCAAGGCCACCACATCGCCGTTGTTTAGAAACGACGGGTACATTTCTTCCGTTTTCTTGACAACTTGATCGACGTTTATTGTCTTTGCCAAATAGTCGAGGTTCTCGGAGAGAATTCGCTTCTTTTCCGTAGCCATTTTCGTAGATTATTTGGCGAGTCAGTGAGACGCCTGGCAGTAATACGTGGTTATACTTTATATATCTAACACATACTCTGGAAACAAAATGTATAATTATCGGAAATTTCTAAATCACAACTAATTGGAAACTTTAAAACTGTGTGACCGTTATGTAAAGTACGTGAACTGCCTGTAACAGACACACTTAATGAAGTAATTGTTAAGTTCCGTAAACATGTCAGAGCGTACAGTACAGTGACCTCATTTGACCCTTACTGTACTCAATCGCCAAAACTGAAATGCGCATGCGTAAATTACTTTCTGTGCTTGAACGCTCCCTGGTAACTCCGAGGCCAGTAGACCAAGCCAGCCACACGTTTAAGGCACTGTCTCGAACTCGTACCCAGCCTTCAACGGCGAGATGCTCTACCGCGTCACTGGGACCGTCATTTGTTTATCCCGTGTTTTTTTCCTTGACTTCCATGCCTTTTCCCGTCCCGTGTTATGTTATATTAATTTATGTTTTCGCTGCTGAGTAGTTAATCTCGGAGCCGATCCCGTAATTATAAAATCACGGTGCATCTACCATAGAAGAACCGTAATAAAATAACAATACAAAATGAATGAGACGCCAAACATGAATGCATTGCGAATAAACAAATCAATTGCATTTAACCCGTACGGATACAGTCGGTAACAACCAGATATACGCCGTATCTGGGTGCAGTTATCCGACCCATTGCGATTTATCATTCATTTCGTAGGCACCAAGGCTGTTTCTCTTCATAGTGAGCCCGGACAGTTTGGATACATGCCAAGCGTTGGTGTATGTTATCACGGCAACTTGAAGTATACCTTATTTTAGATTTTGCGTTTCGACACCACATGATGATCATAATTTAATTGACACCTTACTATTCAGTGTACTAGTCGACGAACGACACAATTCAATAAACAGGGACAAACAACGAGGTGTCAACGACGAATAAGACGATCCTGTCTGTAAAACCAGAGCTAAACATAAGAACAAACGTTAAACACAAACAAATCACAAATATCAGTCATGACGTTGCCATTACGCGTAGGTAATTTCGGTTACGTTATAAGCTATGTTTGTTTAAAAAAAAAGTTTTAAAAATGCCTTAATTGACTCTCACCTTAGTACAGTATGTTCGTCGTCATGCTCGCTGTCCGCAGATTAGTAGACAACTAGGGGTACTCCGTTGTATTTTGTGACACTATTGTCTGCACTGTATAGTTGTGTTAGCCGTCACACAATGCATCTCGTAGTTAGTAGGTGCATTGTTATTCAAATACGACTGTCATACTATTCAGGTGGTTATTTTGACGTGGGCACTCAGTAGACAAAGGACAATAGTTGTAAATATAAAACGTGCATAGTTGTGTCCCTAGCAATGCGTACATGCGCGATACATTACACTTTAATAACTACAAGTAGCGCTGCACGTTCTCGTTAATAAGTTACTCACCGGAAGAAGTACGCGTAATGCATATATCGCGAACTAAAGTCTCCGGCGTTTGAGTATTTCAACTTTTGGAAAGCGTGATCCGAAGCCTGTTCACAGTCTATGAAGCTGGATCGTTTTTTTATCTCAATGGTTCTGACCGAACAGGAACGGAGTAATAATATAAAATGGGACGTAGGTGGCGCTCTTGCAGAAGAGACCAACACTTGTTTATTGGTGTAATACCAGTAAATTAATCTTATCACTACGCGATAATCATCCACATCATGCTAATACATAATGAATATTCATGTAAAGCCTATATATGATTCAATCGTGTCACATTAATAATAGACTTTAAAAGACTTTTAAGGTCTATGCATTAATAAAGGCAGGCAGGAATTAGGATGGAACTTAGCATGGTGCACTGACCGGCCGGGCACAGGCTCAAGAAATAAAGCATCGGAGATTGGATAAGCGCTGATCCCTTAAAATTTGTTCAGTATACCCACGATCGCCTTCTCTACCCCCCCCCCCCCCATGAGGCTGCCACTACACCCATTCTACTTGGTCGGTATAAGCGCCGCTCAATAATCCCAGCAACACGATGTTGTGCATCGCTCGATACAGTTGTGAAACCGTGACGACAGACAGACCACAACTCAAGGAAATCGACAAATTAATTTTGATGGAAGGCTCCCTAAATCCGAATTTTACATAGAATATGTTGTATCAGTAATATACTCTACCATTAGATTATTATGACGTCACCGTGACGACAATCGGCTACTCGTCGAATAAATATGACGTCGCGATAGAACCTTTATCATAGATTTCAACAAAAACAAGATAGGATAACACTCGTACCCCAAATATAAAAAATAGCCTATTTTGAATTTCACAATATCATGCTTGTGATGATACATGCATGAGTACGTAACCTACTAATCATCATGATTAGCTTACTAATGTTACAAAAATGACTGCGTGTTGTTTTGTGATAACAAACACTTTTCACGCGTTTCTCGTGAAAGCACTTTTTTTAAATGACGGTGCAGTGAATATTTTCAAATAATAAACACTTACGTATTTAGTTTTCCATACTAAGAATGTCAAGTATAATTGATAAATCATTTGTAGGTTTTAGAATCATTTTAAACAATACCATACTGGCAAATAACCATATCTATATATTTTTTTCAATCATCAATTGCAAACTGGAAAATCATCAAACGCACAGGATTGTGCGGGGTTCGAACACAAATTACCATATACTAGTATTCGAATCATGAACCGTATTTTGTGACAATTCTCGATCCCGTTTTCATGAAATATTGGAATGAACATTCTTATATCAGAGAAATTAAGACTGTCGCCAGTTAACGTCACACATCATGTGAATACATCAGCATTCTTTCAATGTATATTACTAATCATTTATGAAGCAAGATGAAGGGACATTTCAATTACTTTGATAAGAATCACGTATCGTTTGTAATTTAATTAATCCCAGTAATACCCCCAAGAGTTACATTCTGTAAATCTCCAGATTGTTGTTTTAAAATCGACAAATGCTGAATCAAGAACGTTATTAGTTAATACACATACACGTTAGTCTTGAGGCTGTACTGTGGTTCACACATTGAATTTGTTCAACACGAGGGAGTGAAAGCGACCACCTTATACAATGTGGTGATGTTAGTCTGCTGAACCTATTGGAGGTCAACTTCTGAGACCATGCGTTAGGTCACCAAATATCATTAGGTAACATTTTGAGTGAAATCCATGTGTGTGATAATGCAATCGCAAACCAGCATACAGAGTGCATCTAAAAGTCTCTATTTAATAGAGACTTTTAGATGCACTCTGTATGCTGGTTTGCGATTTACTGATTCGTGTTATTATCTGAAAAGATTGATTGGAAACCATGTCATGTATTCGTCGCTATCATCGGCGCATTTTTTTTTGTTATGCATTCCTTGTACCAATTTAACATGTGGTTATTAACCGCTTCCAACATTTAGATGAGAAGCGAAACATTTTCTCTATTGTTAGAATATTTCTCGATGTTTTTGCTCGATGTAATGAAATGAAAAAGTCATATTTTATTATTGATATGTGTCCATATATTGTGAAATTACGCAACATAATATATTCTATTATTGGGACACTTCCCGGGGACATCTCAAGCAGCATTATCTAAAAATGATAGCAACGCTTGCATACTACTGAAACGTCGACCACATTTACCTGTCACAGCCTCGTTCGCCGTATCGATGCTAAGGTTGAACATTGAACATTTTTAATTTAATTTTTAATTTTTAATTTAATCGTAATATCGGAACCCCCATGTCTCTGACTCTATCTCAGAATTGATATGATAGAGTAAAACAGTTTAAAGTGCCTGTGAAATACCCATCTACACATTTGTGCGTTTGGTTTCTGTTACTCTGAGACATTTGTGAAAATGGGATTTAAAAAAAAACATTTAATCAACTTTGAGTAAAATTGAAAACAAATCGAGTGGTAGCCACACCCCTTCCTGTCGCATTTAACTGATTCCGGCTTTGAAAGCAAATATCCGTTAGATCGTTTGGCAACAGCCATGTTTGAACAGCTTTTGACCAAATATTGCGTCATAATACAACTAAGCCTAAATATTTATAATACGATTCAACTTCGATACGAGTGTTATCAAGATATCAGTTTTCATTCCCACTCAGCACAATGGTTATCTATACGAAATATGAAATTTTATGAAATGTTACATCCATCGTCCGAATCGCACAGTTTCGCTAAAGCCGGCTATTCATAACCCTCGGTCATAACCAACCCACGAACCCGTGCATGACCGTGTTAGGAAAAGCTGTATTTCACCGCAGCTAAAGTGAGTCATTTGATTGGGCGCGCCAAGGAGCTGGCGCCACCAATCAGAGATGCTGTATCATAAATGCGGAGATCGGGGAGCTCATCAAACATTAAAACAATGGCGTTTCCAAAATTTCTTATTTCAACGTTGAAAACTGTTTGTGGAGGACGATGGAATGTCTAAATATTTGGGCAAACTGTGTTTTAGTAAAATGACAAAACTGTCGGAACTGATAACATATCAACTTGCCCAATTCGGTTTCGTCGCAACACAGCCCGGCAACACAGTCGAGGGACTGTGTTTGCAACTAACACGTCATATTCCTCAGATACAGCTCTAATAAGCGCTTTCTTTTGATGATCAGTAAGCTCGTTCAGAGAAAAAGGTAGCAACAAGTTTTTTGATTCTACCATTTTAATTCTACCAAGAAATGTGTAGTTTCTTTCCACGTGGTTTATTTCGTGAGTTCTGATTGAGTGATGCAAATGAGCCGAAGTGAATATTATAATCGTTCGATAGCGTGCGACATACATTAAATCGTGGTGAAATCTGCCAAGGGTTAATGTTGAGGCTACGGCCGAATAAATTGTCTTTTGCTGACGAAGATGTGTTACATCTTGACAGTAAGAAATTGTGTTTCAGAATAATTCTATAAATTCTATAACGGATTGTGTGAATTATTACGTCATCACCGCGCAAGTCATCATGGGGAAAAGTGTTTTTGTTTTAAGCCTTTGACATGTGGTGTATTATTTATAACTATTACTATTTACGGGTAAAATAAAATAAAACAAAAACCCTAACGTTTATTGTACATTTAAAATAACATTACACATAGGAACTATCCTTACAGACTGTTAGAACCCCGTCGGCAGACTAGTCACACTGATTCTCACTACAAGAGGTTACGACCCCCCCCCCCCCCGCTAAATTCTAAGGCAAAATAAAAACAAGATACATGCACGTAACGTGACGTAACGTGAAATGTGAAGTACTCGTACTCCTACTAATTTTGCTGGTGAGACAAGTTTGAGATTTTCCAACGGATACGAAAAAGAACTTTTCTCCCATGAATGAATAACGACTAAGAAAATACACGTCAAACCAGGTGAATGAAGGACAAAGGGCGGCAATCGCCGGACATTCAATAAAAATGTGAATGAAAGAATCCAGATCACCACAAAACGGATAGTTTTCAGAATCAGCAAAATTGATCCAACAAGAAAACCATCAGAGTAGTCCATGCTCCATGCATGTGATGGAGGGGGGTTAACACACGTAAGTTGGGCTTAATACTTACAGGCAAGGCCAGTAGATCACGCCACACAGTGTCAAGTTGTCCGGATTACGAGTTTTGTTCATAACCGCATTGAGGTATTTGCAAATAGCGCCCTCTGGGAGTTTGTATAATGGCAAATTCGGCTCATCTGGGAAATGTAGCTGGAAACTGGGGTGACTAGATAAAGGTTGTTAAACAATGGTACAGCAAGAATGTATCTAATGTCTGTTTGAGTCGTCATAAATACTCTTTTTGTCCAGTGACTTCCAACAGCGTAGCAAGTCAGAGTAATATCGGGAAGATGGAGAAATTCAGTCTGAATGTAGTACATAACAAGTGCTTGCCATACGATAAAAGACCAGCTAGATTGAAAATAAAATAATCAGCTAATTTAAAACAAGGATGGTCATAATCTGAATATAAATACCGTTGCGTGTACTTTAGGTGTGTGACATTTTGTTCACCATTTTCTATGGGAAAATACAAAGTTTCCGCCTGCACCCAATGTCGGTTCAAAATTCCATTTTGTTTAAAACTTTTTGCTTTATTTCAGTCCAGTTTGTGTACTCTGAAGAATTTCTATACTGTGATGTTTTGATCCCGTCTGAAGTAAAGGCTCAACACCAATTGCATACAACAGTGTTGATAGAGAGCAACCCTGACGAATACCCCGAGATAACAGGAGTGGTGATGTGAGGGAGCTGTTTACTCTAATAAGAAACTAGGCATTTTTGTAAAACAGACTGATATATTGAATACAATTATATACAAGTAAGAGTGATTGATTCTGTCAAAGGTTTTTTCCTGATCAAGATATACAATACCTAAAGGAGGGTTAGTGTTGTTACAATAACCAATGGAGTCACGCAATGCGTTGATGTTATCATGAATGTGGCGGTTTGGTATACTGCATATCTGAGGAACTTTCATGTATGGGCAAAAATCAGTGTAAAGTAGAAACCAGAATTTACCTACGTGTAAGGGAAGATAAAAATGTCCGAGACTATAGAACCTTCATCATCACTGTTATCATTTTCGCTTTCATCACGGTCATCCCGTGGTTCCCCTGGGCTGGTAAAAGATCCTGCAAATCGAGAAAACTAGACACAGACAAACCTGAAAGCCGATTCACTGGCGATTTGGAACAAGCAAGAAAGAGAATTTCTTACATTTTAAATTTCCATTACACTTATTTCCTCCATTCCAAATTTTCACCATTTCCCTCTCGATGTTTTTTTTTTTTTTTTGTATTTTCAACTTCAGTTTCAGTTTCCATTCCAAGTATTACTGTTCTCTGTTTCTATGTGTTCTGTATATGCATTTTGCTTGATGTGTGTCATTTTTGTCGTTTTTATTAGTATCAATTAAGCTATTTAATTGCTTACTGTTTTATTTTAAGTTTAATTTAAATTTAATTTAATTGCATGGTTCTTTGTTCACATTCGTGACATGATCACCGTGTTGTGTATCGTTTGACTGTGGTCAGTTTTTATAGGTTTGACCCGGTTTTTTACAAAGAAAAAAAAATCAGTAAGTATTGGCAGCAAAACATACATAATGAAACCTTTTTAAATACACAAAATCCTGTCTTCGAAAAGACTGGACATGTTTCAATGTCGGCCTTTAGTACAGCTGAACGCTGCTCATTACACGAACGTACTGATGCTATGATAATGTGTTAGGTACTACCAGTATTTAGTTAAATCATGGTCACGTGGTGTCCACGGCATATAAACCACTGGAGCGATTTGGTGCGTAACGATCGAGCAGCCATAATTCAACTAAGTTGTACCACAACTCGTGGTTGTGAATATGCAAAGCTTTATTACATTATTAAATGATGTATTTATAAAGTGAATAATTATGTTATAATGACATTTGCAAAATAGCAGCATTTGCGGAAATTATCATTATTCCATAATTACGTTTACAGTGATGCATAAAACATGTTGTATACAGTTATTAAAAAATACTATTTAGCAATAAAGCGTACTTTATTTCACAATACAATATCCCTAATTACATCAAGAATTACATTGTAATATAATTGGGACTGAATACGAACAAGCGTCTACCCATGAGCCTTCGCGCTTTTAGTGTGTGTTGTTATCGTCGCTTGGAACTCAATTCCCGCGCGTGCGCAGGTGACGACCCTCCCGCTTTATTTGTTTGGTTCGAACGACAGGTTCTTGGCAGTTAGTTACTGCGCATGCACAAGCGCGCAAAACATACACAGGTGCGTGACGGTGTATACCAGAGCGACGAAAAGTCCGTATGCTGGCACACATAATGTAGACTACGAATTCAGTACTGGTCACCGAGTACCTAGATTCATTCAGTGTTATCGCAATTTCCATTTTTTTCTGTCGTAATGAATCTAACTTGTAGACTGTTATTAGTATCTGTATTCGTCAATTTACTCGGCGTAGTTCGCTTGTATGAAGCGAAGAAAGTACCGCTTTATATTGGAGGTCTGTTTCCCTCTGATGACCAGGGACGATATCGGGGGTTGATATCTACAGTGTACGAAGCCATTGAACATATCAACAATTGCAGTGAAATACTACCAGATTACGAATTGGTATGGACCTGGAGAAACACAGAGGTAAGAAAGATGATAACGTTATATAAGGCCCTTATAATCCCTTACCAAATAAATATATATTTCTAAAACATTTATAATTTTAAATGCATTTACCAATAAAACACACTCTAAACACATCTGTAAGCGAAATAAAAAGACATTTAAAAAACGCGTTTAAATGTATTCAAAAAACATTCGACTGCGAGATATATGTATAAAATATGAAAATAGTTTTTAATTAAACCTATATAGTTTTCCCAACCTGAAAGACTGTTTATATTCATGCAGCTATAACTTACTTGAATTGATAACTTGACTCTTCTTGAACATCAATAATTCCTCGTGTGTAGTAGTTACATACGCTGTACTTGTATAATAATTGCGCTGGTTTTAATGTTCGAATTAAACCAACAGGTCGATATTGGACTGGGTCTGTACCATGCCTACGAATACATATACCACGGCCCACAGATGATTGCAATGCTGGGTCCCATTAGCTCGTACGAGTCAGCAGTGGTAAATCTAGTGCTTAGGTACTATCATATAGTCCAGGTATGTAATAAGACGTTACACTACACTACTGCTATACCTGCCTTGGTGTAGATTATCATCATGGAATTATTAAACTAAACTGATATGAAAATAATATAGTTATTGCATTTGCAGAATAATTCTCTCTTGTTAAGTTGTTATATTGGATTTTCCAACACGCCTCGCACATATATGGAGCACAAGGTGTGCTTGATTTAATTATTGGTTGATGGGGAGTTCATAAATGTTATTATTTGTAGCGTAATACCAGTGGATTTGCTGTCAATAAAAAGCAAAAAACATGGAAAAAAGTCCACAGTCAATGGAACAGTTTCACGGACCCTGAATCTGCTTAATGTTAGAAATTCGTTTCTACAATCTCATGTGGCAAACTAAGAAAGAAATTAGTTGTACTCCTTTAAATGTTATTGTACTTTAAATCATTTAAATTGCGACTGGACTGATGTGTGGTGTGAAATAAAATTGTAGTGGTCGCCCAAGCGAATGGCATACTGGTACGCCGTCTCGGTACCCGCCGCGGCAACGCTAGTTTGTCTACACACACCTGAGTCGCCGCTGTGAATCGACTGTCTGTGCAGTACACAGGGGTGCGTACCCGGGGTACATGTTTATCGTACTCTACACAAAATTGCCTGATTTCCATTTTGAAATCCGTTGTTATCCTTGGGGGCGGACATCCGGGCATTTTCACCGCCTGGCAACCCGCGGCGGTGAAAACAAAGGCTCAAAACTCGCAGAAAACGGTACTTTGGTGGTGATTGTTGAGACTCCTCTGAACAGTGTAACAAGATTAGCCCTACGTGTGTAACATATATAAATTTGATTGTTATGGATTACTTCAAAGTTGAGTTTGTGTTGTTTTCTCGAATTTTCACCGGCTCGACTGGCGTTCCACAGCAGTGCGCAAAGAGCCCATAGAAATGCATGGTACAGTGGTGCGCGTCTTAGCAACGTGGAACGTCTGTGACGTAGCTCCGCCCCCGAGGATTGCCAATGGGCCATTTTAAATTATGCCGATTTTAGTATCAATTACTTATTACCTCACATTGATCAACATTGTATTTGTATTCATGATACAGGGCCTTGATGGTCAATAATGGGATAGATTTTCGCGAATACTCTGCAGCAATGACGACATAAATTTTACTGGTATTGATAATGCCATAATATAATGATTATTATTCATTTATTTATCAATACATTTGGACCAATACATTATATACCTTTCCTTTTATTTTCTGTTCTTCCCCCTGACAACTATATATGTATACGACTGTATACTACAAAACAAACATCACAATTGTTTTGACTACAATTGCATTTTGTAAATATATGATAAGAAAGCCAGTAACTGCTGGACTACTCGATTTGTTCACAATCGTGTATACACTTGCATATATTTGGCTCGTCTCAAGCTTGTCCTTTTTAAATAAAAGAGAGGTGGACAATTAAAATTATTTAAAACACCTTCAGGCTCCTGAATAATCATTAAAGATCTTTAAATAAATCATCTCCAAGTGCTTTGCCTTTCTTGATTAATGTTTCAAATAAAATATTTATATATCTGTAAGCATGACACTCCCCAGCGATCCTTACTGCGCGATGGATATATTGCGAAAACATTGGCATATATTAAATATTGCGAAAATACCCTTTTTATGGACAAGATTTTTTTGTCATTTGTTTTTGTAAGCTTCCCTAAGTCTAATTGTTGATTTTACCTAATGAGAAAGAGCGATGTGTTTCGCTTGAAGAATATTTTTGTGGTAATTTTCAAAGATCAATTTGAGCTGGAGACAATATATACCTCATTATATTAGTCGTGAATATTTCAAATGTAATCAGAATTGTACTCATCGACTTCAGTTCATTTATCCCCGCTCTCCATAAAATATTAAGCATGAATTATCTGTACATAAAATAGCACTCATAATTTGATTAAAAAATATGTTCGTACTTTGTTTCAAACTAGTAAACACTTTTTTATCTTCTGTAATTACATATTTTTTATTTATAGAAGTCAACTTAATAAGACTGGAAATGATAGCATACATATATAGTATTCTTTTTAAATAGCACCACGCCTAAATGTTTATTCATGGTGAACTATTCATTCCTTATTTTTGTACAGGACTACAAATTACGTTAAAACAATGGGTGCACTGAATGTTTTAACTTCCATTCAGATATATTGATGTTTCTTGTGAACAGTCCTAAAATTAGCTAATATCTTCTGGTGATAACAACATGATCTGCTTCTTCTCCTATGTACCTATTTATTTAATGTGCATTTGTCTGACTTTCTACCAGAATGTATGGATAAAAATTTAAACTTTCCCATCGTAAATTGATCACTTCTTAACAGAACTGTTTTTATGGTATTGATGGGTATTACACGATTTTTTCGATACGTACATTGTGATTTGGATATACCTGTGTATGTATGTACAACTGTGAAATGAGGTATGCATTGCGAGCTGTCGCTCAAGTAACCAAGCAATAGATCAAAGAAATATACTTATGATATCTAAGACAAAATCTCAATCCCAGATACGAAGCATGACAGTTCGATATTTTGATAATTACGATTCTATAATCACAGACATGTGTTCAGGCTCACAGAGCAATAGTCGAGAATCTTTCCAATTAAACCGTAATACTGTGAATTATCACATTACCACTCTTCCTTTTATTTTTAATATTATCTTGTTCTCGTTGTGCTTTTATGTTTTCATCAGCTCAATATGGGACTTTCTCGAGTCCTTAATGACGAACACCAATATCCTTACACCGTGCAGATGTACCCGGAAGTTGATTCAGAGGTCAGAGTGGCTCTCAGCAAACATTTCAACTGGAAGAGAGTATCCGTGCTTTACAGAGCTGATGATGATTTCTGGGAAGGTGTGAGTACTTACTCCATAATCTGCAACCTGATAATCCAGAAAATAATGTATGCTTGTTTGTTTGTTTGTTTGTTTGTTTTTATGCCTGAAGGATAGTACAGTGAGCGATGCATACCTTTCTCCTGTAGTCTCCTCCCCATCGTACGATTTGAACATGCAATACATAAAACGGAATGAAGGTATAATTCGAGCAAGAAGTAAATCAGAATTCTTATGGCACCAGTTATTAGGCAGAAAGATTTACATCCAGTCTACACAAAGTTCTGTCATATGAACTAGATCTTTATAACACATACGCATTTTTCTTGTTCCACAGTTGGCCAGAGATACTGTTGCTGGGCTCGAGCGGGAGGGCGTGTCTGTCATTTCGGTTGAAACAGTTGGTGAGAATGCGGACGTGAACATGATCAACTTGCAAGTAGGTTAAAACAATAGTGTTATGCAAACGTAACGGAACAGTATACGACTATTAATCAGTTGATACCATACTCATTTTATCTGTTTTCAGACTCGTGATGCTCATATTCTCTTCTTATTTGGTTACTACGATCAAGCTGTGAAATTTATATGTTCGGTGGGTATATAAACTTTGTTAAGAAATAAAAATAAACCTTTTTTTATTTTGTATGTACTGTTGTATCTTGGAAACGACTTTCGGTTGAGATAGTTTCATGCACAAATGAAAGAAGGTATTGAAACGCTTTTGAACTTTTATACACTTCATGACTATATGTTTTCTATTCACATGTGAGGCGTATAAGTATGGTCTAATTGGTGACAAATACCAATGGATTATGCCGGGGTGGTACTATCCCAATTGGTGGAGAAGCAGTGATGTTCAGGGTCTAACCGACTGCACTCCTGAACAGCTTGACTTGGCAGTGGAAGGTCATTTAGGAATAGAAGTGTATCCTGTCACCACTGATTTGGAAAAGCTGGATTTCACTGTCCAGGTATAATTAATTGTTACTATAATGAGATGCAAAGCAGGAACCAAATCATCTCAATAACATTTGTGAAATAGTCTGTCTCGTTTTGTATTTGTTTGTACAGACAGCATACTATAGGTAGGTAGAATAACGGATTTCGGATTTGTAAACTTTTGCTAGTACGACTCATAATTCTTCTGCACCCACACTCAGTGAATAAGAATATGTTCTTTTACTCCGTGTGCACAACAGGAATAGCTAAACAAAGTGACCAGAGAAAGACCTAGTAGTAATAGTACTAGCAGTAGTAGTAGTATAGTTGTTGCTGGTTTGGTGTCGTGAACGGTAGAATCCTAGATTTGTTCTCCAGATGAAATGTGACTCAGAATTCGTGGAAAGCTAGAGATACAGATGGTGTGTGTGTCTCTTATGTCATAGGGAAAGCCAGAAGTACATGCAGAGAAACGCGTTATTTGGTGAATAAGTCACAGACATCGCGAGAAAGCTACAAACACAGACTGAGATTAGTGCCTTAAGTAAATTTTAGAGACCCTTGATTAATGCCCACAGGTGATTGTAATTGATTTGTATGACTGTCGTCATGATAACACATCAAATTGCGATGATGCCTTCACAATGTAAAGCTGATCACATAGCTGTATCATGTCAAAACAAAAAATGTGTTCAATTGGCAAATTGTGATTTATGCTAAATATTTGCCCCACATCTGTGTGCGTGCGTCCATCCGTCCATCCATCCGTCCTCTGATACACCTTGACCGAACCACACATACATTATGTTACACATGGGCACATTTCGAATCATGATGGCCGATTCGCGCCCATTTTAGTGATACAAATTTATTAAAATCAACCATTTCTGCCATTCAAAACCTGAAATCGTTCGTGTGTGAACGAATTTAATTCAAACTCTATACATACAATGATTGAATGTGACCTTAGTGCACGTTGTTTTGCTTTGCGTGTCCGCCCATCATAAAAGAGATCGTTGGTTTGACTCCCATTGTCGACTGCACACCCTGCAGTACCGAACAGAATACATTCTGCCCACTCACATTCGTATATGGGAGAATGGCGTCCTTTCGGGGGCGTAAAGCTATGGGTCTTGTGTACGGCTCCTATTCTCAGTAAACGTAAACGATCTAGCTCCAAAGTTTTTCTGATGGGCAATTGACGTATTCCACTAAATACATGTGTGCGATTGAGTTCGACCGTCCCTCATTTCCGAATCTGTAATTGGAACCGACCTGTTGACTAGAAATGAAGAGTGGGTAATATACATGTTCAATGAGATAAATGCTGGTTAAATAAATAAATACATTCGAAGGCGGTCATTTTGTTTTATATGCCTTCACACATACGTTATGCGTATGCACTTGTAATCTTTTCGGCTGCTTTAGTGCAAAATATTCATCAACACGAGCGTTTTTGCCATTCACTAACTTAATTTCGATCTAGTGCGAGTAGATTTTCTTCAAACGTGGTACATGATATTTTCAGTTTAAGATGGCCGACAGTCAGTACTAGAGCCATATTGTTGACGTGCCTCGACCTGTAACGTTCACAAATACATAAAAGTTCGACAATGTGAATAAATATTTCGTAAATTGCCGTTAAATTAGCGTAGTGTTACTCCAAGTATATAGAGGTCATAGGTCAATTCTAGAAGGTAGTTGTGCCAGCGATATCGATTTTAAAACATCCTAATAACATGAAATAGCCGCCAATCCGGCTTAATTTTAAATTACCATGCAGCTATGTGGTTATATGACCGACACATGTTTAAAGTAAATCACAATCGGGCGTGTTTAGTACTTGCATGGGAGACTGCCACATAAAACATCAAAATGGCGGAATTCCTTGGCTATTGTTTTTATCAAAATCAAGCATTTCCATCATTCCAGAAATATATCTCAAGTGTGTATGGGGGGGGGGGTCATTGCACTGTACAAGTACAGGTACGGGCACTGTACCACGTCTTTTAATTCATTTCATCCAGTCACTTGCAAACGACTATAGAGCATACTACGAAGAAATGCGAGACCGTGTCTTGGTTGACTTCACTTGGGATCCCTTCGCCTACGACATGGTGTGGATCATTGCCCTGGCTTTACATGCAACTGAAGATAGACTGACCGCTAGTAGTTCCACAAAACGACTGACAGATTTCACATACAATGACAAAGAAATTGCAGATATAATATATGAAGAAATCAAGAAGGTTAATTTCTACGGTATGACGGTAAGATTGATCTTCCTTTCCTACACAAATATATATATATATATATCGGTGAATATGTCTTTCAGGTATATTTCAGGTATACCATATGTGTATTATATGTTATTTATTGTACTATGATGTTAGTTGTTTTGGATAATATATGGTAATTCATTCATTTTCTGTTCTTTGTATTAAGTAATGTATTAAAAGTCAAAGATTCGCTCATTCATACTTGTATGTGTCATGTTATCAATCTAGTTCAATGTCGAGTTCGATGACGTTGCATTGAGGAGACCTACGCCTCATCTCATTCAACAATTACAAGGTATGCAAAATAGTTCCACAAGCGTTATTCTAAGCAGTTTATATAAACGATTGATTATTTGAATGATATTATTGATTATTTTGTTGAATGTGAATTAAAATGCTGTAACTACGTGATTTTTAAATTGTTGGATTTTATTTATTCGTTGAATATAGGAAATTTATTTTATTATATCTCGCGTTTTGACAGTAGATATATATTATTTTTTAGACGGAAAAGAGATTGAAACGTGTCGATATAATGCCAATCCGGGTTCTTTAGAATGTTTTGCACCATTTACATGGGACTTAGAAGGTGAGTTAATGAACAACAAACAAACAAATTACAACATTGCATTATCATTCTTAAGTAAAGTTGTTTTATCAATGACATGAATGAATGTGTGTTTTTATTTTAGGTCGTAGTCCACCAATAGACGGTGCAACAGAAGTCATCGGTGTTGTTTCTGTATCACCTGAAATACGATATTCAATTTATGGATTGACTGTTTTCGGAATCTTATTATCTTTATTCTTTCTCTTCGTGAACTTAAAGTACAGGCATACCAAGTAAGACATATTCTACCTGTACCTAGATATATTTAGATACCCGAAGGATATCAATACATTGTTAGATTACACACTTTCTGATCGATATATTGACCAAAACTAGTGTCTCGTGTCAAGAAACGAGCCCTTAACAACATAATTTGAGTTAAAATGGTTTATTGTTGGTTACAAAATACGATCATCACATCTCGCGTGATCTCATACCATGCATGGAAGTGACATGATGTCTTTATATAAATAGCTACACAAGCTATTACATATCAAACATATTTGTGTTGATTTCTATGAAGAATACTGAAAATGACAAGTCCTATTCTGACGTCACTTATACCTATTGGGTGCATACTGGTCTATTCGTCCATATTTGTTGCTGATTTGGACCCAACACTGATATCAGAAGAATTAATGGGTTATCTCTGTAAGGTATGTATACAAATATCGTTAGATAAATACTGCTTGGCGACAAATATAATGTTAATATATAATAGTTCTTGATAATTATTCAATGTAATGGGATGTTTTGGACAGATGGCCTTCATTGGTACGGCAATAAATCTGATGAAGAACAATGATTAACACGTACCACGTTATACTTACAACATTCACATATGTGGGTTTTTTTTGTCCATTTATTTATGACCCTCCTATTGTTATACAGCTCCAAATTGGTCTCCTGGCTATCGGTATATCACTGTCGTTTGGTGCTCTGTTTATGAAAACCTATAGAGTTCATATCATCTTCAACGTTGCGATGAAATCATTCCGAACAAAAAAGGTAATGAATGAATGAATGGATGAATGAATGAATGAATGAATGAGTTGTTATAGCTTGTTGTATTGAAATACAACAGAAAATCATAAACATCATTATATCATTCCAATGTAAATTCACCCCAATTATCTGGCAGTCACGATTGTTAATTCTTCCAGGGTTTGCAAGATACTAAACTCATTTCAGCTACCATACTCTTCGCTTTGTTCGATGCTATTGTGTTAACGCTGTGGATGACATTAGACCCGTCCTATATCATAACTGTAAAGTTCGATCCTGTGGTAAATATTAACTTGTTAGTGTATTACTGAATCAATTGACGTATAGACCATAATTTATATAGCCTATACCTATTCTTCTGCATTTACTGTTGTATGCACTTCGTACCTACTGTGTATTACATTAATACAATGTTATACAATAACAATAATAATTTAAGCTCGGAAAATGTTTTGAGTTATTTTAAAGGAACCTGTGCGGTCAGATGTTACCTTATACTGAAGAACCTTTAAATGTCGGAAAATGTATCAATAACTCATGCAGGAGCATAAATAATCAGTTTAAAAAAACACTCATAACAATAATATTGTAATTTAGATAAATATTCGTTTTTATCGACATACCTCACATGTGCTTGCCTAATTGTATGCAAATTATATTTACAGTTAGACATGACAGAACCTGAAAAAGAAATTTACATCGTCGCCGTGCTGAAAACATGTTCCTCCGAAGATGAACTGTATTACGCGGTGGTATTGGTTACAGTTAAAGTTGTATTATTGCTTTTTGGAGTATTCTTAGCGTGGAAGACACGGCGAGTGGAAGTCCCTGGCATGAACGAAAGTAAGAGTTTATGATAATATGTACGTATTGTTACCAGTATGACGAATTGTATCTGTAAATCATGTCACCTCTTTTGATTGGTATACGACATCTCATTCTAGTAGTGGCATTGACATTACAAAATGTCAAGGTTTAAGGAATGTTCGATCAATCCAAACCAGGTAGTAGTTGGTGTAAGCGCCATAGCTAGAAGAAAAGCAATTTACAACAGCAATCGTCACTGTAAAATATACACTGCAAGTATAGTTAATCTCACTGTTAGCCACATCTTGCACATGTCCCGAGGCCGAACACCGAAACTCCTTACACAAAATCCCCTATACGATATGGCCAACTTTTTCAATAGTTGATAAAGAACTCTCATTCAGCCATGAAACTCTTGGAAGCCTTTACAATAGCCAAGCTTCAAGTTCAATAATGCCTGCACTAAAAATGGGCGAATTACAAATAAGCACTGACCAAAACTGTGATCGTTACTAATAAGCAAATGAAAAATTGTGGCGATTAAAATCTGCATATGAAAATAATTGTGACTGTGTAAGTGTAAGTGTAATTTCCAAGACACTGTCAATGCAAACACAAAATGTCGCGATGAAATGTGATAATCACCACGTACATAATGTATAAATTGTATTCAAAAAGTTACACCAATAACACACATATTTCTGATTACCCTCAAACTGTATGTCATGCTAAGAATATTTCCTGTGACATAAGCAAGTCCATAACACAGTATAAAATTCCACAAGGTAATACTCTAGTAATAATGGCAACTAAACTAATTTCCAACCCTTCTGAATGTAACGTCAGCCACCGTGGAATTGTCTTTCAGTATTGTTAACTTCAGATCAGCTTTCGTTAGTCTGTTGTACATAAAACCCAGGGATACAGTGTCTTTGATAAATCGAAGAGATATTTGATTGTTTGCTGATCACGATATTTCGACGAAATGAGGATATAATGGGCGCTTCGTTAGCAGTGGCGGACCCCCCCCCCAAAAAAAAAAGAAAAACGCATGACGATTAATATCATCTGGATTACGCATAGCTTCTCTGCGATTTTCGCTCGGTAATGTTAAGCGAAGCTCCCCCCCCCCCCCCATACATTTTCAGGATCCGCCACTGTTCGTTAGCGCGAATGCCTTTGAGGTTTTTTGTGAGAAATTAGAGAAGTCGACTTTGTACACTGTACATTAATTGCTATACCTTTCTGTATGAAAAGCGTGTGTACCGTTAACAAAGTATTGACTACACATATTAACTTTATGTAGGTAGATACATCGCATTGTCAATCTACATTGTGGCGATCACGTGTCTTGTGAGTGCAGCTGTACTCTTCTTCATGAAACAGAATGTCGTGTTCACGTACACCTTTCTTGGTTCCGCCATCTTAGTCTCCAACACTGGCGTCTTATGTCTGATGTTTGTCCCAAAGGTACGTACATTGAAATAGTGGGTTTAATTCGATTGAGCAATCAAACATACAATGCTCAAGGTCCTGTAATGTTTACTTGAATCGTAGCTGCAATCGACTGTAACTTTCAAAGGAAAGTATGTCATGTTTCTGCCTCGTCACTGTCGTAGGATGCGTGGAAAACTAAAATTGTAAACACTCTAACATATTTTCACATTTTTAAATATAGAAATTGGCACATCTATAAATAAATGTTGATTGCATTTTAATCACTTGTGGAATTTACAAATCAAAAATCGAAATACATCACGAAGAATACTGCTAAATAATTATGGTCAATCATTAGACAAATAAATGTCAAAGTCAGAATATGCACTGTGTTCACTACTTTACACGTTATACGAATTTATTTTTCGAATAGCTCAAATTATTGTACCTCACCGAGAACACGAAATCACAACGGCCAGTAAGGTCTGGGGAATCCACCAGGATTAAGCAATTTCGACAAAACGACAACGATAATGCGAATTTAAAATCAGAGTTGAATGAGGTGAGTTCCATGAATAATAATGAGGTGAATTACATGCATAATAATGAGGTCAGTTCCAGGCATAATAACGAGGTGAGTTCCGGGCATAATAATGAGGTGAGTTCCAGGCATAATAACGAGGTGAGTTTCAGGTGTAATAACGAGGTAAATTTCATACCAAATAATGAGGTGAGTTCCAAGATTGATATTATTTAATTTGAATGTGTCTATAATCGTGACATTGGTGTACGATTTAGTGAAATGTGAAATATGCGCAATATATCAATTATATTTATACTTTCGAAAAGTTAAACTCGGTTTACTAGAAAAAAGGGTTTCACAATCTCATGTAATTGAAGTCATTACCTTATAAAACAGCATTGTTTATTCATTTATTCGTTACAGAAATACGAACAATTGGACAAGCTGCGGAGAATACTACGTGAATATGCTACTAGTGGCCCACAAGTCGATTCACTTGAATTCAAATTTATCGGATCGTAAAAAACACAAACTATTATCCTTTTGAAAACAATACATTTCCTTTGTACCGTTTTTTGAATATACTTAGTGACTGCATTTTTGTTATAGGCAAAAATTACAAAAATAAGTAATTTTGACGTACTAAATGGCCGCTAGTTTATCAATTATAAACAAAACAATGGATGTGATTCAGTAAACTGAGAGGTGTTACCAAGTTTTAACGGAATTGGTCTGTGCAACTCATCACCACTCGTGGGTCAAATATGGCAGTAAGATATATTGAATCTAATCGAAAACCAAAAGCATGTGCATATTATGTTCATTTATCACTTATATACCAAGTTTGGTAAAAGTGGTTTCATTAACCACTGTGAAAATGCGACAGCAAATGTTTCATGAAAACAAGTCATAGTTCTATTTTATTGTGTATGTGTATTTTTAAAATCATACTTGGAAATATTTAGGATCGCTCTTTTCAATAATAATTATTGTGCTGAATAGGTGGACAAATACATGAAAACAATTTTGCGATGTGATTTCATTTTCCGTAAGAAGACGACGCCAACATATCTGTCTGGTAAATGTACTGCCGATATCACGAATAATGTAACGACGTATTGATGTAATGAAACATGGTTTAAAAATCTTCACTCAAAAACCATTTTTAAAATAGATATCGGGTTATTCGTTGCGGAGCATCTGCGTTTGAAATCCATCGAAATGTCTTAGACGATTTTTCATATTTAATCTGGAGAAATTCTGTTTTTTAATGTACTGGTCATATAAAAGGCACTTTCAACATCATAAATAAAAAATAAACGTTCGCGTTGTTTGACACTTATTTGGATTTACTGTAAGAATTCATTCAAATATCATCTTGTAGTACGATATTTACCCAAATGTGGTGTACGTCATCAATTTTGCATGCACATATGTATAATTCATTTTATTTATTTTTAAATGGCAAATATGTCGTGTTTTAAATAATGAATGTAGATATGTACCGAAAATTTATTGCCATATCTTAAATTCTTGAAGTATGAATTATTATCACCTCAATGATTTAAATTATAGACTTTACTAGTGCGTTTCAATATCTCTAAAGTATCACCATTTTTCCTTACTATATCTTATATCATAACAAGACACTTCGCGATGAGCGTCTTTTGCGGTCAGTAATATTTACGAACATTTTCGTTCACTATTGGCGATCCGTTCTGCTAGGATTGCCCTTAAAATCAATGTTGTGTTTTTGAGTGTGTGGTTTCCGGTGTTTTCAGTATTAATTCTTCTGTGATTGTTTTGGCTTGGCCTATTTCCCTCAAACTTGACAGGCAGGTCACACCATCATCCTAGTTATTAGGTAAAATCTGAAGAAAAAAATTGGCCTATCGTTGCCATAGTAACAGCCAAAAAACTCGATAGCTTCGTGCTAAATGAACCTCCTCCTACAAATGTAGGATAAAACTCTTCAGACATAGCTCATTCTACTCAGCTTGAGTGTGGGCACTAAGTTACTATTTGAATTTTTGATATCTGTTTTCATTACCGACAAATTTGACTCTTCTGTGATTTTTTTTGGCTGGGCTGTTTGGTTCAAACTTGGCGGGCAAGTCACACCTTCACTCTAGTTAGGTTGTAAAATCTGAAAACAAATTCACGCTCACCGCTGCCATAGCAACAGCCAAAAACTGATTTTTGAATACTTTCGCCCCAAATTTATTACCTCCTACCAGTCTTTATATTATAATAAATAGCAGTGTTTATATGATCATGTTTTTGTTTTTTTATTTTGGCTACGTTGCGCACTGGTAATAGATCACCGGCGCCAACATTGTTACACTCTATCAACGTAATCCCAACGCAACTTTGAACTATGAATGAACTGTAAATGCTGCCTTCAATCATGGAGCTTTTTGCCTCCATGTTTCAATCTAGAAAATAATATCGCAAAACGGTTGGAAATAATAAATTTAACAGCAGAATACGTCCTAGCAATAAAATAAAGTGACTTCTAAGGACTGAACGTTTTTTTGCGAACCTTGTATACGGGGCCCGGTTTTAGTTATAAACCGATGTTAGCTGCACGTTCATGTCCTACCATGGCAACAGCCGAAAACATGATACTTGTTTTTGAGCGGAGCAGATGCCAACCAGTCTACCGGCTTGTTTTATAAACTGGCTTGGTAATTCCCACCACCAATAGTAGACCATGTCACAGCATTTCAAGTACTTTTCCAAAAAATCCAAAATCACTCGATAATTTTGTTTACTTTACATTTGTACTATGATTACATTTTAAGTTTTGATAATTTTATGGATACATGTACATATTCAAAATACGACCAAGTGAACGTCAGAATATCAAAAAAACAGAAACCTAAAAATCAGTTGCCGTCACGGTCCACAGCAGCGATATGATTTTACACATCGAAATTGAGAATCGCAGGTGTAGACAATATGCATAGAAATGAACACTAAATGCATCTATCCCGACCAGCAATCGAATCATCAATCTTCATGAATGACGTAACTGGCATTTCCATCTATTTGCTTTTATTCCCACTATCCTAAAACGCTCAAGTGAATGTTGTCAAATTCGCGAGTGTGCGTATTTTCGTACAGTGGCGTAAACATTGCTACAATCAAAGACACACTGAACAGAAAGTCAATTCTGGGCTAGTACCATTGTCAAATTCTGGGGAGTACAGGACGATTTATATGGGAGACGTTACAATAAGGAACTAATAAAATTGTTTGATTTGCATATCAAAATCCTTTATTGGAACAGAGCATGTTCTATATTTACCAAAAAACAAAGATATTATGTTTCTAGACACACAACAGACTCGAAACAATAGAAACCGTCCGATCCGAGCGACCTGCGTTCTTGAAAATCGAGTCTTATCGCCCTTGCGTTTCCGAGCAAAAAAACGTTGAGGCCAAAAACGACCGATTTTCGCCCAATCTTCTATGAATTTTTCATAATTCAGTACAGCGGTTAGATAGAGTATTTATTAGAGACGCCCAGAGAACCAAAATTTGGGACGTGAATCGCTCCGGCGACGAAAAATCTGCGAAAATAGCCAAGGGGGTGAGGGACTGCATTTAAAAAACATATTATATATATATATACATTTGCAATGAGTTCCACAGTATCTTTTTCTTACTGGTGTGGCTACAGTGACTGTGTAGTGTTTTTGTTTTGTCGGTCAGTTGTTTGTTTTGTGTTCTTGAAATTTTGTACAAAAATCAACAGCGGTTAGATAGGTATGTTATTTCCATTATGCAGTATATTGTAGACAGTACTTGTATACTTTATTATCCAGCATAAATATCAGATTGTTCGGAAGCATGAAATTGTAATGTGAATTTCGTTCATTAATGTTGTAAGATGGCGCTTTCTCCGGGGCCTTCAGAGTCCCACTGGCATGTTGACTATGTTCCGGCCCGTTTACTTACTTGTTGTCAGTGTCTGAGTGGTATATACAAAATACGACCAAGTGAACGTCAGAATATCAAAAAAACAGAAACCTAAAAATCAGTTGCCCATGCCAAGAGAGCCGCAGAACCAAAACAATCTGTCAGCCATCGCCGTCCACAGCAGCGATACGATTTTACACATCGAAATTGAGAATCGCAGGTGTAGACAATATGCATAGAAATGAACACTAAATACATCTATCCCGGCTAGCAATCGAATCATCAATCTTCATGAGTGACGTAACTGGCATTTCCATCTATTTGCTTCTATTCCCACTATCCTAAAACGCTCAAGTGAATGTTGTCAAATTCGCGAGTGTGCGTATTTTCGTACAGTGGCTGGCGTAAACATCGCTACAATCAAAGACACACTGAACATAAAGTCAATTCTGGGCTAGTACCATTGTCAAATTCTGGGGAGTACAGAACTATTTATATGGGAGACGTTACAATAAGGAACTAATAAAATTGTTTGATTTGCATATCAAAATCCTTTATTGGAACAAAGCATGTTCTATATTTACCAAAAAAAAAACAAAGTTATTATGTTTCTAGACACACAACAGACTCGAAACAATAGAAACCGTCCTATCCGGGCGACCTGCGTTCTTGAAAATCGAGTCTTATCGCCCTTGCGTTTCCGAGCAAAAAAACGTTGAGGCCAAAAACGACCGATTTTCGCCCAATCTTCTGTGAATTTTTCATAATTCAGCTAATTCAGTCCAGCGGTTAGATAGAGTATTTATTAGAGACGCCCAGAGAACCAAAATTTGGGACGCGAATCGCTCCGGCGACGAAAAATCTGCGAAAATAGCCAAGGGGGTGAGGGACTGCATTTCAAAAACATATTTTATATATGGGGTATATAATTACATAGAGAAATATAAAATGATGTGCATTTTTATTCACATTATGTCTTGTTAGTCTTGTTTACATTAGTAGTTTTGATTGTTGTGTAGTTAATTGTGTCAATAGTATTTCGTACGTTCAATATCTCATCAAAACTGTACGACCAAATCGCGCGGAAACCGACTGTTGGCCCCTATAACTCGAAACTCGTATATTGTGCAACTTAAAAATGGCGTAAGCATTAAAAAGCTTCCCAAAGACAACTAATTAGAATAATTCCTTATTTGGCGTGCAGCATGTATGACATCATCATATATCAAAACGTTGTGTGGTGATTACGGCCTTTTAATCTCTACAGTTATTCGCAGTATTTTCGCATTCTATATTCATATTTGGATCATAGTGTAATTTCTAATTGAATATACTGAAAATACTTGTGTAAATACTTCAACCAATCGGATACTACTGACAATGTATGATGTATCGCTGGTCTATTAACTTGCACATCATATTACAATATATATTAACATTCCATTCATATATTACGATCATCCGTCAAATGAATCATAAGACAAATGAGACGTTTGATGTTAATTTGAGATATGACACTGGCAGATATCCATCAATGACCAAACAATTACATACTACCTGTGTATCCCAGTGCGGCGAAAATATTGATTTTCCATATTAAAGACACGTGCTTAGTGCTTGAAGAGAGGTGTGTTTAATTGTTGATTTCGTCTACTGGTGTAGTATAGAAAGGCGCTTTCATTTTATATTCAGTCTACAATTAAGGCATAGCTTCGCTGCTTAATGAAAGTGGTCATGTAGTTGGTCGATTTGTAATGACCACAGCGTAAGAAGTGTCAGTGATGTAGTTTGCACATGCAGGCGTTTCACCTTTCTTGGCTCTGGAAAAACGTGAGGTTTGCATACATTTGCAAGGTTAATGAGCTAATTTGGCGGACCATAGACTGTCGACAGTCCTCGGGCCTGATGTAATTGTGTTTCCTAGACATTCGAACGCCGTAGACGTTTGATGGGAAATGCTAAACATTTCACGCGAGGGATTTTAGTCCCGAGAGTCGGTCGTGCCTAACTGCATTCCATACTTCCTGTCCCGGCGTTCGCAATTTATTCACGCCTATTACGTATATAGATAATATTTATTAATAATAACAGATTAATGTTAGGTACGACCGACTATCGACAGTATAGGCGAACCACTGGAACAGGGTGGTTATTAATACTAAAAGTAAAATTGCGCCCTCTATCAGTAGCTAGCAGTTAGCATCACGTCGCGCGACAGAAAGGTGTTTAGTCGGTCATGTTGGTATGGTTTTCTTCAGTAATATCTCGCTGTTATCTTAAGCTGAGTTCAATAGTTCAGTTTCTCTACGTTTTGGAGTTGAAACAAACTGTTACAGTTGTATTTACCCTTCACATTATATGCAGAACACATCCCACTGATTACATCCCACTGTGATAGCCGTGAAAACTGGTAAATTTATTCTAAAATAATAGAGCACAGACGTTTGCCTGCACTGAATGTCGTGGTGTATAATCCTTCATTTAAACTCAATTGTTATTGTTGTAATCACTCAAGACTACTTACTCTATTATGAGAGGGTTTTAAAATTCGCTTTCGGTATTGTGTTGGATACGATTTATCATAACTGTACACAAACAAAATAGCTTTTATGATACTTTCTGTGGCCAGTAAGTATTCGGACGACCCATTAGTTAGGGCCATACTTTCTTTCTTGGAGATGCCCGCACCATTGCACTATTTAACACGTGTCTGGAACACAATGTACAATCAGAAACTGGACACTGCTTACTCAATGTATTCAAGTTTTTTCAAGTTTCAAGTTTATAAAACCTCACAAAATTATATCTCCGAAAATGTGATGTTGATTTTTGTTTGTTGTTGTTTTTTTATTTTAAAAACGAAGCAAATTTGTTTCAGATAACATCAAATTCTCGGCAGAGGGCGCTGTACAGTGATTAAATAAGTGAATAAAAATCATAGTCATTAAAGGACGGCGAGCATTATTGGAATTGACGCACGGGAAACATAGATAATTTAGTGCAAATACAATAAAGTGTGTTTGTCTCGTGTCTATAACTTTTATTGCGAATTTCACGCACGCGATATGAATTGAACTTTTACCCTCCCCCAATCGTTATACGAGGCCAAGTGCACGCGAGGGAATTGAGTCCCAAGCGACGATAACAATACACGCTAAAAACGCAAAGGCTCAAGAGTAGACGCTTGTTTGTAAACAATAACACGCTATGGTCACCTGACGCATGCGCAGGTGACGACTCCCCCGCTTTAATCTGTTTCACGCCTTGAAAATGTTAATCAGTTACGTCATTTCTATTTTAGTATGATTTCGCAATCGTCACAAATGCTTTTCAAATATATTTCCTGCAAATAGTAATCCAGTTAGTATTTCGTCTACTAGAGCATGTTACATTGTTTACTTTGTATTACCTTACTTTACTATGTGCGATATAATGGGAAGTGTATTGACGTAATGTCACTGCAAATGTCGCACCAAGGCGACACACTAATTTATGCTGTCTATATTTGTGTAGTTTGCGAACAGTTTCAGAAGATTCATAGTATGATTCGAAGCAGACATATTTATTTCAGATATCGATATATATTACATAATCCTTTTCACCTGTGCAGTGACAGATACACAGTCTACTAAATAAAAATGTACGCTATCTCTTTTAACACATCTCCAAGTACAAATACAAAATCCACAAAAATAGTCAGCCTCAAAACACTATACACTTCTCACGAAAACTGTCTTTCCGACAATCATCCTTAATCAAATTAATGTGACGTTGAACACCGTAGGCTATCTTGTGTCGTGAACCAATAGGTCACATTGGAACGGTGGTTCTCCACCTGTCTTTACATCACTGTTTAATTCTCGGAGATACCGACTCGTAAACTCCGCTAACTGCCAAAACACGATAGATTAAGTTTAGTATAATCCCCGAGCAGAGCTAGGAGCCGAAGGTTACAGAAACGCCCGTCGCAAACTCTTTTTTTTATTCAACTAATACAGTAACAACAGAGCATATAAAGTTATACATATTAAAAGATTCTCACACAAATGTTGCACTAGACAACCACACGAATGACATAAATTTCTACTTAACAGTACATGATGTCACCTCCGGTTTTGTATATATCAACGGCGACCTAGGGAGGTCACTTTCCGAATTCCGTGCGGAAAATTGTTCAGATGGTTATACCACAATGCATTCGTGGAAGGTCAGTTAGTTGCTTTAAATTAACGTTTAAATAACATTTGTTAACGACACATACTAGTATGTCAAACAATGTCATCAACTCACGCTAACAAAGGTAATCCATAAAAATAATCGGACATACATTGCAAACAAATGATTTTACACAATTGCAAACGAAAGCAATGACCTATTTAAATGTCTCAATCGAAGCCGGTTTTGATGGTAGATGAGTAGAGTGATGTTACAGTTCTGGATGAAGGTTTGGCGGCCAATACAAAACACTTATGTAGTTACTATTTAGTATGACTGTAATTTATATGACGGATATGATACAAGCTGGAGCCAATTTATTTGTGCGTTTTTGTATTGAATGAAACCAGTCATGGCATGTGAGAGTTACGGAAATAAACAACATTCATAAGAGCCATATGGCCATCATTCAGCCATTTTAAATCTGATATGGGAGGAAATGATACGCTTCAACATCTAATTATGTTCAATGTATTTGCCACACGTAAATAAAATATCTCGTCCCGGAATTGTAGAAATGTTTGATTTTGATGGCCATTCGACCATTTTGAATTTAATCATAAAATGAATTTATTTGCATATATGTGACATGATTTATGATGCACAACGCAAGTTTAAATGTTATTGGATAGGGCACGTCAGCGATAAGACCCTGGAACAGCATACGTTAAAACAAAATGGCGCAAGTCCGCCATTTTGAATTTAATCTAATAACAATAAATAACATGCTCATTATGTTCAATGAACATACCAAGTTTGAATGAAATATGTCTATGCTCAGCTGAGATCCGGTTCTTTGATTTTGATAATTTGTTACCACTAAAATTACCGATTTTTGGTCAACTTGATTTTGAACATTAAACAAATGCTTTTACATATGTAAAAGCGAGAACTACAAAGCACAAGTTGTGTGTGATCAAGAAATGTAATAATATTATGACGTGCGTAAAATATCCTCTATATATATTTGAGGGTTTTTTTTCTCAATAATTATTAGTGCAAACATAACAACAAGATTAACAACATTTATTAATTCTCTATTCATAGTTAAATATCAATAAGACAAATTAAGCCATTAAATAAGTTAGTAATATAAATATTCATGATGTACACCATTATGGTTCGCTATGTGATTCAGAATGGTAATTTAGCAGCCATTTTGTTTTATAGTTTTCTAGTGCCTCAGACCTATTTTGTTTTATCGACAAAAGTAAGAAACAATAGTTTGTTTCTGTTTTGGATACATTTAACTAAAGTCCGGCATCCATTTTCGTTCGATAAACTTAAAATTTCAAACACATTTTGTGACCCATGACCTGTCAACCCAATGTTCTGTAAACCTAACTGGGTATTGTGTATTACAAGTGCGTAAAATTGGAAACTTTGTTGCAGGTCACATGAGGCCCATATGTGCCAAGCTTGAAAGCAAAAGCGATCTATTGTAAACATAGAAAAAGTAACCATTTTCTGCCGGTCACATGGGAAACATGTGTGCCAAATTTGAAGGTACTAGCTAATATCCCCAGTGTTTATGACATCTCCATAAAACGTCAATGTATCCACATATTTGTCTATTTATATTTTTCTGTCGAATTAACAATATAACGTGTGGCATTTACACCACAATATGTTTTTATATGCAATACGGAATTGCTTGTTCATTGCGTACAATACTGGATTGACAGCACAATTCAAATAAACCAACGCTGAACCAACATACATATAATTAAGAGATATATCAACGTATGGCATTGCTATATTCATTACAAGGAAGGGTGACCACATAACAACGAAAACAAATACCAAGATTCCCGTGTTTATCACAGCTTTGAACTCCTGGGACTTCAGTTTCTTTGCATTGTCTAATTGAATTACATTGTCGGTTTGGACACGAATTTTTCTCAATTGGTCGCGCACGGTCAAAAAAATCTTTACATTTGTGAATATCAGCACCGTGATTGCAACTAGTGACAATGTGGTTGAAGTAACGCGTACACTATCGATTATATTTTTCGCACACCATAATTTTGCTGGAGATGTATGTATTTCAACAAATGAAATAGACAATGCTCCAATTGGAACTATCCATGCTAAGAAGATTGCAAGGCAGATGCGTCGGCCAGTGACTTTTAAATAATACACCATCGGAAAAGTTATAAAAATGTATTTATCGATACTGACCAAGACGATCGATGTTAGGCAACCCCACGCGCTGGCATGTACGATGACTTGTATGCTAGTACAAAACGATGCGCGAGACAGCGCTGGTAGCGTTACCAAGAAATTAAACATGATTGAAACTGTGCCAAACAGACATCCGGCTATAGCTAGGTTCAGTATCAAATAGTTTGAGTTGCTTTCTCTCAATTCAGCGCTAAAAATAAAAGAGAGAACAACGAGTAAATTTGTCAGGAATATTATCACACACAGTGTGACGAACGGTACAATAAAAGCAATGTACACCAGGCCAGTGCTGTCACTATTGGATATGTTTTCAGATGTCGCGTTCATATATTCTTGTAATAGCCGCATATTGATTTCCAGCGATCAAAGTCAGTCTGCTTGGTAGAAACATCTCACGTAGTCACGGTGGAACCAGACGTACTCGGTTTCTGTAATAACAAATGATTCACAATAAATACCATACAGTCAAACATACATACATACATACATACATACATACATACATACATACATACATACATACATACATACATACATACACACATACACACATACATACACACATAAATAAATAAATAAATAAATAAATAAATAAATAAATAAATAAATAAATAAATAAATAAATAAATAAATAAATAAATAAATAAATAAATAAATAAATAAATAAATAAATAAATAAATAAATAAATAAATAAAAAGATAAATAAATAAATAAAGACCGCCTTTGAATAGTTACCTCTTTTAGGCAGTACCACGTGCATGCAAAATCAACTGTCTCATGTGACCACCCTTTCAGCAGTACGTTTACAGATTCGCATGTGTTTAGAGACCAAACACAATAATTAACATTCCATTTATAGAATAATGATTTTAATTTCTTTAGTCAAACATGTGTCAGTGACAACCTCTATGTAATAAATATTTCTTCATGGCCAACTGATGTGATTTTGATAAAATAAACGTGTACCATTATTTTATGAACTACTATTATGGCGAATGTATGAGGAACCAACCTCCACTTAATGACCACCTGCCTATAAAGACTAGTGAAATAGTCCCTTATGTTGTCGCTATAGAAATTTTTGACTTTACGATATACAAAATGGTTCTGTGTTGAATAGATTTCTCACTTGTATTCCTAATTGATATCTTATTCTGTGCTAACTTATTGTCTGTAAATGCATCTCATGTTATTTTCAAAATTGCAAAATTAGATATATTTTACATATTCAAATGTATCCGTACCTCGATTTCCAGCCAGATTTGGTCTGTCTGCATCAGCACCGTTTCGGGTTCGTGTCGTGTCGTGCTGTGTTGAACACTGACTGTACTGCACATAATCGCATGATGTTATTCGTACTTCGTTGTACACATCACGAGTAGCTGTAAATGTATAAAAACCCTTTTTTTGGTTTACATAATCAGGCACTGTTCAGCATCACAGTATTGCTACTTCCAAATGTATTACTTGCTTGAATAAAACGAAATATTCCAATGGATATATGAATCTCTCGCCTCAATTTTCTGAAATATCTCACCAATATTTGAACAACATAAAAACCATCAACTGTATAAATGCATTACCGTATATCCATCATTGTCACGACTGCGGACCCTGGTTAGACACAGAAACAGTAGTATACCGGTACCTCGGTGTCCCAGCTCATGGGCATCAGCGATGTGACAGCGCTGGTTGTTCTACATCGCAATGATTTTGCTTTCTAATCTTGTCATTCGGTGATTTTAAATCAATCTGTCAAGGTCTGTATAGTAGTCAAATATAAAAGCTACTTAACATTACCATTCACCATTATATGTACATCTGTGCGCGAGTTGAGCGTTTCTTTTTTCAGTTGAAATGTCACTGTGTGCTATTGCATATCAATCAGTGTCAGTTTCTAGAATGCACGAGTAAAAGGGAATATTTATAGTTATAATTAAACAGCGAGTGTTTGTTTGTTACCGAGCAGCGTATGAAAGAAGGAAGCATTTTGCATAATGTGAAATTGATTTTTTGTACATTCGTGATTAAAGCCAAATCAAATTTTCACAAAATTTATGTATAGGCGATTTCATGTAAATAGCTGAATGATTACTAGTAATGACACTGTTATCAAGTACTGTGCAGCCATGGTGTCATATGAAAGCCAACAATATGCTGCAACAATCGATAAAACTTTAGTAAATATTTGATATATTTATTCATTTCACTATGACATGAAAAAGAAGCGAATTTGATATAAGAATGGTGGCGACCAAAAAAGGTGGTTGAACTTAACTAGTTAAGTCCCTGTCCCCAGTGTAGATAGAAACATTGCGTCAAATCGAATATATTATGAAGCAACAAAAATACGAATAATGATGAAAAAATATCTTCAGCCGTATGAATAATTAGCAATTTAGATGAGCAAAATAACCAAATACAATTATGTAACATTACATGGAAACATTACGTAAAATATGAACATTATGTAAAAAATATTAAAAATTATGGATGAATAAAATATTTGGAATTAGCAATTTAAAGTAACAGAAAAATGCACAGTCTAAAATGCACAGTTTCTTGAAAAGGGAGGAGCTGTGATCAGACGGACTAACTTTTGTTTTGTAATTTAAACAGAACGACGAGGAGAGATTTAAACATTCTGCCCCATATTTTTAAACATGATGCCTGATGGGACAGAATTAAGTAAATATAAAGCATCTTGTTTTGAAAGTAAGTACCTTAGCTGTCCGATCACAGCATTTTTTTTCTAATATGTTTCTTTCATGTTAGGGAGATAAAATGTGACACACATTCAATATGTCTAGTATTGTTAATTGTGAGTTGCAATTTTAACGGATATTGTTTAAAAATCGTGTAATTTGTTTTTGTGGGTGCCAGTAGTGAGCTTATTTGCATTACACCAATGACTTAACCAAGTTTCTTATCCATCAGATAAAAAATTACATTCGTGTCATCGACGAAAAGGCTAAACCTGAGATTGTTGTTAGATGCATTGCTTATATTATTGGTGTAAAAAGCAAGCACTGACTTACCCATCCATTAATCTAAACCCAATATTCGTATAGGGATTTCAACAAAATACTATCAATATATACTTGAAACAAAAAACATTTACACACATACATACATATGGCATTATGTACAGTAGTAGGAAATTAATGTGGTACATGATGTCGTCAAAAGAATGATATAATGATACCAAGATTAAGGTCAAAAAGTGATACCAGGTGTTTGCAAAGGAGTGAGCATATTCTGTCCTGCTGGTAGCACTCGCTATATATATCTAAGTAGTCACTCCATGAATGGACCTCCACATAGGACCATATTAAAACCTTCCGAGATCATTTGATTTGTCGTATGTTGTGGTCTGTTTGAATGTCGAGATAAAACGTTCTCTTAAAAAACAATGACGCAACAATAAGTGGGAGATAATGAAATATTAATCACATAACTGCTAAATAATGACATACACGTATGATGAAATGAGGATGAAATAGTCACATAATGACGTAACAATCGATAAACTTAGCACAATAAGGATCCAATATTGATCGAAAAATGTTGAAACAAACCCCAAAAGATATCAAATGATGAAATAATAATGAAAGAAATGCCAAATAAAAAATTAGAAAAAATTGAGCCAAATAGAACCGCGTATGCAATACGTTGGCGATCATACCGTTTATGTAATTTCAAATGAAATGGAAACCATTTTAAAATAGCACTTTGAAAATCAATGTTTACATTTTTGCAACAAGAAAAAGTGAATGATAGTGTCAAAAGCTCTCCCTAGATTGATAAAAAAAACACCCTAAGTCGTGCACCTATACTGTCCAGCAATATCCGCCCTCATGTCAGCAACATTCGACACTATGCTTATGTCTTCAGAACGACATATTTAAATAGCGTTGTGTATTATAAGGCATTGATCATCTCATGGGACATCTCAGGTATCTCATAAATTCTTCTCGTGTAAGATGTTTTCAAGAAGATAAATTTCATCCAGTCAATGTTAAATTAAACCTCTATTGTTGAGTGTGTACGTGCACCAGTGTCATCTGGTAACAATAAACACTTACCCACAGGTGGTGGTGCATTGGCAAACTTATACTAGTATACTGATTGCAGCATCGAAACGATCAGAGTCCAATTTATATCGCCTATACGCTTCGAAGCTTCAAGCTAGTGACAATATGTCGACAAATTGACCTCGCAATAATTATTTGTTTTGCATGTCAAAATAATGACACTGTAATATATTGTAATGCTGTGAAATATAACACCTACTTAACATAACCTTCCCCCAGTTGAAATGTCTTTATGTATAAAAGCATATCCATCTGCGTCAGTCCCCGGGCGTGTGTAGTGAAAGGAAATATTGTGATAAGGCTTGTTTGTTTCCAAGTACTGTTCACATACGCTCGTAATATTCCAAATTTATGTTGTGTACGTCTGATTAAACACATTTCCAATTTTCACAAAACGAATGTTGAAATAAATATTGTTGATTCAATCAAAATCCAAGTTATATTTGTCCCTATAAGTCAACGGTGTTAACGGTATGTCGCCAAATGAACCGAGCAATTATTAGATTATTTAAAGGGCGGCAGTCGTCGTGCCACGGCCTGTTCGATAGGGGATTCATAGCTACGTATACGACGCGTGTAAAATACATTGTTTATTTACATGAAATTCGAACACGTGCTGCGCGACGACCACCGCGCTTTAAAGAGGTAAATCATGGAGTGAATGTCGTTAATGTAACAATTAGACAGTGACACAGAGCATACATATTAGTGAAGATAATGGCTTCTTGCTCATTTTGTGGCATCGCAAAGAAATCATGATTCCCGCTGTAGAATAAATTAATTAATTTATTAGGCATTATTCATAACCTTTTGATGTCACTCATCCTAGTACTTTCCAGGGGTATTGTACTTCTATATAAGCAGTAATTACCACGCGCGGATTAAGGGGGGTGGCGCGCCAGCCCCGCCCCTTTCAGTCCGCAAAAAAATTGACAAACCCAGCCCACGTCAATAGGATGTCATTTTATGGACAAAACATATTATATTTAGTGACATATTATATGCCACGAGATTACAGTCATGTCTCCTCAACATGACAGTGTCACACGTAGTATTAGCGTTGACTTGGTAACCGAGTGTACTATTATGCAGTATTTAAGTGATTTACGAAGTGCTGTTTTATTACCGGTTTATTAACCGAGTGTGGATCACTTTTTGGGTTAGTATTTATGTGGAAACTGGTTGCCATGGTGTTTGCCCGATGCCATGGTATGTGGCTTATTTTAGACTGTTAGAATTTACCGTGTGCAGGAGCGAGACACGGGTTGGGGATGTCTTTCCTAAATTTGGAGTTTTTTATGCTAATTGAGAGTGACCGACCTTTGACCTAGAGTGGCGAGTTGTCGGATTGGTTGAAGGAACGTGCTAAATGGGGAGGATAGAAAAATGGCCGGAAGATCTGAACTTGGTTACAGTGAGCGGAGTGAAGATTCAACTAAATCAGGCGAATAACTGTATTGATTCCCGACTGAACACCTGTAGCAGAGGAGGGGAATCATCCTGGTCGCCGCTGGAGTCAGCTGTGAGACTGAGGGAGTCTTAGATCCTGTGAAACGAACTTTCCATGAATGAAAGACGTTGCGCTTCCAGAAACCACGAGGCTGATGCTGTAACCCCGATTGCCTGCTGTTGTGTGGTGAACTTGGGACATCGACGAGTGATCAAGACGGCGTGGGATTTGCTGGTAAGCGAGCAAGTCGAGAGAAGACTCTGAGGTAAACCGTCTGGTTCATGTGTGATAGGCCGACTTCGCCATAGCCGAGTATTACATTTGTCACGATAATAAACTGTAGTGATACTCAGGTCGACGACGAGTTGGATGTAATGTAGTGACCGTTTATTAGCGAGCTCGAAATCACTCTCTCCCTGGGTTATTTCCCCCACCGCTCCTGTTTCGGTTTCCCTGGGTCATTTATTGTTTCAATGTTGTTGTGCTGAGATATTGTCCGTGTCGGATCTTGAGTGCAAGCATTACATTTTGGATTTGTGGTTTGTTTGCCGCCAAAATTGTGTTCGCCAGCGCGCGAATTTTGGACACTTGCTCAAGTTGAACGGAAAATATGTCAACAACATGGTTGCTGGTTTCCACTGATTTAGTTTGATGTGTATAAGCTTTCACATTTATTGACTTTTTGTTAAACTTGTGACTTGTTATTTTTCTGTGTTTTCTGAGTTTTGTGGCATGCGTTATTACGATTTGTGAATATTGTGACGTCATTAAGACTATTGCCATATAAGGAGTTGCACGCACTTGGTAGCTGATCGAGTCTGTACTGGTGCAGAGCGTGGTATAGTGCTGGCTGGTAGTTTGTGCAGTGACATTTGTAAAGAGACATTTGATTACTTGTCTTCACTGAACTGTAGAGATACCTTTTTGTGCATTGAGTGCTGTTTCAGCCACAACTGTGTAGTAGTAGCTGTGATTAGTGATTAATGTTACTGCTGATGTATTGCAGTTTACTGATCTTGTATTGCATGACTGCCAGTTGTTTGAAAATATACCGTTTGTTGTTTGGAATTATTAAGGTCTCATTATTTGTGCTAGCGTGTTTGTGGGTACAGTTAGAGCTGGTTCGACACAATACTTATCCATTGCCCTTGATTTGGATTGAGAGGACCGTTCTCTGGGGACTGTGTGTGCTGGCCCCCTTTTATACTGTGAGGAAAAATTTATGCTCCCCCTTCGTCCACTTCGGATCCGAAATATTGGTCCGATAGCCTGTTTGTGTTTGGTTGCCTGGCGACAAGTGGATGAGGGCGGGACATTGGCGCCCTACAACGTGCGGCTTTTGTGTTTATAGAACACTTTTTGGTGTACCAGCTGTACCCTTTGATGAGACCAGTAGATTGGCCTTGTGACTTTTTGCCCTTTTTTGGACATTTCAGACGTTTTGGCCTTTTTTTTGCCCGCTTAGAGATTCTTTCTCTTGTTGTCTGATGTTGTATTTGTCCAGTGTTGCATGCTTTGCGTGTGAGTTGAATTTTGTATTATTGTTTGGCAATTGTGGTCAGAGTATTGAAGTTTGCCAGCATTTGAGTCATTGTCGAGACGTATCTGTGGTACATGTGCAGGAGTATTAACGTAATTAAGGGTAAGTACATTCTTATACACAGTGAGATATGGAAATGCGTGCAGGGGCTGCTGTTACCGGTGAGACTGGTGATTCACCCAGTGTGGCAAATACTGGGACACCTACCCATGGTGCCCTGGATCTCAGTCAAGGTAGGGGAGTAGCAGTGAGGGGTCGCATTTTTCCTGTGTCAGCGCCAGTAGGGCGACGCCAGATGTTGGGTAGGGGTGGTGGCGTCTTGCCATTGGATTTTGGTCGGGACTCCCTTCCCAGTGGCTGTGGTGAGCACCGACATGCTGGAGGTCCTATGGAGAATCGTACTGTGAGACTAAACAATGAAAGCATATACCGACAGCAAGGTGGTGTACCTGTAGAATTAAGTGATCAAGGTGAGTGTGGACAGAACGTTGATTTGGAATTTAGTTCCCCTGAAGGACGTTCCCGCTCAGGTATGTTACACACACTGCGCGTGCCTACATATCTGTCAGCGCGACCGAAACTGTCCACATTTTCGGGAGACAGTTCGCGGGCTAAATCGGATGCCGACTTTGAAACATGGTCGCAGGAAGTGCTTGCATACAGTGATTCTGGAATCAAACCGCCGTCGGTCGTTATCCAGACTGTTAGATCTATGTTGAGGGGCACTGCAAATAAACTCGTGATAAGAATGCGGCTGGACGCTTCAGTTGATGATATATTAGAGATGTTAAGAATCCGCTTTGGAGAAGTGGAATCTGGTCGCGTTTTGCTCAACAGATTTTTCGCTGACAGTGGGCAGCGAGAAAACGAGACTGTTGGCGATTTTGCCACGCGTATTGAGCTAGCGTTAGAAGCTGTAAGACGTCGTGGTGGTATACGCCCAGAGGAGATGGACGAGCTTCTAGCCAATCGTTTCTGGGACGGATTGAACGATGATAGAGTACGTGAAATAGCGCGCCACCAGCGTTGGGATAGCATGCCGTTTGATCAGCAGCTGTCAGTCGTATGCAATGCGGAGCAGGAAGTCCATGATCGGGCTGCCCGCAAGGACAAACTCAGGGTTAACTCAGAGACAAAGAAGACACCAGCTGCACGTGCTCATGTGACTGTAGTGTCTGATCAGGAGAGTAATTGTAATGAAGTGTTGGCTGCACCGGTACATGTGCAGAAGCAGTGGACACCAGAAGATCTTTTGCCTACCTTGCAGAAGGCAATAACGCAGACAATGAAGCTCCAGCTAGATTCTGTTGCTGATCGCATGGACAGACTAGAGTCTAGACTGGACAAGTCTGAGAAGGCTCCCGTGCAGCCGAGTGCAACACCAGCGCCCCCAGCATCCTTGGCTACTGGTAAGCCTCGTGGATGTTTCAATTGTGGTGATGAAGGGCATAGGTTTCGTAGGTGTCCACTGCGTCGTGAACGAGACACTAGTAGAATGATCTGTTATCGGTGTGACAAACCAGGACACCCTGCCAGAGAGTGTCCAGACAGAAAGAAGGTCAGCCAAGACACGACTGGAAAGAGTAATCAGGATACACAGTCGCAGCGACATGTTGGGTACACTTGTAAATCTGGGAGAAAGAAGCAGTGCTCTATGAGAAAAGGTGACGGTAACCATGTTCTCATGATGCAGTCACCTGTGCTGGATAGAGTGGTGGGATCAGCATGCGAGGCTACTGTGATGGTGAATGGAGTTAAAGCAAGATGTCTATTTGATACAGGATCTCAGATAACTACAGTCAGTGAATGGTACTATAGAGAGCACCTAAATGAGATTCCTATTGAACCCCTTGAGGAGTACCTCTCAGTTCATGGAGCGGGTGGCCAAGTTGTTCCGTTTTTGGGGTACATAGTAGTCAGCATCACATTGCCTACTGATCTATTTGGTGAGAAGGAAGAGCATGATGTGCATGTATTGGTTGTCCCTGATACACGCTATAGTTCTGTGGTGCCAGTCACAATTGGCACAAACCTACTGGACATGTCTGCAAATGTGAAGCAGAGCTTGTTGACCAGAAAATGTGTGCAGAGCAACCGCATGTCTGCAACTGGTAGACGTGTGATTAAGCATTTGAGTGACCGCCATAAGTTTATTGGTAGTACTGGTCACTTGGGCATGGTCAAGGCAGCAATTGACAGACCTCTTGCCATCCGACCAGAGCAGGATGCCATCATTATGGGTGACTTGCCAAAGGGCCCTGATGGTGACAAGTATGTGGTTATGGTGGAGCCGATAATCAATATGAGAATGCAAGTGACTGCTGTGCCATCAGTCACGGTGTTGGAGTGCAATGCGTCTAGTTCAAGACTGCCAGTTCATGTGTTTAACACTACCAACAGGAATGTGTATATCAGACCCGGTAGCGCTGTTGGAGAAGTGACGGCTGTGACCCGTGTTCAGAGTGCTTCAATGGCCAGGGAAGAGACTGAGAGAGGTGAGCACAATGACAGAGATCCAAGTGTTGTCATCAAGGGTGTGAAGTTCAATCTTTTGGAATCTCCCATTGGTGGATCACAGATCAAAATGGTGCATCGTTTCTTTCAGCGTAACATTGATGCCTTCTCCTTGCATGATAATGACCTTGGGCGTTGTGACCTTGTGCAGCATCGCATAAGACTTAATGATGAAACACCAAGCCGTGAGCGTCACCGCAGAGTACCTCCTGCCAAATATGCAGAGTTGCGAGAGATCATCAAGGGCATGTTGGATAGTGGTGTTATACGTGAGTCTGACAGCCCATGGGCTGCACCAGTGGTCATGGTCACAAAGCGCGATGGAACCACAAGGCTGTGTATTGATTACAGACGACTGAATGCCAAGACTGTCTGTGATGCCATTCCTCGCATCGAGGAGAGTCTGGAGGCCTTGAAGGATGCAGAGTGGTTTAGCACAATTGACCTTAAGAGTGGCTATTGGCAAGTGGCCATGAGTGAACAGGATGTTTCGAAGACAGCATTTGTGACGCCTGTCGGCCATTTTGAGTGTCTCCGTCTCCCAATGGGGCTTTGCAACAGTGCAAGCTCATTTCAAAGAGCCATGGAGAAGTGCCTGGGCGAATTTGTCAACCAGTCGTGTATTGTTTACCAGGATGATGTGATCGTGTACTCCAAGACATTCAGCGACCATATCAGACACCTGGGTGAGGTGTTGAGGCGCCTAAAGAGTGCGGACTTGAAGGTTAAAGCCAAGAAATGTGAATTTTTCTGCCAGAAAGTTCACTTTTTGGGTCATATCGTGTCAAAGGAAGGAATTCGCACAGACCCAGTGAAGACCGAGGCGCTGCGTAACTGGCCCATACCTCGCAATGGGAGGGAGGTGAAGACATTCCTGGGGATGGCAAGCTATTATCGTCGTTATGTGGAAGGGTTCTCGAAAATTGCGAAGCCGCTGAATGATCTTACTATGGGATTGTATCAACATGCTCATGGCAGGAAGAGAAACCGACAGAACCCTCCTGAGTTTGCATGGACACAGAAGTGCCAACATGCTTTCGACCAGTGTTGGCCTACCCGGATTATGACCTTGAGTTTGAATTGCATACTGATGCAAGCCTTATTGGACTTGGGGCTGCCCTTTATCAAGACCAAGGCAATGGTAACCGAGTGGTGGCATATGCAAGTAGAGGCTTGTCTAAGAGCGAGAGGAATTATCCTGCCTTCAAGCTTGAGTTCCTCGCATTGAAGTGGGCAATTGTTGACAAGTTCGGAGATATGCTACTGGGCAGAAAATTCAAGGTGGTTACTGACTGCAACCCATTACGGTATGTGATCAGCACACCGAAATTGGACGCAACGGGACATAGATGGCTATCAAAGCTAGCTGACTATGATTTCAGTATAGAGTATAGGCCAGGAAAGCAAAACGGGGATGCAGATGCTCTTTCTCGTAAGCCTGTCCAGGGATATAGCACAGATAGTGTTGGTTCGCCTCAATGGTTGAAATGGTTGCCTCCGGAGGAACAGGTGCGAGTCAAGATGGACAAGCCAGTGGTGCAGGCACTGTGCCAGTACCACTTGGCACCTTTGGTTCCTGGACTGGAGATGGTGGGTGCGATGGCGAGCACAGCCCTTATTCCTGATGTGCGTTCAGTGGCACCAACGTCATTGACATCTGTATCACGAGAGGATTGGAGGCGCTTGCAACAGGAGGATTCGACTGTTGGGAAAGTGTTGGACTACTTTGAGAGAGGCAGTTTACCTGACAAGGCAGAACGTAAAACACTGCCAGCAGAGGTGAAGGTTGCCTTAAGGGAATGGAAAAAGTTTCAGTTATGCCGTGAAGTCCTGTACCGTCAGCGCATGGATAACAATGCTGAGAGAGTGTTGCAGCTGTTCCTCCCCAAGAAATTCAGAGTAACAGCCATGGAGGCCTTGCACGATGATGTCGGCCATCTTGGACAGGATAGAAGCTTGGACTTGATGAGATCACGCTTCTATTGGCCTGGCATGACTGAGATGGTGGTTGAGTGGATTAAATCATGTGAACGCTGTACACGCAGAAAGATGACAGCTGATGGTAGAGCCCCAGTTCCATTGGTGAGTATCAAGACGACAAGGCCTCTGGAATTGGTCTGCATGGACTACTTGTCTATTGAACCATCAAAGGGAGGATGTAGGGATGTACTTGTGATAACAGACCATTTCACAAAGTACGCCATGGCTGTTCCTACTCGTAACCAGACTGCTAAGGTAACTGCGGATGCATTGATGGAGCAGTTTGTGCGGCACGTTGGTTTCCCTGAACGCCTACATTCTGATCAGGGCCGAAACTTCGAGAGTGCTGTGATCAGGCACCTGTGTGATGCCATGGGAATTGTGAAATCTCGGAGCACCCCATACCATGCCCAGGGCTGTGGGATCACGGAGCGATTTAATCAGACGTTACTTGGTATGTTGGGAACGCTGTCCAACTCTGACAAGCAGAACTGGAAACAGCATGTTAGTGCAGTGACTCATGCGTATAATTGCACGAAGCATGATGTGACTGGTTACACCCTGTATTTCCTCATGCATGGGCACCATCCTCGTTTGCCTGTGGACATATACTTGGGCTTGGTCACTGAGGATGAACAGGCAGAAGACATGGATGAGTATGTGAGAAACTGGCAGCGCAGTCTTGATGAGGCTTACCAAATTGTATCGCTTCGCATGGACAAAAAGAGCCTCATCAGCAAGTCGTACTATGATAGGAAGGCCAGGCAGTCTGAACTCTCACCTGGAAACCGTGTATTAGTGCGCAATGTCAAGGTGCGTGGCAAGCACAAGCTCGCTGACCAATGGGAGAAGGATCCATATGTCATTGTCAGGCAGGATGATCGTGGTATACCAGTTTATGTAGTTAAGCCTGAGAGGGGTGGTAAGGTACGAAACCTGCATCGTAACTTGTTGTTACCGTTTCATGCACTGCCAAGGCCCAGAGAAGCACGCCCAATGAGAAGAGAACTGGTCAAACCAGTCAAAAGAGTGAGGAAGCCAAGGACCAGAGCGTTGCAACGAACTACACAGGCATCATCGGAAGCTGACTGTGACACTGAAGGCACAGATACAGACTCTGACCGTGGGTACATTGTTACTTACCCGCATGAGCAATGTGCTGAGAAGCGTCTACCTCGTGATGTTGCTGCTCATGCAACCCCTGAACCAATGTCGGTGGGGAGTGATGGTCCTGAGTTAAGAACCAGTGAGGAGGGCCCAGAACTGCTATTGCATATAGACCCTGATGTCACTGTATCCCCAGAGGTGGAAAAGGATCACGAGTTGGAGGTGAGTGCAGAAGTGGTGCCAGATGACACAGAAGCTGTCATAGAGATGGCAGCAGAGCCTGGTGAAGGAGCGATTGTCGCGTCTGAGGCTGATTGTGTTGTCAAAACAACCAGGTCAGACTCTGATGGTCGCCGCTACCCTTTGAGAGACAGAAAGCCTTGTTTGCGATATGGATTTGACTGTTCGCACACTCTTGTTAGGTCTGGCATCAATCCTGGTGCGCCAGCTTTTGTGCCTGTTAGATGGAACAAGGCGATCATTGGAGCAGGAGGTGATTGTTCACAATCCTGCTATTAGACGTTTGTGTAACCTTTCTTCGTCGGTTGCCTCCACACCCATTGTAGTCTGTGTTGTGGTGTGAGGAATTGTACTCCTCTTTTGAGGGTGGGAGTTGAGCACCTTTGCGAACGTACTGTTTAAAGTGAGCTTCGTCACTGCCCTGGTTGGGTCGCTACCACCCAGGGTCCCTTTTCCTTGTACTCTGTTCTATGTCGGCTGTGCATAGAGGATTGAGCCGTTCCTTCCTGTGGTGTAGCACAGAACATGAGTATTGTAGACTTTTGGGGTGTTGGGGTTGACTGACAGGTAGGTTGTTAGAGTTTAGTGTCATGTGGACAATGAGCATCTGTTGTGCCAGGAGTCGAGATGGTGGACTGTCATTGAGAGGTGAGATATCTGTAGGATGGAGTATTGTTTGCCTGACTTTGTGTGAGTGTGCGTGCTGTATACACTTTTATTTGTGTAGTGTCCTCTTCTTCCGTAGTTCTCTACTACATGATAGGGAGAGGGCGCTTTTTTGTCTATTTACCCTTGTAAATTATCCTGGGTCCTGCCTCTGTATTGCATGTTTTGTTGTCTCTGCTTTAGGAATCTACAACTGCAGTCGGGGATGGAAGACTTTGTTTGATCAGCATGTGCCACACTAGCAAGAAGTGTCTGTAGAGGAGCAACTGGAGTTGAGCACAGTCCTTGAATCTCAGGAGTGCATGAACAATCATATGAGAAGACTTATTGGAAGGTTATTGGCAGATGTGATAGTTGATTGATTACTGGTCACTTGGAAGGCAGGACAGTGGTCTTGGCTGTTGTCTTGCATTCCGGGGACGTGAATGCGTTTGGGGCCGGGGTGTGTCACACGTAGTATAGCGTTGACTTGGTAACCGAGTGTACTATTATGCAGTATATAAGTGATTTACGAAGTGCTGTTTTATTACCGGTTTATTAACCGAGTGTGGATCACTTTTTGGGTTAGTATTTATGTGGAAACTGGTTGCCATGGTGTTTGCCCGATGCCATGGTATGTGGCTTATTTTAGACTGTTAGAATTTACCGTGTGCAGGAGCGAGACACGGGTTGGGGATGTCTTTCCTAAATTTGGAGTTTTTTATGCTAATTGAGAGTGACCGACCTTTGACCTAGAGTGGCGAGTTGTCGGATTGGTTGAAGGAACGTGCTAAATGGGGAGGATAGAAAAATGGCCGGAAGATCTGAACTTGGTTACAGTGAGCGGAGTGAAGATTCAACTAAATCAGGCGAATAACTGTATTGATTCCCGACTGAACACCTGTAGCAGAGGAGGGGAATCATCCTGGTCGCCGCTGGAGTCAGCTGTGAGACTGAGGGAGTCTTGGATCCTGTGAAACGAACTTTCCATGAATGAAAGACGTTGCGCTTCCAGAAACCACGAGGCTGATGCTGTAACCCCGATTGCCTGCTGTTGTGTGGTGAACTTGGGACATCGACGAGTGATCAAGACGGCGTGGGATTTGCTGGTAAGCGAGCAAGTCGAGAGAAGACTCTGAGGTAAACCGTCTGGTTCATGTGTGATAGGCCGACTTCGCCATAGCCGAGTATTACATTTGTCACGATAATAAACTGTAGTGATACTCAGGTCGACGACGAGTTGGATGTAATGTAGTGACCGTTTATTAGTGAGCTCGAAATCACTCTCTCCCTGGGTTATTTCCCCCACCGCTCCTGTTTCGGTTTCCCTGGGTCATTTATTGTTTCAATGTTGTTGTGCTGAGATATTGTCCGTGTCGGATCTTGAGTGCAAGCATTACATTTTGGATTTGTGGTTTGTTTGCCGCCAAAATTGTGTTCGCCAGCGCGCGAATTTTGGACACTTGCTCAAGTTGAACGGAAAATATGTCAACAACATGGTTGCTGGTTTCCACTGATTTAGTTTGATGTGTATAAGCTTTCACATTTATTGACTTTTTGTTAAACTTGTGACTTGTTATTTTTCTGTGTTTTCTGAGTTTTGTGGCATGCGTTATTACGATTTGTGAATATTGTGACGTCATTAAGACTATTGCCATATAAGGAGTTGCACGCACTTGGTAGCTGATCGAGACTGTACTGGTGCAGAGCGTGGTATAGTGCTGGCTGGTAGTTTGTGCAGTGACATTTGTAAAGAGACATTTGATTACTTGTCTTCACTGAACTGTAGAGATACCTTTTTGTGCATTGAGTGCTGTTTCAGCCACAACTGTGTAGTAGTAGCTGTGATTAGTGATTAATGTTACTGCTGATGTATTGCAGTTTACTGATCTTGTATTGCATGACTGCCAGTTGTTTGAAAATATACCGTTTGTTGTTTGGAATTATTAAGGTCTCATTATTTGTGCTAGCGTGTTTGTGGGTACAGTTAGAGCTGGTTCGACACAATACTTATCCATTGCCCTTGATTTGGATTGAGAGGACCGTTCTCTGGGGACTGTGTGTGCTGGCCCCCTTTTATACTGTGAGGAAAAATTTATGCTCCCCCTTCGTCCACTTCGGATCCGAAATATTGGTCCGATAGCCTGTTTGTGTTTGGTTGCCTGGCGACAAGTGGATGAGGGCGGGACAACAGCTTATTCAATACATGGTAATAAATGTCAGACATTGAGAATTGCTTGAATAGGAACGGCATATTATAATGTGAGATACAATGCAACCAACACAATGCAACCAAGTCTGCCAATTGTGCCAGTTTCTTGACGTGTTTATTATGTTATTTCATTGTTTGTTTTCATATCCAACGCAAGTACCGGAATAGAATATGTATATATCTTATATTTTTCCGATTGTTTTGCACTGGTAATACATTGAATTCCGGATATGGTATCTGCTTATATTCCGTGCCTACCATCTCAAACAGTTTTGGGCGAGGTCGTGATTATAATAATAAATTCGTCTGTCACACACAATATATTTTTAATGAATCGATATCAGTTTTACGAATAAGTAAATTCGATGATACGAGTAAAATAGACATCCTATAAATTTGAAATCTTGTGACCCAATGTCTATAATATTTATATCACATCTAATATTGATTTTGTAATGAGTCTTCGATCGCCGAACAGAGAATCTCGCGTGCGATTCGGTGACTTTATGACACCCTCAGATAATCAAAACTCAGTCGAAGCTGAATCGATTATTGGCAGGGTGGGTATTTTGCGAACTCTGTGGATGTTGCATTTATTACAGTACACGTAATACTTGGCATATAAAAGTCTTCACAATTTGAATGTGAATAATGTTCATACATATAATTCTAATATAATAATTAATTTAACAGCTTTAAATTATGCTATACATTATACTGTTTCGTGAATACGTAATCTTGCATACAACCCAACTGCATAAGCAACGTCAGTAAATAACACCGAATACACGGCAAAGTAAATACTGCGTGTGTAAATCGAACCAATGATTGCACACGGCACCTAATACCTCATCTTCACGTGACGTTACGACATGTCTTCCTTCGCCGGGCATTATGTTGACATTTCATTGCGTATAATCAATCACAAGCAATTACTTGATTTATTTATTTTTCTTTACATAATGGAACACTATTATGCATAACCTCGTTTTAATCGATAGCCAATGCCAGTCACTGTTGAATCCTACGATGATTCTTACTCACGGGTATTATCAATACAGTAACATTGTATCTATAATTTCATCGACAGTTCTCCCCATCAAACTAATAGCGTACAATCATTGCAACTTGTGACAGGAACTGTTGTCTGTTTTCGTTGATTGTCCTAGGTCATTCATAGCGTAATTATTCTTTTTCGTAGTCATGGGTGACATTGTTATGTTTTTCATTCACACAATCCGTGAAAATATTTGTAGTTGATTTACTTCCTAAAACATTTCAACAAAAGAACGTTCTTGTAAGCTTCACGAAACTGTGAATTCATAGCATACAACCATGGGTTTACAATGAAGTTTACGTATGTAAAAATCAGGGTTACCTTGACAACTGCAGGTTGAACAGATGTAGCGAGTGCTGCAAGGCCTACTATTAGATATGGTAACACCATAAACACAAACAGTGAAACTAAAACAGAAGTGTTAACTAGTGCTCGAAATTCAGCAGATTTCATTTGGTTGTTTTGCGACATGTCCGTAATAGCGTGCGACTGAATCTTTCGTACCTGTTCCCTGACTGCCATAAATATTTTAACATTAGTAAAAATTAAAATAGTTGTAGGAATTAAACACAGAACAACAGAATGCGTAATTCGACTCCTCGCACTCACAGTCAGACAATTATATGACGGGTTGAGCATATCCGCTATCACTGTGATCATGAGAATGATCACTACTGATAACCACGTCGTCACTATGGAGATGCCGATTCTCTTGGCTGTCACAAGCGTCGAATAACGCAGTGGAAAAGTGATGAAGATGTATTTATCAACACTTATCAATATAATTGACGCAATGTAACCATAGTAACTCAGCATTTGGAAAGGAAAATATAGCACCACAAATACGCATTGTGATGTAAAAATTGACAACGTAATACATACAAAAAGTACAAGTTGCACGAGCGCAAGAAAGAAACCAGCTGCTGCCATGTTTAATATGTAAAAATTGGATGGTGTCTTTTGTAGCTGAGCACTCAAAATAATTGCTAAAATAACAAATATGTTTTCAAAAATCATTACAATGTATAAACCGATATAAATGAATTCATACAGTTCACCGTTGTCTGAATCTTCTATGTTGCTGGTGTTGGAACTGTTTAGAAAAACGAAGTATCCGTCTGTCCAAGTACTGCAAGATGACATGTTTCTATAGAAGAGAGGATGATGACAGCGTAAATGGTGATGATAATGGTGGTGGTGATAATTTAGAGGTGGTCGACGATGATCCAACACGACTGTTCCAACAACTTTTAACCAGTCTGATTGTGTCGATTAAAAGACGGTCCTGAAACAACATTAACACAGGGTCGGCAAGGGGTATTTTCGTAAGCTGTAACCAGTTGTTTTTATTTTGTTAATAATGTAATTTAAATAAATAAAAAACGTAAATTCGTAGACATGGTCAAGGTGTAAAATTTAATCAGCTATTTTATTCTTGCGTAATTTGTGCAAAAATATTATTTGTTGTAAGCGTATAAAACATTTTCCAAATTAAATGTCGTAATTCGTACGCAGATTCCATTCTTAAACACAAATTATCAAAAATATTATAACAATTTTTAACTGTAATTAGGAATTTGCTTTATCAGTAAAGTGTAAATAAACTGTTTTTTACTGTAAATGTAAATATTCATTTTATTTCCTGTAAAAACGTAAAATGCTGTTTTATTTCCTGTAACAGCTTGTCCCTCTTAATTGCATATATAAAAAGTTGGTATGCATATTGGTAAGCAATTTTACATGGTACTGTTGTGAAAAATGTCATTCAAAAACTGAATTACTGAAACAAATGATCAATACATACCTCAAAATTGACTTGATACACTGATAACATACACCATTGAACACGCAATGTAGTACTGCGTTACTTTGTCAATACTCATAAGATATGTGTATTGCAAGAAATGTTACAGCAATGAAAATAAGAAACTGATGGCATATATACTCAACTGTACCTCTCCATTGATTGAATGTGCATTAGGTTTTGTGTAGTTAGAACCTTTGTTCAATCAGGCATTGTTTCCATAGTCTGACTCACCATTTGTCCATTAATGTGTAATGCATTCATACAATTACACTTCCTAAAAAATACAATATAATAATACATTGATCAATATAGTACGATCATCTGTCAACTACGACTTAATTTGAAACATCATAACACATGTTTTTTTTTCCCATCAATGAACGAATGATCAATTTTACATTCTTCTTCTTTCATATTCTTCAAGCTATAACGAAAGTCTGCTATTTTATTTTGATACACGTGCATAATTGATTTGAAAGAGGCGGTTTAATTTTATTTTTTTTTAACAGAAAAGTGACACATTAGTCAGCTGATCGATGAACATGATCGTGATTAGTTGATTGGTAATTACGTCATTATTACGCAATTATCATTCGATCGTGACTTTTGCACGTGTAGGCGTGTCGCCTTCCTTGGTTCCGGTAATCATGACACATAACTGGCGTACTAATTTCCTAGCATAATCAGTCAGTGAATGAAATAGCGGAAACTTTATCAAATGTATTTATAGAGAGCGCAGCGAGAGTGGCCGATGGGAGCTCTATAGATAACATGTGTGTGTATAAAAGAGTATGAAAGAAATCTATTATTTTAGTTTGAAAATGGTGCACTTTCGGTCAATGCGCACCGCAATTTTGTTTTGTTTCACAAATTATACGAAGCGGGACAGCCCATGATAAAAAATCTTCAGAATGTTGTTCAATGTTGAGGCAATCGTAACCAAAATTGTGCGTGGCGCCATCTTGAATCCCGCTCAACTCGCGATTTCCGCTTCGACGTGGTTTATGTCAGTTCTATTTTAGTAAATTAATAGTTGCTCGGATGTACTCGCTCGCCTGGCAATCCCTGCTACATATATATCAAAAACGTAGTCCTAAACATGAATTGAATATATTATTTCTATCCACCATGATACAGAATAATGTAAACAAATAAATAGGCAATAACTCTCTGTCTTGAGCATTGCTTAAGGGGTAAACCATTTTTGAAATCATGGGGTTGGCTAGAAGAATTGTTGAAATGAAAAAAATGCAAGTTCTGCACCGAGTGAAAAGGAAATTGAATGCGTGTAGTGCGTAAACAAAATATTGGCTTTTTTATGAGAAATAAAAATGTGCAGCCCATCCTACCACCCACCCCCATGATTTCATATGGTTGGCCCCTAAATAGTGTGACGTCACAAATTATCTTACTTACCGTTTCGGTGTTTTGTTGAATATCGATTTGCGAAAACTCTGCTAATCCAGAACTCCAAGCGGTTCTGTCAGCAAAGGTATAACGATGATTCTTGTGTGTGACAGAAAAATGAATGTCTTCTCAAGACAAGAGTCTGTGCTGACTACATTTACGACTATTAAATGTCTTTAATGTTCTCAATAATAATCGTCGTCTGTCAGCGGGTTATGCTCATATGTAGTTTTAGTTGTGATACGTATTACGCCATTGGATATTTTATAGTTCCTAGTATGTTATGCTACGCATTACGCCATTGGACAGTTAGAATTTCGAAAATATTCTGTTACGTATTATGCCATTGGATAATATTTTCCAGGTAATTAAATTAGAATAAACAATAACAATATTAATCAACATTTATTAAATATATAAACGAGCTCGTAACAATCCTCACTCATTGTTATACTTTTAATAATACTAAATAGCTGACTTTAGTTTCCCAAAGCTTTCACAGATGAATTTCAAAAGCATTTCACAAATTTAAATTTTTTTTAGATAAAATAAGTAAGTTATATGATTTGGGCTAAAACTATTCAAATCAGCGAGTTGCCATGAATACTAAAAGTATTTGTTCAATTCTCGGAATATTACTGTAAAATACTTTATTTTAGCTGGAATTAATTTTCACTGAAAAGATTTTTAGGATGTTTTGTATGGAATTAATTTTCACTGATTTTTGACAACTTGAATTTAAAATATAGGGAAAAAAGTATATTCGCTGGATTTTATTTTCACTGAATCATTCCTTCAGTGAAAATAGCGAAAATTAATTCAAGCGAAAATAAAGTATTTTACAATATTTGAGAAACAGCATGCTTCATGCAGCGAGAACTCGATGGCGCCCTCTGGAGATAAACAAATCTTGTCATGTGTTATTTCACATGTAGAGGGCGGTAAATTAGTAGGCTATACACTACCATTATGATAGTGATTTTTATTCACGCTTAAGGTAGCGAGAAGGGAAATTTTCACTTTTTTCTTGATTTTTCAAAAATTGATAAAACGGTTACTTTAGACCTTGATACATCACCCCAGGTTTACAAAAGATCTAAATTGCGAAATAACGTTGCTCAAATTAGTGTTTTAAAACACTAGCAGAAAAGACTACAACTGCCGTTTCGTGGATATTTGCATAGTGTTTATCTTTGGAAGTAATTAAATGATAAAATCTTATCTGTATACTCTGTTGTTGACGATTCTGATATAACGGGTGATAAGCTTCCAGTTGCAAACAATGCGTGTTTATCTAACGTCCATTGTCAGCATTATTGTCAGTCGAGACTTCGTCGGAGAAACATGGTCATACAGTACTCATTTCGCCCAACCTTCCGTTTTTACATCGACCGCTTATCGCTTAATTTCCGACCACGCGGTCTTGTCCGACCGGAAACCGACCGCATTTTAATCGCGTTTTTTTTTTTCGCTCGCTCGCTCATTGAAAACATTGACCGCTCGCCCAAACACTGAAAACTGGCACATGGGTGGTCGAAATGGTGGTTTTGATAGTAAAGTGTGAACATACAACTAGTATTAACTATTATTACATTCTGAACGACACTTCAAATCTAATAGCTGTATTACACTTGTATCGTGAAAGCAACTGAACTGGGACCTCTTGTGTTTTGGGTGCTTGTTCTAGATGTAATATTTTAATTTTTATTTTAATGAGACAGTTACGTGAAAAAAGCCTAGGTAACTTCTTTTGACAGAGCAGAGAAACGAGGAAATGTTAGTGATTAATTCCAAAAATAACGATATCGAATCCACATCGGTCCACGTCTGGTAAAATTTGACATTCAATTTTTTAAATTAAGTCACGATCATTGAATGAGCTCGGTCTATACCGTATACGTACCGCAAAAGTGTTCCCACAAAAAATATTTTCGACTAAAAACGGCCACATGCCCTGAAAAAATCGAACAGAGCTTGACATGTATGAATAATTTATTGGGCTTAAAAGAAAAACGTGTCAAATTTAGTTATAGCCATAACTATTTGGTGGCCAGTCGATGAACAATTCAAAGTCCTTCAGGGCTGAAAATTATCGACGCTACTCTGGTTTACTTTATTTCACAACTTGCAGAGAAAACTGATTCGCGTGAGCTCTTATGTATCTTAGCCTAGTATTTTCTTTTTGAACTAAGGACAAATTCCATCAGTATGTCAAAATATATGTTTTTCAGCGAATAATTTTGAAGCCTGTCACAGCACAAACAACTATGTGAATCGACGCCGGTGATTGGATTGTACGACGACCCTTCAATTAGCGTCAAATATGCTTTGTTACAACATCATTGATTGGCTGAGAGTCACCTGATCGGAGCACGAACTGGGTCACAGAACCATATTTGTCCGTATTATCAACAGGACTTTGCAAAATAACCACACCCACATTTTCAATCTTTTTTAGCGCGGAAGTTGCCAACAAATGTAAAAAAAAATCGTGAATTTCATGGATTCGAATAAAATAAAGCAAGCGATTGATAAGGATGATTATTAATATTTTCCCCGATGCTCTTCGAATTTTTTTGTTTGTTATTTCAAGGTAAGAAATGGCTAGTTGAAGTTGCATCGTCTTCAATGCGGTTGTTTCACCGCGAACAACTCTAGCTCTGTTTTGGGCATGGTTTAGTTTTGCGATGTAAAATAAAATAGATATTAAAATAATAATACTTGATTAATTATTTGGGGTTTCAGCCCACAAATTACGGACATGATCTCCATGAATTACGGTCAATGTTTGTCTTCTCTCGGCAGATTGTCACGGTGTTGATCGACGCCCTTCCTAAACTCAGTATGGAGAAACCAATGGGGATCGACATTCCAAACAAACAATCGAAATTATCAACGAAAGACGAGATTTTTCTAGATATTTACAAACATACTGTCATGACAAACATATGTAAAATTAACAAATACACAAAGAGGTGTAATATTAGGTTTTATTTTAGGCTTAGAAATATTTTCTTTCACTCAGCCCATGCATGTAACTGCCATTTAGCTTTACGGTCCTTCAGCATCGGGGGAAAACAACAATAATTATACAAAACACATTGCGAAGACTCAACAATCAGGAAAGAAACCCCAGACAACCATGTCGTACTTGTGTTGAAATACATTTTGTATTTCACGTCAGAATATTGTTTAAAATAAAATATTCAGTCCAAGCCAAATCGAGGTCAAAGGGTCAGGTTGCGTGCATATAATTATATATAATTAAAACAAAAAGTATTTGAACTTTTGTCAGCTGTTCAACATCTATAAAAACCAGAAAGACAATTATAAGACAATGTGAACCTCGGAAATTATTCTGTTAGTCCGAATTTTAAATGCGCGCGAGCGAGCAGGTGGGCGGTGATATTTCGGGGTTTGCGCGGTCGAAAATAAAGCGGAAATTGTCCGGTTGCATTCAACAAGCGGTCGCAAAAGCGAGAGAAAAAGGTGATTGGAAAGCGGAAGCGGGCGGGAGGTTGTGCGAAAGGAGTACTGTAACTTTGCACAACTTTCTTTTAAATCGTTTTATTTTCCAAGTCAATATTCTATTTTACTAATACATTTTTTTTCTAACGCAATGGCGAAGAAAAGAAAGAAAGCGTTGATAGACGAGGCAAAGAAAAATCTGCCACTCAGTGTCGCACTCTGACACAGCAATTTTGTTTCAAACATCGGGCATTTTGTTTCACCATGAAAACCGTTTTATTAGATGTCTTATCTGAGACACTTGAAGGATTAGCTTGTTTGTAAACTGTCAGCGTGTACAGTGGGACAGTAATGTTTGTCAGAGGATTATCCCTCGTTGTTCGTTTGCATAACAATGGAAAACCCGAACGTTCCTGGAGTACGGACTCAAATGCCAGCAGTTTTCTTCATTTTTCACGCTCGAGCTTGAAATTATTTATTACCTGACACTCTTTATGAGTTCTATGATATCAGTGGTTAATATGTTTGGCCATTTTTAGTGTATATTTATAATAATGCAGCAAATCTACAGTGTTTTATTAATCAAAACTGTTTTTCGCGTTTTTCTCGAGTTGAAGTTTTGATCGAGAACGACTCATTGGGACCGCCGCCAATCTGATTAAAATCTGATGTAGTGTACGGGCTTTAATTATTTTGGCTATAAACTTATTTTAATTTTATTTTTTATTACTTTTGTTATTAATGCCTTTTTATTTTATTATTTTACTTTGATTTTGATTTTTTTTAATTCCGCCCTACATACATCTGACCCGACGCCTACGTAAGTCCCGTTCAAATCTCGCGTAAGTAACAGCCAATCACAGGCCCCCTTTTATACAGGCTGTCGGTTGCTTACTTTTCAGTGTAGCGATACTCTACGGGCAATCTTTCTGTACATTATATTTTGCCCACTTGAATAAACCATTAATAGAAAATTGCTAGTATATTTTTATTTACAAAAGAAATTCCACAGCATTTTACAATGTTTGTCATTACATTGAATATTTTGTTCACTTCCAACAAATGTGTACACGTCCTCGCCAGCATCTTCTTCAGCCAAGGTTCGTTTATTCAGTCATCGCTTCAATTTTACATCAAACACTGAGCATAATTATCTAGAATGGAAGCAAAAAAATAAGTAAATCGTAATGATTAGAACACTGTAAACAGCTATAGTAAACAATGCAAATTTTAAATTGTATAACGGTCACCGGCCCACGGCATCGACGCAGAAAATTGGAGCAAAAAAATATTTCCTGATCAATTGCGATGTATTCCAAATAAAAAATATTTTATTCCAGTCCAAATCAGCTCAATTACTTTAATAAAGAGTTATTGTATAATGTACAAAATGTTGATACATTTTGATGATTATTTACAGCTACGGCTTCAATACCGTAGACGGTTTTGACCCGATCGTCAACAAAACATCACCCGTCTCCAGGGCAAGCGACTGGAAAAAGACACCGGTGTTCGGTCGAACCGGTGGAAACAAAATCGTCACTCCCAGAATAACTACGCAAAATAACGATCTAAACTCGAACCATTCGAGCCACAATATAAACATAAAAAAATGACTTTCGTTGCATTTGACAATGATAAACTTACCGAAAAGCCGTGTTCTTCTCGGTCGCTAACGTCGGTATAATCCGCCATTTTATTTGAGTGTGTTTGCCACCCTGACTCTGCCCAGTGACGTCATCATGTGCGCTATAGAAGAAGGTCTGTGATTCGTTGACTAAAATCGTCGACAGTGGGTCTCGTTGAAATCTCGTTACATAGGCATCGGCTCAGATGTATGTAGGGCGGAATTTAAAAAAAATCACAAAATCAAAGTAAAATAATAACATAAAAAGGCATTAATAACAAAAGTAATAAAACATAAAATTAAAATAAGTTTATAGCCAAAATAATTAAAGCCCGTACACTACATCAGATTTTAATCAGATTGGGACCGCCGCCAAATCAAGTGCGTTCGGACTAGGACATTCAAACTCGCAGTTATCGTTCAAAAGATAATGATGGTGCGAAATATGTCTGGGTTTTTAAAGAAAATGCTTTGTCACAGAATAATAGTCTGTTAAAGGTGCCAAGTATGAAATAATTTGGGGACAAAAAAACAAACCTGCATAGAAATCGTAATAATAGGTCTTTTGATTATCGGAGACGCATTTCAATGGACTTGATTACGGACAATGCATAACTTAAATTTCACCAGGAAATTCCGCAGTGTGCTCTCGCAATCGCGTACTTAGTCATTTTTACAAGGTTCGCCATTTTTGATGTCACGTGATAATTATGTAAACAATGCCTGTCCAGTTTGTGCGAACTTGCACCTCTATACTTAGTCTTTTGATATATATAACTTAAATTACTGTTCTGAACGAGACAACAGACAGAGAATGTTTTATTTAAAAACGTCACAAAACCTTCTCGCTACCTTAATTATTAACTCTGCGTTCCAGAAACTCATTTGGACAAACTACATTGAGCACTGCAAAGTATCTAAACCAGCTTGTGGTTCAAATGTTAGAAAGTTCATTATAACAAAACAACTACAATTTAAATACATTAACAATACATTACAAAACAATAAAATCATACGTTGTTTGCATTTCAGGTATTTTATGGTGATCAAATTATCACTACCACTATTATTACATTTGAATTGATCAAATTAAAATTCAGTCCCAATTTAGTACTGATCCTTGGGATCGCATTACACATTGGAGAAGATGGATTGGACATTGAAAAAGACAGGTTGGACTTTCGTGAAGACAATTTTGACATTGGAGAAGATGGTTTGGACTATAGAGAAGGCGGAGTTGATATTATGAAGTAGACAGTTTGAACATCGGAAAAAAATTGGACATTAGAGACGATCGATTGTACATTAGAAAAAAACAAATTCCGATGAAATTGACATTGGAGCGGACGCATTGGACATTCGAATCGAATTGACTATTGGAGAACGCAGATTGAGGTTTGATTTGACATTGGTGAAGACGGATTTGACTTTAGAAAAGTCGAATTAAACATTAGAAAAGACGACATGAAAAATGGCGGAGACGGATTAGACATCAGAGCAGGTAGTTTAGAGTCGGATTTGACATTGGAGAAGAAGGATTTTCATAGTAAGGGAAAACTGGTTGGAGAAGACTTTGGAGAAGACGGATTTGACATTGGAGAAGACGGATTGAACATTGAAGAAGATAGATTGGGTTAGATTGAACATGTACAAAAACGGGTTTGACATTGGGAAAACACGGAATAGACATTGGAGAAGATAGATTGGACATTGGAGAGGACGGATTGAACATTGGAGTGACGGATTGAACAATGAAGAAGATGGATTGAACAATGAAGAAGACATATTGGGATTAGATTAAACATTGGAGAAGACGGATTGAACATTGAAGAAGACGGATTGAACATTGGAAAAGACTGATTCAACAGTGAAGACGACAGATTGGGATGTCTCATGGGACGTGTGAAACGCCATCGTCCGATCACACGATTTCGTGTACGTTTACCTCTCTTTCTATAAACCCATGTGATAAATACATAAGCGAGAATGTCTGAGATCGTATCTGATTTGGCATAGTTTCAACAATTCAAATATTCCGAGCTGACTTTGCGGGCAGTTTGTGATGATTAACAATCACTGTTGTAGCCCATGCTTGTTTCGTTCTCAAGAGTGCGTGCAGTTGGAGAAAGATATTACGTCTTTACAAATGTTTTATCATGTTCGGCCTATAGAGGGCAGGGTCACCGCTCGTGAGGCAATGATAGCAAAATTGTTTTGTTGCTCGGGTTGATGCGCCGTTGCGTCACGAATTCAATTTAGGGTTGAACCAGTGGATGGGTGATCGTTTTTTAGTAACCGTTGTGGGTATGATACACATTCACTTGCAGAGTTCCGTGCAGAATGTTTGATTCACCCTCTGGAAGCGGAGAGGTTTGTTGACACACATACAAATTACACGTAAAGGGAGACTGCATCGAGAAATGTAGCCCGTCACAGACATGTAATCTGTGAAATTGTGTTGATTCGTTAGATCACTTAGTCAAACTGGGAGAAACCTCAATCGTCCACAGCGATACGCCCGATATCCTTTCTTGCATACTATAAAATACTTTATTTTAACTGGAATTAATTTTCGCTGAAAAGACTTTGTGGGTGTTTTGTAGGGAATTTATTTTCACTGATTTTTGACGAGTTGGATAGAAATTATATGAAAAAGATATATTCGCTGGATTTTATTTTCACTGAATCATTCCTTCAGCGAAAATAGTGAAAATTAATTCCAAGCGAAAATAAAGTATTTTACAGTACACGAAAATGAAAATATAATTTCAATCAATACAATTAATTGCTGTACTAGATTGAAGCAATCTGATTGGCTAAATATTGCACAATTTCACCTGTGATGGCGCAACTAACATACGTCACGTTCGTATCGATATTTCGAAGTAATGTGAATATTATACCTTGAAAATTTAATATGACAACTAATGTGCACTGTGCGTATTCAAAGCATTTTCAAGCTCGGGTATTTCCTGTGATGAATTGTGGTATTAAATAATTATACATATTTCACTTTCAATGAACGAATCTGTTCTTTATCTCAAACTAATATTAAGGGCTCTCCTTAACTCCATGTCCACTGTACGGAGTCACCGAATTACCCATATTACAAAACAAATTCATAAGGCTCATTCCAATAACTGTGCGCGCAACGCGATTACAGAGTAATGTCTGCTAGCAAAGCGATGAGCGAAGTCACTTTCGTTAACATTATTAATGGCGCATGATCCCACCTTTGCGGTTGTTTTTTTTTTATCGATCAACGGCGACCTCTGTAGGCCAATTTGCGAATTCAGTAGTATGTTCAGACTACAATTGTTAATGACTGATAAATTTTATGGCGCAAATATTTAAACCTAAACGCATTAACAAGGGATCAATTTCTCGCTTAAAACGAAGGTTTAGATAAGATTTGCTGAGTATATGCCAAACAATCTATGCCAAACGCTAATCACGGATATTCAAGTTGTCCATGACCATTTAAATAATCCTCACACATTTGCAAAATCCCAAAAACTTGTTCGTCCGGCGTTTCAAATATGCATCCACCTGTTTGCGGATAGGCACAACAAAAACTCTACCGTAATTTAATTATTTTATTTTATTTTATTTTATTTTATTTTATTTTATTTTATTTTATTTTATTTTATTTTATTTTATTTTATTTTATTTTATTTTATTTATTTTATTTTATTTTATTTTATTTTATTTTATTTTATTTTATTTTATTTTATTTTACTTTATTTTATTTTATTTTAAAAAACTCACAGTATTATTACTCACTTATGGTATAAGTCATCACGAGTCGGGTGTGTCAAATTTAGCATTCGTAGGGCCTGGACAAGTAATAACATGTCTATTGTTGCAGAAGCTCAAAAACGGGAATTGGTTTGGACGTCTCAGAAACCATTTATATACGGTGTTTCGGCACGTTTCACCGACCTTTGACCCTGATATAAGGGCATTGCCGCCACGACATATTCCGGAACATATTACCAAATAAAACGGGAAGTTTAGGTCAGATCGGAAGAATGTACGTTCGTTTTCAGTACGTGGTGGTTAATTGAGTTAATGCGTAAAGAAACGCTTGCTTTTTACACTTAATTCAAGCTGGCTGCTGGGTAAAAACAAGAAAGTATCATTAGCTGATTGCTGCAAACGCTAATTTTTAGGTACCATGATGTTTCAGTCGTAAATAAATGTTATCAACTAAGCTTCTTTTATTAACCAATTAGACCCTTGTGAACATCTTGTTAAATCACGGGGCTTGTTGTCATAGCCATACCCAGAATTCAATTGTGCATGTTTCCTGGTTCTAATCCGTCGTGAGCTGGCTGTGTGAGTAGTCATTTACGTTACGGGAAGAGGTGTCCTGAACAGCATCAACACTGAACTTCACCGCGCTGAACTAAACTATTACCCCCACACGTCAGTGAGGACGGTAGTGCCAAGTCGATGTCGAAATAGTTGGTGTGTTTCCACTGCTGTGACCTCTGACCAGTCGTTAACGTACGATAATGGTATCCAATATTGTCTTGGCACTCACCGCCTTGGCAGGATTTTCGTCAATAACATATGCTGCAATTATCTTTCTTCATATTTTATCAATAATTTACTGGTACGTAAGATATTCAACTTTCTGATTCATATTTTATCACGGCTTTATGCAATTTGTTTGGTGATTAACTAAACAACTACCCCTTTCACTTCCAGTGTGGCTTTGCTATGCGCCGACATTATTGTCAAATATATACGTCATCGCGCTCAGCGGCAGTTGCACGTAGTGTTTCATGAATTGTTTTACTTCTACGCTGAAAAATGATCCTTTTACATTCTTCCTTGATTCAATTTACATAATATTGCCAACTCACTCAGTAATCGTAGTTTTATGTATAATTCTACGTGAATAATACACTTGTGTGACACGTCCTTGAATTTTTATTTGAATAGGCGTGTCGCCATAATGCACCAGTCAGTGTCAACCCTTCACCCCTCCCCATTACCTTAGGATTCGGTTGTCAATTTGGAATTGAACTGTTGTTGAATTTACCAAATGACCGAATCTCTGGGGCAGGAAATGTTGTAAATCACTACTTAAAACAAAACGAATCACCCACATTGACCCCACCCTCAACCTACATGTAAGTGAAATTAAATAAGTTCTAACATGGATTCATAAAATTCAGTGATTGTTCCGTTCCCACTCTCCCAGAACTGAATCTTAAGGAAAATCCTGTCTAATATGTCACATTAGGATAACATTGACTGGTGCATAAATTGAGTACATTTTTTAACAATTATTGTCACTACCAACGTATTCTGGATGGTGGATTATACTTTTAAATAGTGTACTAGTAATCAAAGTATTGAATTTATGATAAAAAATACCATGGTAATCTAAATAATAAAACGACTAAGTTTGTATTTATGTAGTGCTTCAATTAGGGGTAGTGTTTTGTGACACTTGTAGGAATGTCATTTTAATGACACTTGTAGGAATGCCATTTTAATGACAGTTGTAGGAATGCCATTTTAATGACAGTTGTAGGAATGCCATTTTAATGACACTTGTAGGAATGCCATTTTAATGACAGTTGTAGGAATGCCATTTTAATGACAGTTGTAGGAATGCCATTTTAATGACAGTTGTAGGAATGCCATTTTAATGACAGTTGTAGGAATGCCATTTTAATGACAGTTGTAGGAATGCCATTTTAATGACAGATGTAAGAATGCCATTTTAATGACAGTTGTAGGAATGCCATTTTAATGACAGATGTAGGAATGCCATTTTAATGACAGTTGTAGGAATGCAATTTTAATGACAGTTGTAGGAATGCCATTTTAATGACACTTGTAGGAATGCCATTTTAATGACACATGTAGGAATGCCATTTTAGTGACAGTTGTAGGAATGCCATTTTAGTGACAGTTGTAGGAATGCCATTTTAATGACAGTTGTAGGAATGCCATTTTAATGACAGTTGTAGGAATGCCATTTTAGTGACAGTTGTAGGAATGCCATTTTAATGACAGTTGTAGGAATGCCATTTTAATGACAGTTGTAGGAATGCCATTTTAATGACAGTTGTAGGAATGCCATTTTAATGACACTTGTAGGAATGCCATTTTAATGACAGTTGTAGGAATGCCATTTTAATGACAGTTGTAGGAATGCCATTTTAATGACAGTTGTAGGAATGCCATTTTAATGACAGTTGTAGGAATGCCATTTTAATGACAGTTGTAGGAATGCCATTTTAATGACAGTTGTAGGAATGCCATTTTAATGACACTTGTAGGAATGCCATTTTAGTGACAGTTGTAGGAATGCCATTTTAATGACACTTGTAGGAATGCCATTTTAGTGACAGTTGTAGGAATGCCATTTTAATGACAGTTGTAGGAATGCCATTTTAATGACACTTGTAGGAATGTCATTTTAATGACAGTTGTAGGAATGCCATTTTAATGACAGTTGTAGGAATGCCATTTTAATGACAGTTGTAGGAATGTCATTTTGATGACAGTTGTAGGAATGCCATTTTAAATTACTTCAGACAGAAGTGTAGTGTTTTAGATTTATTCAGTTTCGAGGTAGAAGTTAAAGTTGGGGGTTAGATAAATTAAGAGTCAGGAAATTTCAAAGGCTTTGTTTAAGTTTCGGCATGGCTTGGTTTGAAAAAATCTCAAAATAATAATGTACCAGCGTATATTAACTGGCATGTAAACCAAACTATGCACTTCTCATCTACATGATCACCTTCTCCTCTACAATATAATATTGTATATTGTAGACGTATATGTAATGGTGTACATGCTTACGTTTTTCACAAAACATATTTTGAGAATTCGTTTTAAATTTTGTTATCTAATAAGAGAGAGAAACACTGATCTGTGTTACATTGGGACAACATCACTGGAAACCTGTTACTCTACATGAATTTTCCTTGTTCCATATCAAATATGTAAATCCTAAATTATATGTTGTGAATTGGAATATGTCATTCTAAATAGATTTGAATCTATTATTTTTTTTTTAGTTGTATTCCATGCTCCTGAAATATTTTAATACTAGTATATCCATTTGCAGTATTAGAAATGCATCCTTAATAGTAAACATGCTTATTCTTATTTGATGATTGAATTTCATATGTAAATGCACAATTACTATGCCTTAAGTTTCATAAAAAAACATTAAATTACACTGGTTTTTAACACGTTGAGAGCCAGATTTTTCACCACCAAAAATTCAGTGTAAATATTTTTACATTTTGTAAAATTTTCAGTAAATACCATCACCATTTTAGACCATATACTATAAAATACTTTATTTAGCTGGAATTAATTTTTGCTAAAAAGACTTTTGGGCTGAATGTAAAATGTAGGGAAAAAAAAGGTATATTCGCTAGATTGTATTTTCGTTGAATCATTCCTTCAGCAAAAATAACAAAAATTAATTCCAAGTGAAAATAAAGTATTTTACAGTATGACATAATGGCCATATTTGTTTGTTCTTTTAGTGCTTCAATTCCAGTACTAACAGTATATAGACTGAACTTTGTCTCAGAAACCACATTTCACATTTACATGTAGAACCACGTGACTTCTACCATAAAAGCCTAAAAAAAAGATAAAAAATCTGGTTAATATACTTTAATTTTAAAGAGTCACTGTATTTTGATTTTTCATTAAATTCAATGTCTACCTTTTATTTTTTTCTAAAATACTATGATGTAACATGTTTTTTTATATAACTACCAGGCATGATCAGCAGGAAGTCGATTCAAAATTTGCTGCAGTATTCCAACATTAAGTTTAAGAATCTCTATGCAGCATGTTTGTCCTTGAACTTGATGCTTAGCTATGCATTCACAGTTTTGATGTCAATTTTGTTGTGAATGACCTGTATATGTCAACCATGTAAGCATTATTGAACCAAACACTTGACAAGTGTCATTAAAGAAGTGCATGTTGGTAGCAATGTAAGGTAGTCATTTCATAAAACAGTACATCTAAGGAAAACTAATTAAGTTGAATTTTCATAAATACAATGCAAGCTGGTATGCACTGTCAGTACATGTCAATAACCTTTCAGCTCTGTACTGTACAATTGGTGGCCATGGAGTACAATTGTCCTGTATTGAGTGAATAGATTTAACTGTAATGGTAATCGTGAAGGTATTTACAACACCTTTTGTACTTTTGTTTACACATGCTCCTGTAGCAATGGAGACAAGACTGGTATGAGAGAAGACTGTGGTAGTTAGGTGATTAATTCCTACCTAAAGCCACAACATTTGAATGTAAAATGTAAAACTAAAATCTAATTTTACTGCCACAGTTAACAAAATTATAAAATTGATATAATTTTAGAACTGTTATGGTGCTTTGAATAATAATTTTAAATACCTGGTAAAGCTTAATTATTTGCTTGGTTTTATTTTCGCTTATTTCGCTGATTGCCAAATTCAAAACACAGTGAATAGTAATGAATGTATGTCATGAATTGGTGAATTTAGAACCTAGTGAATATCCTTGAAACATCCAGTTTTCTAAAATTAAACCTACAGTAACTGGATAATTAGTCTAATAACTAATTCACTATGAGTGAGCCACTTTTTGTCAAACTGCCTAAAAATAGCATTTTACTGTTGCCAGATTTCCAGTTAAATTATACAGCAGCTATGTTGCAACAAAACCTGTTGTGATAACTGGAATAATTAGTATATCTGCTTAGGGACTGACCATTCAAATATGTGAGGACCCCTTCATTGACTAATTAATATTCATATAGCTCATTATTAATATTCATGACCGGCACTTCCATTGAGCTGGTGAGATCCCTGCCTATTCTACAATATTGAGATACTGTTTCAAATATACTATAAAAAAATAACTAAAGCTGTATTATTGTTCGCCTTCATATTGCCAAATTTCAAATTCCATAACACAATACATGTTTTAAGATCAGTATATCAATGTATGATATTCTTTTGTATTGTTGATGGATCAGGGAATAAGCTAATACATGTAGTAACTATAGCTGTGTCACCAAAAATGTTTGTGTGTTAGTGCTAAATAGTTATGTTACAAAAAATTAGTTAATTATTAATGGTACTTGCTTTAATAATTTTAAGTTTTTATAAAAAGACAAAGCTAGCTTGGCAGACAACTTGAAAGTTAACATACGCTGGACTGTTGTGTGGTTTTTCAGAACACTTGTTGTAGCACTATTAAAGGCCTACAAAATATCCCAATGCTATCCATCACTATACTGTTATAATGTACAGCATGTCATTATTTAATGCAATGCTTCTATTTTCACCTGTTTATTGTACCATCATATTTATATATTGTTCTATTTTTTGTTCGGCCCACCATCACTTCTTACATTGTTCCCAAATCATATAAATCCATATATATGTATCATCGTGTGTGAAAATCAATTGTTGCTGGTACCAAGTATGTTATAATTGCATATCCCTTCTACCATGTTTATCTTTACCTTTAAAAATAAATTCCCATGTCAGTTAAATGGCATTTAAATTACTCAAGATGGATTTTTTACTGGTACATGTATGAATTTTTGCTTTCAATCCCATTCACCTTATGATTTGTCTTGGTATGGTTCATTGCTATTTAACAACTGTAAATTACTAAATACTCATTGCTCAGTACATGTACATTATTGTTAACCCTATAGTCATATTTTTATCATGAAATGTGATATTGTTTGTTGGGCTTTGTAGCCCCGGCCCCCCTACTCCCTATATTTAAAAGGGGCCTATGCTTGTTCACTCTTTTTTTTTTTAACCCCCCCCCCCCCTCCCATCTAGGGAAAAGAAGAAAATTTAACCCCCCCTTTCATGGGCTTTTCCGATGAATTTCACCCCCTCTTTTGGGAACTTTTCAGTCTAGAACTCCTTTCTAGGGAACTTTTCATTCTAGACCCCCCCTATCTAGGGAACATTTCAGCATAGACCCCTTTAGGGAAGTGTATTTTTGTGCACTTGCAGTGCAATGAAGTATGTAATCAAACAACCTATTTGTAAATAAAGCTCATTGCACATTTAATTACCACAAAATACACCTTGAGAGTCAATTCACCATTCCATTAAGAAGGTTTATAAGCAGGTTTATAAGCTGGTTTATAAGCAGGTTTATAAGCCTGAATATAACATTTCAGCCCCGGAGTTCAGACAAGGACATGTACTGGGTGTCCTGCACGTTTAACAAGGAGTTTGGGCTGTCCGCGACTTTTAAGAAACCAGATTCAAGAGCTTTGGGAATAAACCCCCCTTTTTTGTATCTCTCGGGAAGTGTTTTGAAATACACCCCCTATTTTGAGAATCTCAGGAAAACAAGCAAAAAATACCCCCTTTTCTACGATTTTCTCAGGAAAATGTTCCCGAGACAGATCGTCAAAAAGTACCCCCTTTCCCGAGAAAATGGGAACGCGCATGCGGCCCCCTATGGATCCTGAGTGGGGGGGCCGGGTTTGTAGCATTGGTGGTATTCCAAGTAAAACTTTTGACTCGCGTATTCATCTTGTATATCCACTGACCATAATCTTTATTCAGTGACTGACCTTTGACATTCTTTTCTCTTCTAGTCGGATACATTGCAATAAGAAAAGAGAACCGCCTCCGCCAGATAAGGCTCCGGGAATTAGTATTTTAAAACCTCTAGTTGGTATTGATCCAAACTTAGCCGATAATTTAGAATCACATTTTACTGTTGATTACCCTAAGGTAAGTTAAATGACATTGTGCATAGTTTGCATATTAATAATATCCAATTTGCATGTTTCTTAGAACCATAATTGTGAAATACTTTATATTCGCTGGAATTAAATTTTTGCTGAAAAGGCTTTTTGGTTTAATTTAGCTTATTTCGCTGACTGGAAAAATGCGCTAAATTAAAACACAGTGAATATGTAAAATTTAGCACAGAACACATTATCTAAATGACGAAACCGTGAATTTAAAACCCACTGAATATGCCTGAAATGGTAAATCAGTGAAATTTAAACCCAGTGAAAATTAGTCATTTTACAGTATAAAAAAATCATTAACCTAACCTGGCGATTTTAATGTTTGGATCCCTCCATAAAAAAATCCTGTATCCGCCCCTGTGAACTGCCATGCTTGATTAAAAGTCTGGGGAGAGAACATTTCTCATATACAGTAATTTTAGTATGCAAGCACAATGTGTTATTGTCTTCATAGTAAGCTTTGTTATGGTTTTCGCACTTGAGGGCTTAACAAGAAAAGTCAAAGCTTCAATTGTTTAGATTCTTCCTGGGGGAATTTTAACAATGGTATCAAACCCTTAAATTCCATATTTTCTGTATTAGCAGTGTGTTACTACATAGACAAAAATTACTCCTGTTATTGTTGTGGTCATAATCCACACAGTTTTTATAAAAAGGAGTTGAATATAGTTGAAAGTGACTGTGATAAATTAAAAATGCTTTTGTTTTTGAAGTGCTGCTCTATGCATATAGTAATGCATGTACTTCCATGGTACATATTAAAGGCTAAGTGTTCATGACATTTTAAAATACCGTACTCGACAGCGTTAGCGCCCATGATCCTCAACTCAGAAAATCATGATTTTTTTTCAGAAAAAGGTGCAAATGACAATTTTAATTCACCATGTGACAGATTGAGGAGATATTATGTATTTAAGGGAAAATAAAATTGCGAAATTAATTGTATCGATTTGACCTGCAACAACGTCCTTTGACCTAATGGGTCAAGTCTGTTATTAACCAATCAGAATGCTGTGTTGTACTGACTCAATTCTTCTGAAATGTCACATGACCATTATTTTACATTGTGTTTTTAACAATTTCTCCATATTGAGTTTAAAAATAAGAGTACATATCTCTTTTGTGCTAACTGCCATGACTTGGCTAGAGATTTGAATATAAAAAAACTTGAATTGTTTGTTCAAAATTTAGGCCATTAGTAGAGTTTACACCATTTGTGTATCAAAAAGACTGCCAAAAACCCATTGGATTCTTGTTATTTTAATAAAAACATTCAGTGTGTGTTTACATACAATTATGCATATTTAATACAACTTCCGACATGTTTAATCAAGAAAAAAAAATCATTTCCGGGAATCGGGCTAGAATTATATTGCAACGTAATTGATATTTGATTGACACGGTTGTTACTTGTCTATTTCAGTCATATGTAGAATTTCCATATTTTTGTTTTCACATGGCAGTATCTTTTAGTTATTCATTTTAAATAAAATTATGACATTAAAAGTATTTTCAGCCTACATTGTGGAAGACGTACGATGACAATTATATTTTTATTTTATTTTTGTTAATTATACTTTTATTTTTTTGTTTTCAGTATGAATTATTATTTTGCATCAATGATGAATGTGATCCTGCCATTAGTATTGTCAAACCGTTGATGTCAAAGTATCCTAAAGTTGATTGTCAGCTGTTTATAGGTAAATATTTATTAATAATAATCCTTGCATTCATCCACAGTGAAAGAAGTCTTGTGTACTCTCACTGTTGTATTCTCAGTTCCTTTGTCCACATTTTTAGTCCCTGTTTAAGGCACAGCCTGAAAAGGGAGTATAGTGTCTTATTTCCAAATTCTGTTTATGACGTCTCTAACATTTTCTCAGAAATTCTGCAGCAGATATTGATGTAACTTGGAAGGTTGATGAATAGGTCTCTGTCGAATAAGCGCATACATTTTTTTTCCAGATCTGAAAATCCTAAGTGGGTCTTTTTCATGATTTTCATCCAAAATTACCACCACTAAGAGAACAACTGAGCATGCTCAAAATAATTAGCTTATATAATTTTGAAGGGAATTATGTAATACTGAAACAAACCCAGGTCCTGGTAATATACAAAGACCTGAATTAACAAAGAAGTCAAGTTATTATTAAAGGTACATCAAGGTTTACTCAGATTTATGATTTCTTGAGCATGTATACATGTATGAGACATAAATTGGTTGCACTTGTTTTGGACCTGGGTCAATTGAAGTTTTCAGTTATATCAGTACAATACCAGATTAAGGGAAATTACTTTATGATGAGTTGTAGCCACATAGAGTACATATTAATTCAATTGTTTGCAGATGTTCCATGTGTTATTTTAACATGAGTATTTTATAATTAAATAACAAGGACTGTGACATTCATGTCTTGTTATCATTACAAATCATGCCAAAAAAATCTTCTAAACATGTACCATAGATACATATGAATATATACAAAATAAAAAAACGTTGTCAAATTTGGAGCTGAACAAGGGAAAGTTGCAATAAATTCATGTATGGATCACATGTGATTGTTGGTACATGTATCTGCGGAAGTTTTTATTCATGATTTTCAGCTAACAAAATCTGAATTTTCTTGTTTTCATTTTTTAGGTGGTCATCCAGTTGGTATAAACCCCAAGATAAATAACATGATGCCGGCATATCTGGCTTCTAAATACGATTTTGTGATGATTAGTGATGCTGGCATAAGGATCTCTAATGAATCTATACCAGACTTGGTGTTTCATATGAAAGATAATGTGGGAATGGTTCATCAAATGCCAATTACTGTACACAGAAAAGGATTCGCAGCGCTAGTAGAAATGGTAAGTTGTGTTCATCATGTGCTATTTACTGTGTAAAGAACACAATTCCTGCACTAGTAAAAATGGTGATTAAAATATAGGTATACCACAGTCAGCTATTATTTACTCTATTGCGCCATCTTGTATACTGCATGAAACTACTACTTACTGTAAAATACTTTATTTTCGCTTAGAATAAATTTTTTGCTATTTTGGGTGAAGGAATGATTCAGTGAAAATAAAATCCAGTAAATATACCGTTTTTCCTATATTCTCCATGAACTCGTCAAAAACCAGTAAAAATATATTCCACACAAAAGACCCAAAAAATCATTTCAGCGAAAAATAATTCCAGCTATTAAAATTAAAGTATTTTAAGGTAAGGCCACACTGATTAAATTTTATGGATGACATCCTCTGGAGACCCCAAAACTAATGCGAGAGGGGGAAAAAAAAAAATCCTGCCAAAAAAAAAAATCCTACTAAAACCACAGGACTACGGAGCTGCTATTACAAATTGGACCACAGAACACAATGTACCAAAAAACAACAAGAAGTCTTTATTTGTAGGAGGCACATGTTGATATACACATCTCGTACTGTATTACTGTCACAGGTATAACCATTTCAGACAAGCTCTAGTACATGTAGTCATGATGAAGTATCTTCAGTCAAAAACACTGCATTCAAGGTACAACTTAGCCTGACAAGTTGGCGTAGGTGGCGCCCTGGACTGCTGTGATCACCACCATCGCAGCAGTCCAGGGCGCCACCTATGCCAACTTGTCAGGCTAGGTACAACATGGACATCCTTTTCAGTACAAGTCAAGGCGGAATGTACATATCACTACTTTATGACAATAACTAACAAAACATTGCAATGATACAGAAATGTCCTTGCTTGCTCCTCTCTACACAGTATGGGTTAGCTTTAACCAATCTCTCGTATAGCTGTGTAAACGTCATATCTCCCTGGCCGACGTCAATTGCGTACCAGTCTACAACAATCCCTCAGTTTTTCCTCTGAACTGTTATGATCATTTACGACAAAATTGGCACGTTTTTAGATAGTCCAAAAAGAGTTTTACGACAAGCCGGCGCTTTGCGACAATATGAGTCGGCAAGTTCCGGACAGAAAACCGATCTGTAGAGACTCGTCGTCGGAGATTTTTTTTTTTTTTTTTTTTTTTTTTTTGAGAAAAGGCAAAAACTAATGCGCGCGTGGATGTCATCCATACAATTAAGTCGGTGTGGCCTAATAATGAGAGAAACTGTTTTTTCTGATTCCGAGAAATCAGGAAATAAAATGCCAAACAATCATTTTAGCAACATTAAAGTCGGGGAGTTGTCACCTGTGCATGCATCAGATGGCCATAGCGTTTACAAACAAGTGTCTACCCATGAGCCTTTGTATTTTAGCATGTGTTGTTATCGTCGCTTGGGATTCAATTCCCACACGTGCACAGGTGACGACCCTCTCGCTTTAAGCCAACCAGTAACAGAATTTTGCTGAATTCATCATTTTTGTGTGGGAATATTCTTTGCACAAGAACACCTAATTACATAAAACCCAAAATCAAACTGAAATTGTCATCCAACTCAGGAATCAATCAGCAACGGCCTTACAATTAAATGACAGTTTTGTTTTCAATTACCCCAGCAAGTAAAATGAAGATTCACATGTGTTTGCTAACTGTAAAATATTTTTAATTAAATTTGTTTGTTGGATTGTAGGTGTATTTTGGTTGTGCCCAAGCAAGGGTCTACATTGGTGGTAACTTACTTGGTTTTTTGGTTCCAACTGGAATGTGTTGCTTGTTGAGAAAGTCAGTGCTGGAAGACGGTGGTGGAATTGCACAATTTGGCAAATACATAGCAGAAGATTACTTTATAGCAAAATATATGTTAAGCAGGTGAGGAAAATATTAGATTATATTGTTTATTATTGGTTTATTGCTAAATTTAATAGTGTTGGTGATGAGTGTAGGTGAGGTCACAGTATTAACACGATGGGCCATGATATGTGAATTGAAGCAATAGAGATAACAAGGCATGTTTGAACCTGTGTGGCACTGTCAACAACCTTGTTGGAAATGTGGTTGTTCACAGTGTAATATTTGTTATAACTGTACCCCATTTCATGAATTCAAGTCAAGTCACATATTTATTTATTTTTTATAATAATATTCCTCCCTCAAATTCTTTTTTAATATACAGTCACAAAGGTCTGAGTTTTTTTTTTATGAAACTAAAAATAGGACTACAGTGTTACACATAATGGAAGTTTTTTTTTTTATTGTGACCTTATTGAGCCAAATAATAGACTTGGGAATATAAATGTGTCAAGATTTTGATTTACCCACATTGAAAATTTACAGGGTCAGCATTGTAGCTTTACACTAACAACTACACATGAACTAACAACAACAAATTACATGTAGCTAACTTCTACCGTATATATTGGAGGTATAAACTTATACCTCCATGTATATACAAACCAACAACTATGTGTGATAGCTAACAATTATTTGTACAAGTCATAAAATTTGAATACTTCATCAACAATTTCTCAGGTATGTCTGTGCAGATTTTATTTAAAAATGGTATGAGCTTCACTAATAATTTAATTCAAAATGGCCGACTAACAGTCATGTCCATTTCTTGGACATGCTTTATTTTATTATAAAAAAACAATGGAATGTTTATTTTATCGAGATTGATGTCATATAATCTACATTATAGGAATACTGTAAATTTTTAGCTAAAATTGAGTTTTGTTGAAAAAGCTTATTTTGGTGTTCCGAACAGAATATAGTGCAATTTTAAGTAACACCATTTGTAGTTAACACATTTAATTATAATGTATTTAAATTGTTCTCTGTTTATGATTAAACCCTGCATGCCTTATCCTGACAGACCATGAATGACCACCGTTCTAGTCAAGTGTGAAACTAGACTAGTAAAGTGGACATCTTCTTTAAAGGGAATGTTGTTGATGAGTGAAGTTTGCTGTTATTTACTGCCTGATAAAAGACGGGGTAAGGAATACAATGGAGTATTCTCATGCCACCATCTCATCATCCTCCCATCTGCATGGCATCAATGTAGCATTACAGTATTGTCAAATTTTAGCATTATCTAAACATTGTATCATTTATAACAACATCAGCCTAATACTGTGTTCACACATGTGTCAAAAAGCCAGTTTGGAGGTCAGCTTTAAAGCGAGGAAGTCGTCACCTGTGCATGCGTCAGATGGCCAGAGCGTGTCATTGTTTACAAACAAGCATCTACCCATGAGCCTTTGCGTTTTTAGCGCATGTTGTTATCATCACTTGCGACTCTATTTCCGCGTGTTTGCAGGTGACTACCTTCCCGCTTTAAAGTGAGGCCAGCATTGAAACACATGTGAACAAGATAAGCCGACTCTTTTGTATTTAGTTTAAACCTCCCTAAAATGGCAAGTCTTGACCGGCACCCGATTCTACAGAAACGGCTTTTATAACATATGTCAATAATAGCAGCACTTTAAAAGCATGCCCTGGATGTCGGCCTCACTCTGGAATTACATTCATCAAGTATTTTAAAGAAACATAACGGATTTTAACAAGGCCTGTTCAGTTAAGTCTTTATATACTTATGAACACAGTTAAAACAATGATTGTTACAGAATTAGTCAAGCCAGCTCTGTGGCACAAGTGTGAACACTGTATAATATAAGCTTCATTATTGATTGACTGTATATTTTTTACAGTAGATATTTTAGGCATTTATTACGTTTATTTGGTTCTTACAGCAATTTCTGTTTAACACACAGGGGTTCCATTTTGTGCATTAGTGTTACATGTGTACATGTGCTTACCCCCGGTAATTTATTTTGAGAAACCACGATTAAGTTAGACTCTTGTCAGAATTTTAGTTGGTCAGACTTGTTATCATCACTAAATGTGAAATGCTCTAGACTTGGAAAATGTAGCTAACTTTATTGTGTAGTCAAAAACTAGTTAAATCATTGACATGCAGTATTATTGCAATTTTTTTTTTATACATTTCAGCCAGCATTACTTTTCATTTGCATTACCATATAAGAAGTCATATTTTTATTGTATTTCTTGCAGATATTCATGCCTATAGTTTTGTAATTTAAAGCTGAATATTCATTTGGTAGTTCATCAAATTAACATTTTTAGTATATACCTGCATTGTAAATATATTCAACTGGTAGCATAATTAGTAGCATAATGATTGTTGACCCAAATTCAAGCTCTACTATTGAACACAAACAACCCTTACTCACTTTCACTGACTCAATGGTACATGTCCAATACCCCCAGATTACTTCCTTTCCTTGGAGGAACCATCCACAGATGCATTGGTTCTAGCGGGCATGATTGGTTGATAGCACATAAGAGAGGCAATTTGGTCAAAATTGGATTAATTTATTATAAATTATAAACGTCGTTTTTGCAGCACACACAAAACAGAAATGCATATGTGCAGTTGTTATTGTATAGGTGTCTGATTTCAGGATAAAACATAGTCCAATATACAAACAACAATACTGAATATGATATGTTCTTGTCCAAATTGCATCTTTGAAGCGCCACTATGCTACAATATACAAGATGCCTGTGTACTAGATTGTTTGAATTTTTTATTCTCATCTGCATGCGTTCACTTGATAACACATGTGTGGATACATGTACTAGATGCTTAGAAGTCTAGTCATTGAAGCATTGCTGTCATACAATCAACATTTGCACGTATCTGCAGATCAAATGGGGGTTCCCTTTATCCTTCATCTTTTCACACATTCCTCAATCCTTCAGTATCCATCCTTATGTAATGATCTATTTTCTCAATTGTATGACAAATCCAAACAAAACAAAAATTGAATTGCTATGCTCACTAATATGGTATTCATAACTTGACATTTCTACAAAGTCAATGAGATTATATATTACATAAATTAATAGGGTCTATGTGTATTTTCATATCCAGTGTTGGAACATTGAAGATCTTTGATCTATTGAATAAATATGCTAGGTGTTGTCTTTGTAAAGAAAAAATTCAAACGACGCACTATATTGTACATGTTCGAGACAAAATGACTGAAAGATTGCGTCTGCTTGGCCACTCAACCCTAACACCAGTCAGGATTATCAGGATCACCAGGATTATTCTCATCTCTCACAGCTAAATCTAAATGATTCACTGCAAGTGTTGATCGTAAAAGTGTTTTCATCTTCTTTTTTTTTTTCAGAGGATTCAAAGTTGCGATTGGGTCTTACTGGGGTTTACAGAACCATGGATTCTATTCCATTTCCAGTCATCAGGCTCGTATGGCCAGGTATGCATTGCATATTTATCTATCTATGTTTCTTTGCCTTGACAATTACAATTATTGTGTTAATCCATTAATGTCAATCAAAGAAATATTTTCAATCTTTCAATTATTTATTTATTGGTCTTAAGGCCAATTGGTCAAATTTCAATGAAACTAGGTACATAGGTGCTCTGGGATAAGCCATATATACATGTAGGTGTTTCATAAATATCTCGAGTACCACTCAGCAAATTTGCATGAAACTTGTACAAAATGTACATAGATGATTATGGATAATCTGCAGATCTGATTACTTCAGGGTTGAAATCCAAGTATATTAATTACCTACTTTGTATAAATCAGTTATTGTGATCTCACCAATATGCATAAATGTAATTTATCATATACCTCGTATTGCCCGGCCTCGTAATGCTATGGGAATCCCGATGCGCGAGCCATGCAATAATTTTCCATTTCACACCGGGCCCAGATTGCCATATTTGGTAAACGCGCCTAAAACCTTTATGGACTGGATACGTCTTTCGCTGCCCTTGATCGTACAGCTTATGCACCCTCGCAAGCTCAGGCGCTTTCGCCGCATGAGCTCGGGCCGCAAAAGCCGTATCCAGTCTATAAAGAATAATCTAAAGCACTGTTGCAGATATTAAGATGAGAAGGTACAACTAGTGCTTTAATGGAGGCATTTGACAAGAGATCAGAGTAACATACCACATGTCCATATATGGTCATGTGACCTCATTAATATGCAAAATAAGACATACTTCAATGATTTTGTATGCAATTAATACAATTTGTACTTCATGCCTCCAATAGCCTTGGTGTACAAGAGTTCTTTCTCAGCCTTCTTTCATATTATTTTTTTCTGTATGAAATGTTGTTTGCATAACTAGCTAAATAAAATAAAACACTTTCCACACCTAGATGATGATGATGATGATGATACTGAGAATTTTTTTTTTTTCAGATGGTCTAAACTGCGGCAGGCGATGCTTCCAACCTTGTATGTATTTGATCCATTGATTGAATGCATAGCGCTAGGCATATTTACTGCATGGGGTTCATATTATCTCTATCATGTCCATCCTGTGGTTTTCTTTTTATGTCATCTATTGGTGTGGTTTTTATTAGATTACATTCAAATTCTAGGAGTTTATGTAAGTTGTATATCACTGATTGTGTCATTAAACCCTGAACCTATATTTACTGATCATGGTTTGCATACTGTACAATACTTTATTTTAGCTGCAATTAATTTTTGATCAAAGGACATTCTGGGGTGTTTGTATGGAGATTATTTTCACTGATTTTTGATGACTTTAATGTAAAACATAAGGGGGAAAAAAAGTATTTTTACTGGATTTTATTCATCCCTTCAGATGTAACGAAAATAAATCTCAAGTGAAAAATAAGTACTTTACAGTAGTTCTTATTGTGGAGGAATCAGCTTGTTCATTATTCTACCTACATGCTTTATTATTTATAATTGATTCTATGGTAGTGTACATTACTTTGAACAAAATTGTTTCATCTTGCATATTGAGAAACTTGTATGGAATCTACATATTTGTAGATACAACGCACAGTGATTGTACCTACCCCAAATGCTGTACGATTTGAACCATTTATTTATTAACAATGGTCTCAGAATTGACAATTTTAGGGTGTGCACACACTATCACCATAGCGTATAAAGCTATATATTCCAAAAACTTATAAATATTTTGTTTTTATTTCAGAATGATAAGCTTCCATTTGGTAAATTTGAATTTGCCATGGCATGGATGACGAGGGAAATATTAACCATATTTACATATCTGCAATCACTTTGGAGCCCAGACTTCAAGTGGAAAACTGGAACATACAAACTGAAGTGGGGCGGAGAGGCCATAAAGGTTAAACAAAAGGATTACACAGTCTTAAATCATTTGGTCTAAATGCTGAATTCACTCTTTTTATAACACAGAGCAAATCTTTATTTTTACAACAATTGTTTTTAACTTTGCACATTCCTCTTAGGCTCTTGCATTTTTTTATTTAATAATCTGTGGATAAATAGAATAATAATTCCAATAAATTAAATCTACGAGTGGGGCTCTCTCGAATTGAATATAAAACGTCGAGCACAAAATAATGAATTTAATTAAATGTGGTTAAATGTGGTTAAAACAGTAATCATAATATATCTTCCATGCAATAAACGATATAGCATCCTTTGACAGAAGTTGTCATGCCAATTTGTGTTCGATATTTACATGATTTAAATTGCTGCTAGCAAGATTATTGAGCCTAGAACTCAGATACCAGATACAAATCATGATATAAAAAAAAACATGCAAAGATCAATCAATGACGTCCAACACTTGTGTATAATTCGTGTAGTATGGCTATCTAGTAATTGGCAGGACATGCCACATTTTTTAAGACCATGTGCATGAAACAGACTGATAACAAAACTAGGGTAATCACTGGGATAAGTATATCCCACCATGTTATGGCTGATGATCATGAAATGCATTCCCTGCACGGAACGCAGTCGTGTAAATGAAGTCATTCTAAAATGGTTTTGTGGTCATGTTGAAATATGGCGCGTTATTATTGTATTTGCTTTAAAGCTTTGTTGATGTGCTGTATTGTTCTAAAGCTTGGCAAATGAAATCACTCCATATGTTACCAGTATTTACAAGCATGCATGCTTTGTCATTCATCAACACTATACATTGGCTGAAAATACTTAATATATTCGTGTTGCAGAGTGATATTTAATTGTATTCAAGAATTGAGCTGATTTATTAGAATCTTAACACAACTTTACATTTGTGTTATTAACTCATCAACATTTTGTGATTGAAATCAAATTATTCTCTCACTTCTGTTACCATAGTAGCCATGATTCTGTACAGGAATTATGTATATGAGGGTATTTTATAATGAGGTCATATGATTACTTCGCCATATGACTGAATATTTACCACATTCATGAACATGCATAGCTTGGTAAGAATTTAAGATTTAGTTAATTGTTTTTTTTTATATATTTCTGTTGGTGGTACTTCTTTAATATTTTACTTGATTTTGAAATCTTGTTGAAATGTAATGCATTATAGATTTTTTGTTTGCACATGTATCCTGGCATTTTTAAGGGTATTATTGCCACTCTATATCAGCAATACTTCCCACTACTGTGTTTCACATAGTGTTCTGTTGTGATGTCATATCTACCACTTTGTCGTGTGGTTGAATTCAGTAACTGATAATTTTTTTTTACATAAAAATAATTTCAACTGATAATGATGCCCCGAAAATTACCAGGATGTTTGACCTTTGAGGTGGGGGAGGGGGTCATGCATCAAGCAATACATTTTTATCAGTGTATTATTGTTAAATGATGTCAGAACATTGACTGATATTCAAGAAAAACCAGTTAAGTCTCGTTGATGTGTGTTTTCAAAGCAAATTATATCGGTAGTTTATACCACAAATTTTCATGAATTTATTTGTAGTAACATTAAGTATATACAATTTGAAACCTATTAATCTCAGTTGTATCAACTTTTAGACCCAATAAAAATGATTTATTTCTGCCCAGTACACAATTTTTTTTTTCTGGTTTCTGCCAAGATATTGTTTGGAGTCCATAAATATTTTTTTTTTTTTTAATCTTATCAAATCACTTTAATAATTTTTTGAAAAAACAGCTTGCTTTTTAATCATATTCAGGGATTTTATGTTTTATTCATGAATAATAACACCATACACCTATATTATACTGCAAGAGACGCCCTATTAGGTCTTAATTTTGCACGGTTAGATACAGATATCACTGAGAAAATGCAACCAAGTAAATTAGGCCTTGTACTGGCCATAGTAGTATTGTTCAGGTAGGAGAATTATCATTCATGTCTTAATTACAGTACCGGGTAGTAATATGTTATTGTCGTATAATTGCTTTCAAGCATTATTGTCAGTGTTCTTCACTATGGGGGATAGTTTTTGAATAATGACATCAAATGGAGTGTCCTCTATAACCATTAAAATGGTGAGGTCAAATCATGGATTGATATTCTCTAACTCCTGTGTGGGTGTATAACATTAGGACATCAGGGTGACCTGTCTGTTCTCAATCAGTTTTTCACTGTTGGTGGGCTAATATGGGTACATATGGCTAGTGTGGAGCAAATTGATTTTATTTTGAGTGAGATAAATTTAGGTGAATTGTGGCAAATGTTTACTAGGATTTGTTAGATGAGAAGGTACAGTAACTTTCTTAAATAATGTTAACCATATTACATATCCGAATACAGTACTGAAATATGATGCAGGAATGTAATTGTAGTTTTTACCAGAATTGAAAACTTGTATTTCCATGGTAAATAAACTACAATTTTTTAATAAAAATGTGTTTTGCCTTGTTTTTTCCTGATTTTATCATAACCATACCTCATTGGAGTAGGACAACACTTCATTTCAATTCAAAGGTTAACCTTTTCACCACCAGACTTTCTTGTTCCAATTTTCCTGTATTTTTCTTGTATTCAATATTTCTCGAGATGAATCCTAATTTTATAGCAGATGTACAAAACTTGAGTCAATATTCAGTTTTTACTCAAAAAAAAAAAATTTGCTACTTTTGTCCCATTTTCTGAAGGAATTTGTGATAAAAAGAGGAAACTGATGGTGAAAAAGGTTAGGGTGGTTTGGTCTTGCTGCATTGTATTCAGTATGAGTCCCATATGCAATAGAATATAAACTCCATTGTGATGTGCATTGACCACCATTCTTTAGGTCAAATTGTCTTAATATTTTCTATACACATTTTATCAGCATTGACCAATTCAATTGAATCTCAAGGATGCAATATGGACTACATACATGTACAGGTAATTTTTTGTACTGAAACTATGATGATAATTACATTTGAGGCACTGCTCTTCCGCTTTGCCAACAATAAAGTGTGTAAATAGTTTTTTGTACTGAAACTATGATGATAATTACATTTGAGACACTGCTCTTCCGCTTTGCCAACAATAAAGTGTGTAAATAGTTTTTTACTTTTGTTTATGAATTGTGACAGAATTGATCTCGTGGACTATATTTAATGCATGTCTGTCTGATGAAATAATCCTCGACAGATGTGCAGTGATGGAGTTGTGTGAACACAGCTGTGCACATTTTCATCATCATCATCATTTTTGTTCTACTGGTTGATCTACCTAATTCCCTTCTCCTTGTCAATCTGTGTTTCAGTCAACCTAATTCCCTTCTCCTTGTCAATCTGTGTTTCAGTCAACCTAATTCCCTGTCTCTTGTTTCAGTCTTTTTACCTTTATCCCTTTCTGTTTTCAGCTGGTAAGGAAATCATTCCAGGCATAAGTTGTAAAAATGTAAGGGAACTTCCCTGTTGCTTTGCTAAGGGACGAACCATTCGATATCCTGAGGGCAGGAAGATTTCGTGGAAAAAAATTTTTTATGACAATGCTTGAAAAAAAATCCTACACTATATGTATGTAAAAAAAATCTGAAACTTTCAGACCCCCTGAAAAAATCAAGACAAGACAGGACAAAAAATGAAATTTTTAAAGAATGATTTTTATTGATCCTTTTCCTCAACAATTTCATCAACTATGTTGTTTAACAGTTTTTTCACAATGACCTTCTGCTGTATTTCTGTAGAAACTTTAACAATGCATGTATTATCGATGGGTGTGGTGGAACATCTCACCGACTGAGGGCAGTATTGCATTAGCTAACTAAATACGTAACAGACGTATTACATGTATTCTGTGTTAAAATATTTCAGGTGTGAGTAAACACGGAAACAATATTGGAATATGAAACTGAATACGAAGAAAGCCTATGTCGATATAGCACTCAAATTTATCCGTAATTGGACCATTCACATGTGTAATGGTGCTGTTCGGGTTCTTTGTTGAACCCTTCATCAGTCGAAACAGTACTTGACCGATGTTGTTTGCCCTTCATTATTAAACATTGAATAAGTACTGAGTAATAATTTTAAACTCATAGTTGCTGTTGACATAGGAAGTAAATTAAGCAAATAACAGCGAATAAACGACAAGGTAAATACTACGTCAAATTATAGTAAACACGTACTGCGTGCGTGACTCGAACCGGCGCTCGCGTACGGCACCAAATTATAATAATAATTTGCATTACATGTTATAAAGGGACAGAACAGAAATAATTGCTATAAAAATTGGTAAAGAGGGGAAGACGTGTAGTGGTGTGAAGCTAGGCGATTAGGTGCCGTACGCGAGCGCCGGTTCGAGTCACGCACGCAGTACGTGTTTACTATAATTTGACGTAGTCTTTACCTTGCCGTTTATTCGGTGTTATTTGCTTACTTTACTTTCTATGTCAACAGCAACTATGAGTTTAAAATTATTTCTCAGTACTTATTCACTGTTACAATGCTGTACCATTACTTTCACCATCCTACTACAGCCAGATCTGAAGGCCTTTGCCGCATTCTGGCCATGCTGTGTGGCGCGTATCGCGTGGACGGGTATCATGTTCTCTGCACGTAATAAGCTCGGTTATTAAGCATCCTTTATTGGGGATGCCCGGTGGCCGACTGGAGGGGAAGACGTGTAGTGGCATGAAGCTAGGCGATTTGGTGCCGTACGCGAGCGCCGGTTCGAGTCACGCACGCAGTACGTGTTTACTAGAATTCGATGTACAGTATTATTAAACATTGATTGATTCACTAACTAGATTTAACTATATATTCCAAAGGTAGTGGTTTCAAAGGACTATCTATCATTGTGATTGCAATTCGATTGCATTGCATTAGCGGTTGCTCGGATCGCTTCTTCGTGAACAATATTAGTATACATTGATACGACATCCATGGTTACTAAAACGTTATTTTCAGATACTTGTATTTTTTCGATTTTGTTAATAAAATCAGTAGTATTTCTGATGTATGTATGTTGCTTTTTTAACGTTTAAAAACTTTTAACTTTTAACGCCTTTTAAAAAGTGGTCGATCAATTCTAATATTTTCTCTGTCGGACCAGAGCAACCCAATACTGATTATTGGTCTACCGACGAGTATACTGCCCTCTTGTGGTAGTTTGTGTACTTTAGGCAGTAAATACCAACGGGGCGTTCTAACTTTGTAGTTAAATGGGTCTGTATATTTATACGCGTCGTAATCTATTAATTCCAGATTGTACATTTCTGTGACGAGCTTATGGATTAAATTAGTTGTAACTATAGTTGTTAGCACTAATTTTAGTATAGTATTGCTCGTTGTTTAGTTGACGAAGGCTTTTATATATAGTCAGTTGTATTCATGATTGCAATGCCACGACCTTTGTCGAATGGTTTTATTACAATTGTGTTATCATGATGTAGTCTATTTATTGCTGTTCTTTCGGCAGAATTCATGTTTTGTTTGGGTTTGGGTAATTTTGGATATCTCAACTTTGGTTGCCTCAGTGTAATTTTCGAGGTTACTGTTATGCGAGTCTGGTGGGTTCCATGTTGATTTCATTTTGAAAGGATGTTGTTGAGATTGTTTATTACGCATTAAATATTTGATACGCATTCTCCTAGATAGCATAGACATGTCTCTGAGTAAAGTGTGATAGGTTGGCTTAGGTGGGGTTGGTATAAATTTGAGTCCGTTGCCAAAGGCAATGACCTCTGTCGGGGTTAGAATTTTACTCGAAACATTCCGAATAGAATTTGAGACGAACTGAGCTTGAACAGCCAACCGTTTAGCCAGTTTTGCATTGTATTTCTTTATTCCTATGCATCTTACAATGTGTTTCTTACGTAATAAGTGTCTATTGCGTTTTGTGTTACTGATTGTATGGACAGAGTCCATAGTAATAACGTTAGTTCAGTCTCTTTTGGGAGGATGTGGTGGCCCGTTTGGTTTGGGTGCCGAATCACTGGTTTATTTAAGGTTTCCTGCCCTTTCGGGGGTCCTGCACTCGTTTCTTCGGTTGTTTGAGGAATTGCCTTAGTTTTTCAACAGCCAGAGCCTGATGTTCTTCTCCAGCCAGGCGTTTGATATCTGCAAACGCTTCCTTCTCCCCCTTTACCAGAGAATGGTCCGGAATTTTTTCAGGTGGGTTGGTAAATAAATGTCGAATTAGTGTACTGTTTAGAAGCTTGGTTTGGAAGATCGTGGTTTGGAAAAGAGAAGACATTATACATTGTACAAGTCATCTACTTTACTTAAAATACTGAAGAAAAAAAATAAAAACAACTGTTGAGTGAAAGGTCTGCTGAAAAAATATCCATATCAGATAAGGGAGAAAAAGTAGGCTTCATTTCAATCTTCCTGCCCCCCAGGATATCATATGGTCCGCCCCTAATACCCTAAAATGGAAATCCTTAAATATTTTAATGTGCTTTTGAAATATAACCTACCTAATTTTATTTCGATTTTTTAGTACACGCGTGTGAATACTTAGTACTTAAAGTGGGAGGATCGTCCCCTGCGCATGCGTGGGAATTGGGTCCCAAGCGATGATAACACACGCCAAGATCGCAAAGGCTTATGGGTAGACGGTTTCGAAAGTTGCGTAGTGGACGTTGGTGTGCGGCTGTCTTTAAAACCGGACCTCGTGAAACACGATTCCACGAATCAATAGCGCCACCAGCGATATGGTTTAGGATATGATTTCAAAAATACAACAAATGTTACCAAAAATTACCATAAATCGGAGTTGTTGACGAGATGCATATTTGCTCGCCGGTTTTTAAGACAAACAGTCTTGTATATATCTGAACTCATGAAACGTAATTTCCCGGGCCGAGTATGTCAATGGCGCCGTCAGCGTTACAAGTCGTGTTTCAGAGAGTAGATCCTGAAATGAATAAGTGATTGCAATTTCATAATGTGTTTGTTTCTAAAATTAAACAACTTTACCTAAATATGTAGGGCCAATGCGAACACTGGTGTTCTCACTGGCCCTACAACGGTGTATTTGTAATCTGTGTGAACCAGGTATCAAGTTTGATCGTCTACATTTCACGATACAAAGAATAGGGTGTCATATTTTTCAGTCGTCATTCTATATCTATATGATCAGTTTGCTTTTTCAAAATTAACAAATATGAATATGAAATTATAAAAATAAGACACGTAAATTGCGCACTTCACTGACCGAGTAATGCAAACATCATAACTATTTTGTGTACGTCACTATGATTTTTTGGTAGGTAATTAAAGCGGGGTGTCGTCATCTGCACATGCGTCAGATGGCCATAGCGTGTCATTGTTTACAAACAAGCGTCAAACCATGAGCCTTTGCGTTTTAAGTACGCGTTGTTATCGTTGGTTGGAACTCAATTCTCGCGCATGCGCAGGTGACGACTCCTCCACTTTAATCTGACATAGTACTTATTGCCCCTTGATGACGGAGTTTGCTCTGAGTGAATCCGTCGACGAAGACGCAATAGTTGTTGCCTACCATGTTAGCTATACGTACGTGTAAATCACGTTCAATTGCTAGTACATACCTATGAATATTTTTTTTAAATATTAGTATGTACCTGAAAAATAAAAGGTCGGGCATGTTCAGTCAGTTAGTTATTCCATTACAGGAATACAGTTAAACGGGAATTGCACACCTGTAATGCGCTGCCATCAAAGTACGATGTACAGTGATAGACTGGGGTCCCCGGGTGCCATCACCAGGGTGCGGATAAAAAAAAAATGCCAGTATTCAAAAGAGTTTTTCAATTATAATAATGACCACCCGAGAGACTTCTGATAGGAAAAGACCAATGACCTTGGTGTCATCACACCCAAGTGTTTAAATAATCAATTCCAGTAATTTACATTACTGATTCTGGTAACAGTTTGGAGAGGCATGTCCATTTCATTTGGGGGACACGTTCTGGTATAATTGATTGAACCCAAATGACGCTGGAACATTTCCAATGTGTGCTGCCTCGAACGCGTGCCGACATCAATACTCCTGACATCTCTTTAATGATGTATATGTTTAGGCGGTTTGAGACCTTCGTTTGGATGTGGTATCGAATATTCCAGAAATACTTCTACTGATATCCACACATGGAATAGAAAAGGGTGTGGTGGCGCCACGACAGGGTCACTATGGGCCGGGGTCGGTGTAGTATTATAGCGTGTATGCGATTACGTTTTACGATAAGAACACACATATAGTTGGTTCAAAATGCAATGCAAATGATTGACAGGATGAGATACACGTGGCACCATCCCATCCAATTATATTATGTTACACAATGGTGATTCACATTTCAAAAGTATCTAGCAATACTATCTATCGCAGTCCCTCAACACTTGTTGAGGAACTGTGTATCTATGTTCCTAACAATACGTAAAATCGCAGTCCCTCTATAGAGGGATAGAGGGACTGTGGTGAAATAAACTTTTGAAACTTTTACATCCGAAACATCAATTAACTTCACCATATTGCACAATCGTCGTGAAGAGCTCATAGAGTAGATGGGCGAGAAGGCGACGAGTGTCTACTCAGGTACACATGTCGGTACGTGCATGAAATTAATTAGCTAAAATAGACAGAACGTAATTCAGTCGCTATCAAGGTCTTTGCTGTAAGTGATTTACTATAATAAATTTAATAATTAAATAAACTTAATGATTGCCAGAGAAGGATACATCCCATCAAAATTCAAATACTCAAAGACGAATACAGTAACTACCGCCACGCGCGTGAACACTATTTACAGGACTGGAAAATAAAAGAACGTAGCGAATGGTGATGAACGGACGTCGCGTGTAGCCTTTTCTGTCCTGCTAGTAAATTATAGTGAAAACGGTTTTAATATTTGCTCACAGACGTGTAAGAATTTGTATTACTAAACTGATAGCCCCCATTAGCACCGCAGGTCAGACCTTTTCCCGTGGTGAAATGATTTCTGTCGCTTTCATTGCGCGAAATGTATTCGATTTACCACAGTCACTTGTTACCCATAACAAGTCTTTTATTAACAATCGGAGGTCCGTACCTCCTCCACGACACATATAAATAGACAAGTTAGGAAACAGATCTCCATATTTTCCAACGGGTCACTTTTTTAACCTGGCGTTTTTGGCTCCAAAAATAATCGGAAATGCGATCTCAACCTACAGATGCAACGGTGTTATTCTTGATATTCGAAAATACCTACTGAATTTAGATGAATTCATTCAAAAGTGTGAAAATCTCGCTCAAATCGCAGCGAACAGGTGCGATAACCGCGATTGTCCAACTTTCTCCCTACCTCTGACGTCACACCAGCTAAACTCTTCTGCTGATTGGCTAAAGCTCTACAGGTCATCTCTTTTCTTACATGAACGATGATTGGCTTAATTCAAAAGGTTGTTGTCCACTGACCCAGAACAATGACGCATTCATTCATCGCATATACAATGAGAGTATGGTTGATTGCCCAAAAGTACGGAAATCAAAAGCGAAACGTAAATAATGGACGGAAAGGAAAGCGGTTTCGTATCATGGTATTTTAACACAAGTGTTGTAGACATCACATATTTAATACGACTTTTAATCCGACGATGATGTGTGGGTGGGGGGGGGGTAGTTTGACACAGAGAGAAGTAAAATGAATTGTAATGTATGAATGTGACTATAATTTTAAATGCCTTGGCCTACTAATTTTTTAATTATTATTTTTTCCAAATTATTAAAGAAAAAAAATTAGTGCCAAGGCCAAAAAAGTATTTATGGTACTACCAAATTAAATAAAAATCCTGGGGACATAGTACTAGCAGGGAGCTGTAATGAGAATGACACTTGACCAAATTAATAGGATTAAAAAAAAACTTTGTTTTGACTGGTTTAATCCTCTTATTTCTCTTGTCTAGTTATCTCTTTGAACTATATGATAGCCACCTACCAAAAAGGGGGGGGTGTATTCAAGTAAAAACTGATATAACAAAAATCAAAACATTTCTGTCTTTCTTAATTTCCATGCAATATACTTGAAATCATCCACATTTTTAAAGGTCTAAATTCTCCACAAATTGGACGAATAAATTATCATGTGTGATAACATCTTATAAAGTTATACACCCTTAAGTAATTTTTGCTTTCTATTTTCATTTTGTGTTTTCTTAAGTTCCTGTGACTTCCTACAATAATGTTTTGCCCTGTGAAAAGTTTAGCATATGATCTTTCCAATGGAATGGGTGACAGTAATGGCCAACCATGACCATTATTTACAACACGTTTAATTTATACGACATATTTTTTCAAATTGCTTTAACTATGTTTTATATGTTATTTAACTGATACACTATTAAAATCACATAAATGCAGGCTAACTATAATGTAACTGTTTCTAAAAATAACATATAATAATGATTTTTATGAAAACGTTTTTGTATCCATGTGGGTCCGTTTGTTGGCATGATGCTATGTTTATCTCAAGCATGGGCCTACCATGTTTCAAGCAGGATGTTTAAGTGTTATCAGTCAATGTCAATGAAACCTTTTTGTGATTTGCAGTTTTAATCTGTTTACATGTAGAGAAAAGGTGTTAATGTGTAAATAGGGGTGTCCGTCATGTGATCAAAGGAGATATCTTGGTCCAGTCTCCTCCTTATTACAGCTTCCTGGTACTAGTATGTTGCAAGAATATAATCAAGGGTTTACTCGGAACAATAATGACCTATGCTAGTCATCATGTAATATTTGGTACTGGTCATCCACTAAATAAAAAGTGGGGAAAATCAACATGGGTATTTGGTTGGTGCACATGGCTCATTTGCATTAAATAAAATACTGATAAGCCCTCTCCTATATCTTTAATTACACCTTTTTTAACTAATAATTTCAGATATAAAGAAATTTTCCAGAGTTTGTTTTTGCAAAAGAATACAGACCCTCTTCCTTGAAGAATGTCTAACTACACTGTAAATTATAAATGAGTGACCCAAGACTGATTTTTAATGATATATCTGAGAAGAGTTCATAACTGAAAGTACACACAGCAAATATTTAAAGAATAAACAATATTTATTAAAGAATACTTATACCAGAACTTATTTTCAATATTATAATTTGTTCACAAAGACCTGAAGTCAGACTGTATTAGTCATCTTTTTTCATATCTGTGCCATGTACCCCCAAGACCATTAGCTAGGTTGATGTTTGCAAATATCCTAGTTGTAGCAAACAATGTCTTGTGCATCAGGGATCAAACATAAAATACACTTGAGTTAATTTATTCAATGGCTTCATTAATTTAAACAGGAAATATTTTTTCATTGGTTTTTAAAATTAAATTGCATCATCACTGGAAATCTTCTTTTCATGCAACAATAAAAGGAAATATTCTCTGACTTTGCACCTCAGACAATACCTGGTGATTTATCTGCAAAATATGCCTAGTTTGATAGTATCTACCAATACATGTATATACAATGTAGGTAAAAAATCCAAATTTACCATCTCATTTGACATCAACAACTGAACTGATAAGTTGCACAGATAATTAACAACATACAAAACAAGTCATTGTTAATGACACAGTCCCCGTCCAAAATGTTGTGATCTGACATATCAATTTGATGCTGATGAAGTCATTGAGATTAGATTGAAACCATTAATAGGAGATGGATTTGTAAAAAAAAATATGATTTAGTGCTTTTACCGTGACACCGAGAATTGGACATTGGGCAGTCATATTGAATCAAATTACAAACATAATGTTCATGTTGATGTATCTATTGGTATACTATCTTTGTACAAAATTTAAACAGAAATGTTCATTGCATTCATGGGAAAGTAGGCATGGGTATCATGAAAAACAAAATGGCCACCAGTCAGCCATATTAGTTTGAATCACAGAAAAAATATGACATGCAACTATAACCCAATATGTATGATCACCATACCAACTTTGATCCAAATCGCCGGTTTTTAAGACAAACAGTCTTGTATATATATCTGAACTCGTGAAACGTAAATCCCCGGGCCGAGTATGTCAATGGCGCCGCCAGCGGTACAAGTCGTGTTTCAGAGAGTAGATCCTGTCAAATGAATAAGTGATTGCAATTTCATAATGTGTTTGTTTCTAAAATTAAACAACTTTACCTAAATATGTACGGCCAATGCGAACACTGGTGTTCTCACTGGCCCTACAACGGTGTATTTGTAATCTGTGTGAACCAGGTATCAAGTTTGATCGTCTACATTTCACGATACAAAGAATAGGGTATCATATTTTTCAGTAGTCATTCTATATCTATATGATCAGTTTGCTTTTTCAAAATTAACAAATATGAATATGAAATTATAAAAATAAGACACGTAAATTGCGCACTTCACTGACCGAGTAATGCAAACATCATAACTATTTTGTGTACGTACCAATAAATCACTATGATTTTTTGGTAGGTAATTAAAGCGGGGTGTCGTCACATGCGCATGCGTCAGATGGCCATAGCGTGTCATTGTTTACAAACAAGCGTCCACCCATGAGCCTTTGCGTTTTATGTACGCGTTGTTATCGTCGGTTGGAACTCAATTTTCGCGCATGCGCAGGTGACGACTCCTCCGCTTTAATCTGACATTACTACTTATTGCCCTCTTGATGACGGAGTTTGCTCTGAGTGAATCTTCCGTCGACGAAGACGTAATAGTTAATGCCTACCATGTTAGCTATACGTACGTGTAAATCACGTTCAATTGCTAGTACATACCTATGAAAATTAGTATATACCTGAAAAAATAAAAGGTCGGGCATGTTCAGGCAGTTAGTTATTCCATTTTAGGAATACAGTTAAACGGGAATTGCACATCTGTAATGCGCTGCCATCAAAGTACGATGTACAGTGATAGACCGGGGTCCCCGGGTGCCATCACCAGGGCAGAAAAAGGACGTATTCGGGGATTAGTACGACCCGATAAAAACGTCATTTATCGCAGGCACTTTTAGATAAATGCAATCGCCAGCATAGAGTGCGGATAAAAAAATAAATGCCAGTATCCAAAAGAGTTTTTCAATTATAATAATGACCACCCGAGAGACTTCTGATAGGAAAAGACCAATGACCTTGGTGTCATCACACCCAAGTGTTTAAATAATCAATTCCAGTAATTTACATTACTGTCTCTGGTAACAGTTTGGAGATGTATGTCTATTTCATTTGGGGGGGACACGTTCTGGTATAATTGATTGAACCCAAATGACGCTGGTACATTTCCAATGTGTGCTGCCTCGAACGCGTGCCGACTCCTGACATCTCTTTAATGATGTATATGTTTAGGCGGTTCGAGACCTTCGTTTGGATGTATGTGGTATCGATTATTTCAGAAATACTTCTACTGATATCCACACATGGAATAGAAAAGGGTGTGGTGGCGTCACGACAGGGTCACTATGGGCCGGGGTCGGTGTAGTATTATAGCGTGTGTGCGATTACGTTTTACGATAAGAACACACATATAGTTGGTTCAAAATGCAATGCAAATGAGTGACAGGATGAGATACACGTGGCACCATCCCATCAAATTATATTATGTTACACAATGGTGATTCACATTTCAAAAGTATCTAGCAATACTATCTATCACAGCTCAACACTTGTTGAGAAACTGTGTATCTATGTTACTAACAATACGTGAAATAAACTTATGAACCTTTTACATCCGAAACATCAAATAACTTCACCATATTGCACAATCATCGTGAAGAGCTCATAGAGTAGATGAGCGAGAAGGCGACGAGTGTCCACTCAGGTACACATGTCGGCACGTGCATGAAATTACTAGTAATTAGCTAAAATAGACAGAACGTAATTCAGTCGCTATCAAGGTCTTTGCTGTAAGTGATTTACTATAATAAATTTAATAATTAAATAAACTTAATAATTGGCAGAGAAGGAGACATCCCAACAAAATTCAAATACTCAAAGACAAATACAATAACTACCGCCGCGCGCGTGAACACTATTTACAGGACTGGAAAATAAAAGAACGTAGCGAATGGTGATGAACGGACGTCGCGTGTAGCCTTTTCTGTCCTGCTAGTAAATTATTGTGAAAACGGTTTTAATATTTGCTCACAGACGTGTAAGAATTTGTATTACTAAACTGATAGCCCCCATTAGCACCGCAGGTCAGACCTTTTCCCGTGGTGAAATGATTTCTGTCGCTTTCATTGCGCTAAATTTATTCGATTTACTGCATTCTCTTCTCAACGGGTGGGTATTTATAATTCCTGCAATTTACGCATTATCGATTTCCCCCAAAAGGTTGCGCAAAAACATTCCATTGGCAAATTAATGTTATACCGGTATATTCATTCCTGACTACTTAGTTTGTTTTCTAGTTTTCTATATCGCCACTATTTAAAAAATAGCTAAAAAACAACTTAAAAAAAAAAACTGTCAGATTTTGACAGTTTTAAATTATTGGCTTGTTCTTCGTATGTCTCGATATTGTTACTACACATTAGAGTCGACTCAATTTAACTTGGAACTGGGATCGACATGAACTTTGGAATATTTGGTCTCAATACAATTTTAAAATTAAATTATTTAGTTGGACGGGGACTGACGTTTTCAAATACAAACAACCTCTTCCAAACGCACGTGCATGCAAACACACTGTCTGCTTGAGATTTCAATGAATATTTCCATTTTGATGAAACAATTATAACGTACACTGAGTTAAAAGTTGCCATTCTCAAAAAAGCACTACTGTACTGTACGGGATCAAATTTCACACTTGTTCAACTCCCTTGTTTGCATTCAGGGATGTCCAAACTCGGTAAGGTCCCCAACAATGAGACGTATTGTTGGGCAATCTTATCGTGGTATGTACATTGTACTCGGAGTAAGAGGCATGAAGGCATCCGACAGTAAAAGTCGACTGTAAACACAGTCGTCGCGGTCAGTTGACAGTGGTCTGTATACGTTACAGTGGTTGCGTGAAAACGTGGCAACAGGACGGTACATGATAATAGATACCACTTCATTTACTTAGTGTGTGTTCAATAAAACTCAATGTATCGTGTTCGGAGTTTCCGGTTTTATGGGACGTCCCACACTGCAATTAAACTCTTTATGAAAATGCGTACCCAACATTGAAAACAAAAGTTTGCCTTGTTGAAAGTTCAATAAAAAGAAACAAACCACACTCGTGCTGATAATTTTGGAAAGGTTGACCCCCCTCTAAATTTGAATCAAATACAAGTAAAATAAAGGTGTAAAATACGTGTAGTATTGGGTCATATTGCAGTCATATTGCGTCGTTGGACGCATAGAACCGGGAACAGCCACTGGTGGCGCTGTATACAATCGAAACCTATTTAGGCTTGCCTACGCTCATGCAGAATACAGTGTAAAAGCCAGCAACACATGTTAAATTTGGTGACCAGTTTAGTATGATAGAAATCGTGAGCAGTCTTCAAATTACCACAATAGACAGAGTAGGGGTCAAGACCGAATATACGTGATTCTGGCATTTTATAATAAATGCTTTCTACTAACAATTGCACTTTCAAATAATATTCATGAGTTATGTCTACATCATAACCTCGTTAAAGGCAATTAGCATATTGTGAACGCAGTGCGCATGCTTCGGTTTCTTTTTCCGTGTTCCACAACCAATGCGTCATCACAGCGAGGTCAATTGCAATTTACGTTTTATGTAAGTGACGTTCAGCACAGTCAGTGAGGTTTGTCAATCAAACCTCATTGATGGTGCTGCACTTGTGTTTGTATTCGAAGCCCGCACATAAACGACGCTACCAGATATATACACGAGCTAACAAGCCATGCTAACCCAGCGACTGCATGCCCAGCAAAAGATTTTTACACACTCCTATCACGTCATACTCTGTAATATGCAATTACAATGTACAACTATGGTTCCCATATAACTATGGGTTTACTCGTGTCGCACGTTATACTTATACTAACAAGCAGCCTCTCGGCTGAGATAGCTCCGCTGTTAGCAATGCACATTTCAATTAAAGAACAGAAGATATCATTAGAAAATGAACAATATGCATAGTATCAATGCAATGGGACTTGCTGTTTTCAACAAGAATTCAAAAATATCATTTTTCACCATAAATGATTGTGGTTTTTAACAAGAAGAAAGTATCACTTTTTACCAAAAATGACAAAAATATTCACCAAAATTAGAGAATCAAAGATATCATTACAAAATGAATAAATCTGAGAGAGGTCCACATGTAGTACCTATATATGTAATATCAAAGCAATTGGACTTGCGGTTTTTAACAAGAAGTCGAAAATATCACTTTTTACCAAAAATGACAAAAATATTCACCAAAATTAGAGAATTGACGATATCATTACAAAATGAACAAATTTGAGAGTGGTCCACATGTAGTACCTATATATGTAATATCAAAGCAATTGAACTTGTGGTTTTTAACAAGAAGTCGAAAATATCACTTTTTACTAAAAATGACAAAAATATTCATTAAAATTAGAGAACTAAAGATATCATTACAAAATGAACAAATCTGAGAGAGGTCCACATGTAGTACCTATATATGTAACATCAAAGCAATTGGCCTTGCGGTTTTTAACAAGAAGTTGAAAATATCACTTTTTACTAAAAATGACAAAAATATTCATTAAAATTAGAGAACTAAAGATATCATTACAAAATGAACAAATCTGAGAGAGATTCACATGTAGTACCTATATATGTAATATCAAAGCAATTGGACTTGCGGTTTTTAACAAGAAGTCGAAAATATCACTTTTTACCAAAAATGACAAAAATATTCACCAAAATTAGAGAATTGAAAATATGATCATGAAATGAACAAATCTGAGAGAGGTCTACCCAAGGTACATATACACCAAGTATCAAAGCATTCAGGCTTGTAGTTTTCAAGAAGAAGTCGAAAAAGTAAAACATTGACACGGACGACGGACGACGGACGACGGACGACGGACGACGGACGACGACGACATACAATCACTCATATGATAGGCTCCGCTCGACAAAGTCGACAGCGGAGCTAATAAAAAAGGGGAGATGTGGTCAGTCTGATTTAGAGTATATTTGAAATGTTTGCAGTTAGATAAGCTTTGACCTCGCTAATTGCCGGGCCGTGGACGGTACATGTTTCTCTTCTCACAGGCACCTGGCACAGAGCAATCAGCCCCCGATCTATGACAATAACTCCGGGAATAACTCGTGCTGGATTTTTACAGGGGTTACTAACCTGTGTTTTAATGGGGGTATGTGAATAATGAGCAAGATTTGTTGAGCATATTTTTAGTGAGCAAAATTTTGTTCACGGGTCGGATGAAAAATCCTTGTTGAAACAGATAAGGGATCTATATGGTTGGATTAGGTAGAAGAGTCGGCTGCTATTTAATATTTACATAAATAAAAGCCAGCGAGTTCTTTATAACTTAGTACTGAAATACATTTACTGCTATAAGAAATAAAAAAATAAATAAAAAAAAAAGTTTTGGATACATGTGTACATGAAAATATTTCCCTTTCATTTCAAATGGTTAACCGTTAATCTGTTTCAAGAAAAACGATGCTCAAAGGTTAGTACTAGGATACCTTTGCTCACCACTTATCCAACCTCGTTTTTACATGGCACAGTCTCATTCCCTGGACAGAGAAATATGTTAAATCCGATATACTGTAAAATGCTTTATTTTAGCTGGAATTAATTTTCACTGAAAAGACTTTTTGGACGTTTTGTATGGAATTTATTTACACCGATTTTTGACGAGTTGAATGAAAGATATGGAGAAAATGGTATATTCGCCGCTAGGTTTTATTTTCACTGAATAGTCCCCTCAGCGAAAATAAATTCCAGGCAAAAAAAAGTATTTTACAGTATACTACGATGATGTAAACAGTTGAAGAGGTTACCATGGCATTTATCGCCAAGGTGAACTACATGTTTACATTCAGTAATGACCGCCACTTTGGTCAGTTTTAAAACTGTTCCTATCACTTGGTTTCCATGGTGAGGATATATCTGTTTAAAGTGTGCATGGTGATTCTGATTAAACAAAGTGTCTATCTAACAGTTTTTGAAAAAAAAATGCAGTAGACTTTAAAACAGTGCTTGGACTGTGATTTGGATTTCGACCCAGTCTACGCTGGAGTACGTCACATGCCACATAAACAGTGGAATGTCCCGTGCTTGTGTCACGTGATTTTGAGAGATTTATTGAGCTATTGGTAACTCTTATTCGATATACCCGCTAAGTACTGCAACACATGAATACGGTAATCTGTCGCGTACTGCACATTATTTACGATGTATTTTAACTACCGGATGGCTGTGAATGCAATGACGTTACAATCGTATTTCACCTGTCGCCACGCATCGTACGACCTAGTCATTTCTTCTAAATGAGGCGGGGGGGGGGGACTTTTCTCGATTCTCACGAAACCATCGAGTCAATACGGTGGCTTACAACTACAATCGACGATACGCATTTCAAAACCAGATGGGTATTCGCTAAAATTCGACTCACAAATCAAAGGCTTGATTTTTCTGATATATTAAATACTAAAGTTTGGAATAAGACTATGCCACCCCTTGCAAAATCACTCTTCAAAAGATAAACAAATTACATTCTTAACTAAGTGACTTGGCGCCTTGATGCAAATTCAAGTTATGATGTGAAACCTAGCCTTTTCCCGAAATACCCGATAGATGTAAGAGTCACGGTGTTTGTACTTACCTGCCTGTCTGCTTTCAATAAACTGACTGATATTTGGGGGAATTAAAACTAGAATTCAGTTTAGAAACTAGGGAACTTGGTTCAGTAAAAGGACCACAGAACTTAAAGGGCGGTGGTCATCGCGCAGCGCTTGTTCAAATTTCATGTAAACGAACAATGCATATTACACGCGTTGTGTACGTCGCTATGGGTCCCATATCGAACAGGACACGGCGCGACGACCATCGCCCTTTAAAAACTGGTTGAATGGAACCACAGATTAAACTGGTTCATATGCGTTTGATAATAAAGAGGCACACACAAAACGTACTACTATAAAACAGAAATGCATTTAATATTGACAATGTTTTTTTTAAAAAGCACAATTATGGAAAGCATCATAATTCCAACATACCCTAGTCTTAGAACAGTTTAACAATGAAAAAAAAAGACAATCCCCGATTGATAAAACCTATTAGTACCCGTGACATATTGTAAACATTTTATTCTATAGCCAGTCAGGTACGTGATATGAAAACAAATCAAAATCCGTCTCGTACTTTTTCACTAAGTTCTCAATGTGTTGCGCGGGGATAGTGGCAAATTCCCTTTGTAAGATATCTGGCGTCGTGGGTTTATACCATTTTTGTCTTTTGGGGAATTCCACTTCATTATCGGCGCCCACAGCATTTAACACGTGTTCTGTGTCCGATTCAATGTTTTCCAGTGTGCCGATGAAATCATAACGTACTGAACACGGCTGACAAAGATCGTGCATTGGCTTCCAGTGAATGTCCATTTTACTGACGCTGCTATCAATGACGTATTGCACAAATTCACTGAACGTCACTGTCATGTTGGCAATGTCGTTGACGTCAACAATGTGTCGATATTTCAGCAAGATTGCATGCCCAATCTTCTCACGAAACTCTGGTATATTCTCTGTGAACTTGTTCCTGTAGGCGGACAGCATTCGTGTTAGCGGCTGGCGAGAAAACATAAACTTGTAATAGTGTTTTAATTTGTAGTCTGCTTCCGCCTCTGGAAGATCGCTCAACAAAGTCAGTCCCTTGCGATGGTCCATTTTAATTGGCTTATGGATGTTTTCAATATAACCATCTAATACCTTAATTACACGTTTCCAGTTAGAACAAGCCACTTTCGGCACAAAACAATAAAGAAATTTGTATTTATCGTTGACGATAATCTGTTTGTACAGAGTATATTTTTCATCCCGCGTTAGAGAAGATATATTACTTTTGTAAAGTTTTGTATTCTTACAAGACGCCTCAAGATGCCGACTCCTCGTCTCCCATGGCAACTACAAAAAAAAAGAGAAAACAGGACGCTAAGTTGGTTAATTAGACACAATATACAGTTTTGCATTTCAGTATATACACTAATTCAATAGCTTCACACAATTCCAACTATTTGATAGTCTTGAAATCAAACTTGCCCGCTAATCATTTATCATATCAAGTTGATGGGCCATGCACGCGTTACGCATACCAATCTGTTTTGGCGTGCGTCCATCTGGAAGTCCACTCTATAGGGTGCCAACAAATTCAAGTGCCGCATACACCTTCGGGCGGTAAGTAGAAAGAGTGAAAGACAGCGCATAACATATCAAGGACAAAAGATATTACCGCTTTTCAAACAACTCGCTAATGAATGTTATTCAGTCAACGTGCAACTAAACATATTAAACGGGGACACAAGCGTAGACTGTTTATCATAAACGCAAGTAAAAGGTTTCTTGAAAATAAATAGATAATTGCGAAATGGTGGTGTGTTTTCGTGAAATTTTGCATTTGAAGAAAATTGAGTTAGATACCAAATTATAATACACGAACACGAGATCAGTGAACTACATAAACGATTCCAGCAGGCTTGATATATATAATTTACTGTTATGAGAATGTTAATTAGTATCGAAAACAAAAACCAAATAAAACATTAATATACTTTCGGGGGCCACCCATTCCGAGACGTGACATTCTACACACAAACAAATGATATACAATTGTATAATTATGTCTGTGTCCGGGTGGGACGTTCTGTTAAACACGAGTACACAACCTTGAAAAGAAAAAACACAATAAGTATTTTCGACAGGCAGTTACACGTAATGCTAGGGAACGACATCTTATAAACCAGATCCCCAACACACAATGAATCGTCTCTAATATTAACACTGGAAACGCCCAGTGACTGGAGCCCAAGGACAATTGATAAGGTGTAATAGATACTGGTCACATCCCACGACCTCCTCCAAGTTGTACGCGACAACGGGCGTTTAGCACCATAACGCGCTAATGGGCGTGGAATTGAAAACAGATTGCCAAGTTTGGACCTCGGTATACAACACAGAAAAATATTTCATAAAACATCAGAAGCTTTCTATGTTAATGACCGGTAAATTACATACACTGCAACAGTTACGAACTCTAAGAAGATATTGCGATGTTTGGGTTTTGCTGAATGTTCACGTGCCCCCCCCCCCCCCCCGTATGCGAGTCCTGTCCACAAAGAAAGACACGTACATCGATATATCATGATTCTATCTACATCTGCAATACGAGACTTGTTTTCCTTTATTCGGCGTATATTACCATCACGGATATCTGAATTAGTATGTAATACGTGTGTATTTCCTCACGCGCACGTTACCCGCGGGAATATCTGAATTACTGTCTAGTATTGGCGATACATTTCCTCCAAGTTCGGCTTATGCTGTAACAGTGGCCTCATCAAGCTGAAACCCTCAAAATGCAGGAAATATCGTTTCAGAGAGGCTAGACCCCCCCCCCCCCACGCAAAATTTCGTGCCGTCGCCTCTGTATAGAACACGTTTATATTTAATCAAATCAAGTTGTCGCTACTACTTAAAATAAAGTATATTCTAACAATGAAATTGTTGGCACTTTTGCTATATTAAAATAAAAATATTTACCTATACCCTATTTCAATGTGTTTTACAGTATTACCAGCATTGGTATCTGAATAACTATGAAATATGCGAGATGTATTCTTTCAGCGTACATTACCAGCAGGGGTATCTGAATTTCGCATAACTTTGATAACCCACTTTCATATACACGGACTAAATCTAAGGGATAAACCATTCAGTCTACTGGGCTAAAATAAAATCTTTTTGTCGGCCATCTCACAATGCACAAAGTTTACAATTAACTGGAGATGCGAGACAATAATTTTATTATTATTTTGTTACCATGACAATCGATATGCAGATTTGGATATGCTTAGAATTTTAAATTTACGGTGACTTATAATCACCAAACAAAATCGCCAAAAAATGTTGGCAATTTTCTGACAACTTTGTTAGGTGCGGGAACTTATTTTACGCGTAAACTGCGCATATATGTTTGTCAAATGATCTCTCGTTGAAACAAAGTACTAAAAAGTCCATTTTCCAAAGATAACAATAGTTTTGATGTATTTCTCAAAACAGATTAAGTTGATAAATAAACATGATGTTATAATTTGCTGAAGTATTCAAGTTACTGTTGGAAACGCACATGTTGTCAAGCTCAAATTCCTATATACAAGATTAATGGAAAACAAACTACGCTACGCTTGCTGCTAGTTGAATTGTTGGTATCAGGCGTGAAGTATAAACGTCATGATTCCCACGCGAGATCTCGGTCACGGCAGTAGGGGTCAAGGTTCAATACATCACTGTCAAACATATTTATGACGAAAGAAGAAAGTCGTCTTTGAAAGTCAATGTATAGAACAATCAATCTTTCAATGCAGAGATAGTCATCGGCTGTCAAATTACAATATTTGCCCTTATTTGAATTGAACATCGTAAGTCGCATTCGCTTTGCTGCAGACTTCAAAGGCATTGCTGTCATCGAACAATGTAAACAGCCACGGAACCACAATAGATAAGGGAATGCAGAGTTTACATAGACCCAATTCCGCCGTGCGCGTTACTTGCCTCACTAATAATGCAATTAATTGTCGGTAGTTATTGGTGACTAAGAAAAGCATAGTATTAATGGAATATCATATAACAAGCACGTCGACTCCTTCATTCGTTTCACTAACTTTTTAAAATATCAAGCTTAACGGGCACAGCATATTTTGTTTGTAATCAAGACTTTCAGTAAATGGGCGCTTTGTTGTCGGGTATAAAACCTAGACTGCCTTTCGATTCATTGCTACGTACCGTTTAGCCGATGCGGCCGGTTGGTCTGAACGGTTCATGTGGCTCCCACACTCAACTGGATACGGTCAATAGACCATAGTGCCCATAAAACCAATGGCCATAACTAAAATCGAGTGGATCTATACCATACATTGACAAAGCTCGCATCTGAGTAGGTCCTTTTTCATCGCTAGATCGTACTCGTATTAATGTAGGTGTCCAATATACGTTGTATTCAACACTGAAGTGCAAGGGGTTCGATTGAATTTCGGATGCACAACGGGTTAAGTTTCAACAAGTCGACCGGGAGGCCATTATGGGAATTAAGCACCAAGTAAAACAATAATAAACAGAGCGTTGCAGCCAGCGGGTCGGAGAGGTCGTGGCTCAAAGTTTGAATGAGGAATGACCAGACGATAACAGAAAAGCCCCTGGGATAACATAAAGGCATTGTATGTACATCTAGTATTCCCGAGACAAATTGATATACGTGATATAGCCTGTCTACATTCTATGTCGGCGAACGCGTGTGTTCAGTCTTACTTACGTTAATATCGGGTTGTACCGCCGAGGTCACTCGGACTTGTTCTACCATGCGCTCAACTTGTGCAGAGTCGCTCTGTGATTTCACATCGGGACTTGAAAATAGAACGATGATAAAAAATAAAGATACGGTGACAAGTACCACGTTCAGGCATATTTTCCGTCTTAAATGTCGGAGAGTCCACGTCCCGAGCATGATGACAACGGCAATCACCCTACTAATGTAGAACTGTCTAGTATTAATTCACTTGGACGACTCCCTGTCGGCACCATGTAATCGCTTAGAAATAACGCTACTGCCTTCAGTGGACGGACTTTGGAGTCAGCGGTATTGCGAGGACTGTCAAATCACGTCTACGACGTATCCTCAGCTGAATAATGGCGTACTTGGAGTGGCTGAGTAGGTGTGTTTTTGAATATTCATTCATAGCTCTTCTTATGCAAATAAGCTATCTTCACGCTGAATAAAAAAAATCAACGACTGGTCCGGATGTGATCAATAGCTTATTATGCATGTTACGTAAAATTGGAATGGCACAGGTCATAGGTCACATCAATATATCTATCAGTCAATACATGAATAATGAACACGTTTGTTGTTCCAGAGTCGTGTTGCCAGTGGAGATGTGTGGCAGAGAAAAGCAGCTGTAAAGGGCGTGTATGTTTGTATACCTGGATGTGACCCATGTCCCATCATGCAAACATATATATATGTTAAAGCACACTGGCGGATCCAGCAAAATGTATTGTGGGGGGGGGGGCAAGCTTCGCTTAAGATATACGGAGCGAAATTCGCAGATAAACTATGCGTAATCCAGATAATATGAATCGTCATGCGTTTGGGGGGGATGCCCCCCCCCTCTGGATCCGCCACTGTTAAAGCACTCTGCACTGCCCTGATGTCGCTGCTTCCCATAATGTGTTCTTCATACTAGATACTAGTAGTTAAGCCGGTGGATTTAAAACGACGGGGGTCTTATAACTAAACGTTCATATCAGCGATATGAGTGGCGTAACTATGGCGACCACAAGACAATGCACACCGACTTGTAGATACATATTGCACAGGTTGGCCATATATTTCTGTTAACTTTTTCAATAGAGCAATATGGTAGTAACACAGGTCAATATAACAATAGATGGTTGAGTCGAGTGCAATATACTCTTTTTTTGTTGTTTTTTTCAAAATGTATACTAGTATATTATGCTTTGAAATAGTTGATAGAAGTTTGTCTGTTATGTGACCTATACCAATACAGCTGTGTCATTATAAAATGCAAACAAAAAATAACGTGGAATACTCCACCTCCATATGCCACCTGCGTGTAAATCTTCTTTCAACTTCTTCTTGAAAACCACAAGTCTGATTGCTTTGATATTATATATATATATATATATATATATATATATATATATATATATATATATATATATATATATAGGTACTACAGGTAGACCTCTCTCAGATTTGTTCATTTCGAGATGATATCTTTGATTCTCTAATTTTGATAACAAGTGATATTTTCGAATATTGTTGAAAACAGTTAGTCCGATTGCTTTATGTACTATACATATTGTTTATTTTCTAATGATATCTTCAGTTCTTTAATTGAAATGTGCATTGCTAACAGCGAAGCTATCTCAGTCGACAGGCTGCTTGTTTCTACTCGAAACCACAGCCCCCATTGATTTCTATAACTAAGAATCTGTGCTTCTCACTAAAAAAAACGAAAGTGGCTTTGAAGCAGTCTGAGTGACATCTCGTCATATAAGTAACTGTACACTGTGCACGAGAAGGGGGACTATGGTCTAGACGTGGAAGGAAATGACTGAGAATTCCAATTAGTCTGACTTGAAACAATGCCTAGCCCACAGTGTATGGATATGTACGGCAAGTATACTAACAGAAGTACCGGCACTATTCAAACACAGTCTGGTTTTAGTTTGTATTAAACGCTCTGATTTCAAACGTTAAAATTCATACTGGTGGCCCCTGGAGAGATACACTTGGGTGCCACCACGTGACCCCAGTCATCTGATCGGGGTCAACCTATGATATTTATTCATAATTATTCAATAACATGAATCATATCAACTACAACATGAAATGTGTATCACGTGACGTCGATATGATCACTTATAATTTCAGTACTACTTTTATATTTGTACATATTGTCTAAGTGATATTATAATTTACAAATTACTCAGTCAGATGTCCTAGTACAGTGTCACGTGACGCCGCCCAGGACATATTCAATACTATAAAGTACTTTTATTTGACTTGGAATAATTATTTTGTCTATTTTTGCTAGAGAAGCGAACTAGTGAAAATGCTTGTTTTCTATATTTTATATTCAACTCATCAAAAATCAGTGAAATAAAATTCATGATACAAAACAGTTACAATGTCTTTTCAGGTAAAATTAATCTAAATTAAAGTATTTTACAACCTATTATACGGCAATTGTGGCAATATTCGATTGATACCACCGTGGCTAGGGTCAGCGAACTTCAATTCAAATCTAGTCAGTGCTTGACTCGTTCACGCACGTATTCTGCATAACAACAAATTTGTCCAATTCAGTCCAGAAAAATAAGTAGTTGATTGTTTTATTGACACTGTTTTAAGAGAAGGGAAAAACATAAAAACACTTCTTCAAACCATGGAGGTAATCTGTTTTTTACCTCCATGTTCAAACGTAGATAAATCACAAAAATCTCAATTTCGTTGGAATGCTACTCAAACCAGTATATTAAAAAATAAAGCACAGCTAGTTCTACGTCCCCAACATGTTTGCCTTTTTATTGTGTCTTATCAGACGCACTTGAACTATGACCTTTGGTAAACATTCAGTGAATGTCGTTGAACTGAACAGTTTGGCAATACATTACCCATTGTTTGCCATATTTACATAGCAACGGATACCTAGCATACCACTAGCAACACACGCAACATATAATTCCCCAAAAATTTGCACTCTTTGGTGAGAAATGAATTTTTTCACAGAATGATTATTATTTTCTGTAGTAAAAATGTTTATAAATTCTAACATACTTATACTTATACTTTATTAAACACATACAATTCCCCAGGGGGAATTAAAATGGTTACATTTACACTTACACATTTATAAGCATTTGTTGTAATATTAGAACAAATCAGTCATGTTTACAAGTACATATAGTTGCTTTAATTTCTTTGTTTTCGCAACTTTGAAAAATAAATGTAACTATTCCTGGAATCCCCGTCAAATAGTACGTAACAGCCAAATGTTTTAAATTTACAAGAATGATGGATGTGAATTTGGTTGGGGTTTGACATACAGAACTGACAAGGAATAATATGTGGTGAATTAGATTGGAAAACTCTTCTCAGTAAACATATAAAAAAACGCATAAAACAGTCGGGACACATTTACATGGACTTAGAAATGATGATTTCAGCGGAATTACTGTATTGTTTGTTGTTGCTGTGTTTTTTTTTGGGGGGGGGGGTAGTCTTTTAAATAAGGTCTGACAATCGTCTGTCATGTGACACTTATATGAATAAACGTCTATCTGGTATGTTCATTTTTGTTCCTCTATATCTTGGCTTTCAAAAATACATTGTAAATAAAAGTTTTGAATGAGGTAACAGACAGAGGATTTTTTATTCAAAAATGTCATAATACCCTTCCCGCTATTTTAAAAAATACGTAATCATATCCAGTGATTTCGGGATCATTTTTGCTTATTTATTTTCTCACACTATGTAATTATAATAAACAGCTATTTTTTTACACATCTCTCGTTAGGTTTATTCGATATTGGTATGAGTTCCCCGCAGCTAAAATGGCCTGAAACTCAACACACAATATAGAAGACCGGGAATTGCTTACCATGTTATGTGTTGACCTGGCGCATTAGCCTAATATTACACATGCGCTTGGAATTATTAGTGCGTACGTGTAATTCAAATCACGTGTGAGAGTACTTTCATCAAAGACACACATTAGTATTTAAATTCAATATTAAATAAAGAAAAAAGAAATAAATAGCCTGATTGAAATCATGATGTGTGAAATTTTGTTTTTAGAGAAAACGGTTGCTTGTACCGCACCATGTGAACGCTTCTATCATCGATTGCAGTGATCACTCGAGGGCTTTTCTCTTGCTGGGCGTACACGCTGTGACTAGACTTTGTGACCCAGAAAGTCCACTACATTACAAATGGTAATGATATCCATTACAAAGAGAAACTTAAAAATATACAACATGAAAAGCGGTTTAATTGCACGAGATATTGTTACTGCTCAGTGGAAATAAACTATATAAACCACCGGGGAGGGAATCTATGCTAGAAACAGATCGTGTGGGTGAAAATAATATTGAAACTTACAAGTAACATGCACAATGGCATGGTATTTCCACACACACGTCTCTTAGAAGAAATTGCACATTAACAAAAAATGAAAACAAAACGATCTCCTGGACAACACTTACCGGGCTTAAGCCCCAAAGCGGCTGGATTTAAAGCCCACATTCTGAAATGATAATTGTGATACATCTTGCAATACGAGTATCAGTTTGAAGAATGTGCATAAACAAATTGTTGCATCACGAAAACCTCCATATAAACAACTGTATGAGATTATCTAGAATTTCGAATCAGTTACAAAAACTCCAAAATTTCATTACAATTTTGAAATAAAGTAAGTATAAAGAAAAAAGAAAAAAACGGTTGCTGTACCATTTTTTGAACAGTTTAGTATCAGGAGCAACTTACTGCGTGTTTCTGTATTATTTATCAACTTAATATTATGCATTAATTCCCATTATACCAATAATTATTTCGGCAAAATTAATGAGACGCTATTTGAGGTGACAACATTCCTCCGAAAAATGTTATGTTTACTCGATTCTCAATTGCCGGACTTGTTATCACATTACTGACGGACACCGTACCGTCTGAAACCCAAGGTTAGGTCATCGGACCTGCTGTCAAAATACTGACGGACACTGTCTGGAAGCGGAAGTCAGAGCTCGATTACCGGACATGCTATCAAATTACCCATAAGTTCCCATGTATTGATATAAATACCATGGGGCTACACGATACCCCCCAAACAAACGTAGATATGAAAACAATTCACTTTCATTTAATTAGCTCCTTGAATATATTCATTTTAATATTTGGCAGTTTATGCGTGACCTTTGTAAGTGCAGGGAGCTGTAAGTGTAAGCATTTAAGTTTTAAAGTAATTGCATTCGAAAACTGACATGTCAAATATAAACATACATGAACACAATGCAATACATGGCTGATTACTTAAAATGGTTATGTAGCTTAATTAATTAACGGGCTTTTACGTGAAGGTGTTCTTCGATCATGTGTTCAAGATAAGTGCAACGTACTTTCGCGGCTCAGCGCTGTATGGGACATGCTTGTATATATGCGAGTTATTTAAACTGGTTCGCCACGAACAAATAAAACCATTTAGAATCTATAATACTTGCATACCGACAGTTGTTACGAAATGTACAAGAAATCACGTCGCACTTGATGGTAAACAAATTCTCTGCGTTTTAATCTAGCGCTGCTTTGAAATTGTCCGCGAGTGTATTATTGGAGTCAATCACGCGAATCTAGGCACTCTTGACCTTAGTTATATAGGTTTTAACATTTGTACAGGAAATACCAAAACAGGACAATGAATGACTGTGCTCCACTTTCAAACAGTGCACGTATATCGTACACCAAATTCTCCGCGATAACCTATATACACCAACTGCATAGCATAATTCCGTGGAGTATAGAATATATGGACTAGTAGTCTACGCATGAAGGAAAGCTGGAATGTTCGATGGCGTGCCCCGGTGTAGTGATTAAATTAGTATATTTGATTTCGACTTAGAAAGCATATCGATATATTGCCAAGTTTAAGATTAATACACCGTACAGCTCACGAGGGTGAAATGCTCTCAGTGCTGGTAAGTTGGTTGTTTGTGGTTTTCATCTGTGTCTTGTGCTCTCGTCAAATTGCCACCATCTATGCTCACTGCCAGTGGGCTGATAGTGATCAGTAGTGAAGATCAATTCCATTAATTAGTAATATAATGCCATCTTGTTATAAAATGATATATCCTTAAAATGAGCGTATCGAAACTATGAAATGCAACAAATCGACGTCAAATCACCCACAGTATTACGTAGAGGGCGCCCGTGCCCGGGCACCAAGCAGCTTGTACACGCTTCGTTTATACATTCGAGGAAGATTCTCTTGTCGTTTGATGTGGTGTATTGAATTCCATGTCGGAACGTAGTAGAACTCAGTTTAACGAACACATCGACTTCATTGCTATACTACGAAAAGCTGACTTGAATATTTGTGTATTGGATAGTTTATGACATACAGCAACCACTGAAGCGCCACCACCGGAATAACGACGCACAGCAGTTTCTCCAGCCCAGAGATGCGCATACCGCACATAAGAGCAACTTACAGAAATAGTTACCTCTGGCTGAGCAGAAGTTGTAAAGTTACACACTGTTACCTACTGCTGGTCTAACCGACTAATCGACTTCCTTTTTAGATGATATATTCAATTAGCAATTTATAAGTTGACACATGGGAGGGTTTATAGTTCCATGGTTGACAGTATCATCTTGAATTACATATAAATTATTTAGCACACAGCTGGATAACACAGTGTTACATAGTTTTATCTTAATGAAATACATCAGTTCTTCAGATCTTTAGAAATTTATAAATTATAAAATACGAATTTCAACGTTTATTCAATTAATGAAACCACAATTAGCATGTATTAATTCAAAATATGTGACAGCTGAAATTAAATGAACGTTGGAACATTTTTTTTAGTTTGTAAACACTGTCTTTATTCTAATGGGAGTGGCGATTTCCGACACAATCCAAAAAAAATGCAAGTAGAAACTTTTCCCGTCTAGAAATTTTCCATTGTCGTTTGTTATTTTAGAAAAAAAACATTCAAAACAGAAAATATCAATATAAATAATAATAAAATAAATAAATAACAGCAAAAACAATTAACACATATTTCATTGAATTTGCTATGTTGTGGAGAACAGTATGTTTGAAGAGCGGCTAAGTGCTAGTATTTTGTACACACAATAACCAATCAAATGTCTGGGAATATTCCAAAGGTCGTCGCCATAGTAACCGACTCAAGCGTTGAGGGCGTTAATAAACAGAATAAACATTGGTGAGTTCGAGACGAATGTTTGCCAATCAACTGAGATTGCTTACACCAAAGACATTAGACATTTTATATGTATTCAAAACTTATTAATTTTGGGCAAATCAATAAAACATAATACGACTATTTCATGTCATTCCGTGATGTCACCGGGCCGAATGTGTCTTGTTGTTTTAAACGGTCTCTGTAACATCAGGATTGATATTCAGCTTTGCATTCAGTAATTACATTGGACGACGTACCTGACTTGGTTCTCACCAGAATATATATTACGAACTGGATGCCATGGACGCACTTAAAATGAACTTAATCAAAAAGAATAAAAACATTTCTTTTTCAACAAATTTCCGCGAAGTTCGTCTCTTTTTATCTGTGCATGGGGCGTACAGGACACGTTCAATAAATGTACATTATTTACATACTGCCCTGCCTTAGAGATGGTAATAAACAACATATATCGTGAATCCATTTAAGATCTTTAACAACTGTTCTTTTTATTTCCAAGAAATGGAAAAGTCTAAGTTAAAATTAATTGAAGGTTAACACGGTCTGAGGGCGCTATTACTTTCAAAGAGGAATTTGACGTCTTTAAACCTATGAAGAAATTTGTATGAAATCTGAGAGAGACTCACCCAAGTTACATATATACCAAGTATCAAAGCGAGCATATTTGCCGTCTTCAAGAAAAAGTCAAAATTGAAAAGTTGGCGCAGGCGGACAGCTCCACTCTGTCGTGTTGTGTTACTCTATCTTTCTGAATGCCATTTTTGGTTACAGTCTTTGGTGGATTTATCCCACATTTGTTAAACTAATTTACATATGAATAAATAAATTAGTATAAAAACAATAAAAATTAGTGTTAGTTAATGGCAGCAACAAACACTTTTTCAACGTTAAAACACAATAGCAGTGTGTTCGGCACTTAAATTTCAGAAACCACTCAAAACCCAATACATGTAGTTATTTCTGTACAATAAACATGCATAACATACGTGCTCAGAAATAAATGTTGAGAAGAGTACTTTCTTCAAAACATCTGGTTACTGGTATATTGAACAATAATTAAGAACTACAATTACATACCACCATTTACCGTACATTATATTTTCGGTCCGAGCAGTATTTATCAATTTTACATTTAGATGTTGATCAATCACATGGATGATTTCACTGCTCATCAATGTTGTCATGACAACAGCATATACTCGATGTAGCCAACATATTATTTCCAACATGTATGACAATTATAGCAAAGGAACACAACAATGAATGTCATTGCAAGTTTTTATTGAAAGAAATATTTACAGAAAAAATTCTTAAACCAGTTTTCAAGTACTCCATTATTTGATCATAAATGTCACAGAAAATGCGATAAAAATAGTGAGCCAATAAACACGCAAGATTCATAAAAATGTGTACAAAATTTGGCAAAATGTAATGAAAGTGAAGAGCAGTTTTGATCTCAACTTTATAGAATGTGAAGATAAAAAACCTTTGAAAATTGCATTTAATTATTATATAAATATGCTTAAAATTAGTCAAATTTCATTTACCTTTGATGCAGCTGTGGAGTGTGGAATGTACAGTAAAATTTAAAGTTAAGTTTTATTTGATGAATTCATTCTGCATATGGATAGAGTCAAATGAATCAGAAATATGAACAATGGAGAGGAGTATAAAAAAAAGATTGAAATAAGTTAAAATGTGACTAATTATGTCACATGACTGAAATATTTACAAAATCTACAAAAATAAATATGTTACAGTATCTACATAAACTGTACAAAAATGTCTGAATGTATACAAATATTAGAAATATCACCACAGTAAATACCTGTGTGTTTTGTATTTTATAGTAGAATAGGAAATAAGAAAAATGGAAATTTCAATATCACCTGATATTTATGATATGCGATACTAGTCATTGTCAATGCCATAGTCCTTGTCTCTGTTTGGTTCAAATAGTATTCAAGGACACAACATTATTTTGTACTGTAAAATCTGTCACTGTGTGTCTGAGAAATGGTCAAAGAAGACATACCAATGAAACCAAAATGGCCACAAGTTGAACATTTTGAGCATATCACAACGGATATTATGTGTTGTTCATACTATGTTTGAATAAAAACCCCGAAACAGTCACACCTGAGAAATTGTTGACAAAAATGATCACAAGTCAGTCAAAGGTAACAAAAACAAACATGCATATTAAGACAATTACGACTTGTCTTTTTACCAACTTAGAACACAAAATCAGTCTAAGCATGTTCAAGAAATAATGTAGGATGGACATGGATGGACACACAGATGAACGATACCCAGAACATCAAGTCCCTATTCAACAACATCTACAAATAATGAAGTGAAAAATAATTTATAAAGCCTTTAACTATTGCAGAGACATAGGAGCAATTTGTACAAAATTTATTAGAGATTTAAAATTTAATTAACATAAGATCAAGTGAAATGAAATAAATTTTATCATTAGTATATTTTTTAAATGCAATTATTTTTCAGGCATTTTTCTCAATGTACATCTTGCATCTATAGCGACTGGTACAAATTTTTTTTGTATTTTCCTAATTATACGAGACTACTACAAAATGAAATGGTCATATGTGAGCAGCCAACCCACAACATCATGTCAGTCCTTGTCAAACCTGATTGGTCAGCAGTAATCACATGATTTATATTAAGATGAGAGTTTCAAACCAATTAAAATTAAAGTTTGTAATAGAAATAAATGTGTATTTCTATAAAACAGCTCTGCTTTACTTGCTTGTTAAGTAAATACATTTGTAAGCTAGCTACTGTACTAAAATTAGATTTTAAAATTTAAGATTTAATAATAAATGTAAACATTTATTTAGTTAATTATACTAGAATTTCATTTCAAAATATACATTTCTAGAAGATAATTTTAAAACAATTTAATTCTTTAAAATTTAATATTTGTAAACAATACTTAAATTACAACATTTTCCAAAATTTGGTAGTAAATTAAAATTTTATGCATTTATTGAATTATGCATGTGGAAATGAATAATATTTTTTTTTAAAACTGATAATGTATTTGAGAAACAGACTAAATGTAGAAGTCTAATCATATTGTTAAGGTTAGCCATGAATAACATAGTGTTCATTGGTAACACTAATACTGGCAAATACTGTTCAATATTTTTTTAGATCAGTTCTATATTACACAATGTTAAATCAAAAGTGCATTTTGAATCATTTTATAAAACCCAGATTTTTGAAATAATTCTGGATATTAAACAAAAGGTACTCCACCCTGTCAATCACAATTCATAATTTGTTCATCCTATGGCACAAGCTATTGTTTTAGATATGGCCTAATATCTTGGGAAACAAAGCAATCCAATACTGACAACTTGTCATCATTCACTAAAATATAAAATAATATTTAGTAATCCATTAACTATTCAAAATAGGTAAACGTTTTGAGCATGCAAGCTCATTGTCACTAAAATCCAAAGTTTTACTTTCTTTATATGTTCCTTCAAGAAATAAACACATGTCAGATGTCAAATAAACACTTGTCACATGACAAATAAACACTTGTCACATGACAAATAAACACATGTCAGATGTCAAATAAACACTTGGCAGATGTCAAATAAACACATGTCAAATTTCAAATAAACACTTGTCAGATGTTAAATAAACACTTGTCACATGACAAATAAACACATGTCAAATGTCAAATAAACACTTGTCACATGACAAATGAACACAAGTCACATGACAAATAAACACATGTCAGATGTCAAATAAACACTTGTCAAATGTCAAATAAACACTTGTCAAATGTCAAATAAACACATGTCACATGACAAACACATGTTATT